>NC_133325.1:618037721-618370221 GCF_042186555.1 Aquarana catesbeiana | reverse complement strand
AAATTGTGTATACATATCAATTGACAGTAGTGGCTAAATATGTTTGGCACCTGCTTGAAATAATTAGGGTGTCTGATTAGACTCTTTTATTAAAGAGATGTATTCACATTGAATTTGCTATTCATGAGAAGCAAACTGTGTGTCATTGATGAACCCAAAAAAATATACTCAAACTATTGTCCTTTTTTTATACACAGGATGAGTCCATCCAGGAGGAATGTGGGGAAAGTGGCAGGCAGGAGGAGACCGGGCCCATGGACAGCCTGGAGGAGGCCGGATTCACCATCATCCTGGAGGAGGCTGGGCCCAGTGTCAGGCAGGAGGTGGCTGCTCCCAGTGAGGTGGCTGCTCCCAGTGAGGTGGCTGCTCCCAGTGAGGTGGCTGGGCCAAGTGAGGTGGCTGGGCCCAGTAGGAGCCTGACCGAATCCCAAGTGCCTCCCCTCCACCTTCCCAAAAAAAGGGCCAGGAAGGGGATGGTCACACAGGACGCATCCCTGCGCCTCATGCAAGAGGCCACCCGTTTTTTAAGGAGCCCCCCCGAAGCGGAAGAATCCTATGGCTGCTACTTAGCCAGCAGGCTTCTTCAGATGGATTGGGAGCAGCGCCTCATTTGTGAGCGCCTATTTGGGGAAACAATCCATAAGGGGCTGCAGGGCACGCTAACACAAAACACCCAACTACATGAGGCAGCCCCCCCTCCTCCTCCTCCTCCTCCTCCTCCTCCTGCCACAACTGGAACACCAGAGCCACAGCCTCAAAAGAAGGCTACAGGGAAGGCTGCAGGGCAGCGTGGAGGAAAGGCTGCAGGGAAGAGAAGAAAGTGATGACCTGGGTTCAGTCTGGTCTGACAGAAGACGCAGGCTGTTGTAGGACCACAGTCTGGGGACATCTAGATCATCTGCTGGTGCTGTTGATCTCTGGGATTCTTGGACCAGATTGTGCTCCCTCTTATATGGACTCCGCAAGATCCCAATTTTCTTGTACACCGACTTTTTCCAGCGTTGACTTCCTCTTTATTTTATTTTGACCATGAATAAATGGATCTTTTTTGAGTTTAGCAAAAGACTTTATGTGTTTTCTTTTAAATCATTGATTTTACACACAATGTTAAATTAACAAGGGACAACAATCTCATTGAGTTTGGAAAAAACACACCAAAAATACATTACTAATGTTAATAATGTTCAAGTGGTAAGTCTTGAAAATAAAAAAATTTACATAACCAAAAACGGTGCTTTGGGTTAACTTTATCTAAAAACTAAAAAATAATCACTATAAAAAAAAAAAGAATAATGGGTTCTTTGTGGTAACTTTACAAACCTAAAAAAAAAAAAAAAAAAGGGGAAAAAGTATTATTAGTATGGAAACATTGTTTTTAAAATGCATACTATATCATTCATGAGATCAAAGAGAAAAAGAATCCAGAAATCAGTTTGGGAATTATGAACAGCAAAACACCTTCGTTCTTTAGAGCATTCGTAAAGAAGAAATAAAATGCGCTGCATTCAACGATCACAGATTTTGCAGCGTGATGAATGTGCTACCTACAATACGAACACTAGTTTTACTAGACCGAGTGCTTCCGTTTAGTTTTTGCTTATGAGCATGCGTCGTTTTTTTGTCCGTCGGACTAGCATACAGACGAGCGGACTTCGGGGTCCGTCGTAGTTACGACGTAAAGATTTGATGCATGTTTCAAATCTAAAGTCCATCGGATTTGAGGCTAAAAAAGTACGTTGAAAGTCCGGAGAAGCCCACACACGATCGGATTACCAGCCAGCTTTAGTCCGTCAGCGTCCGTTGGACTTTTGTAGACGAAAAGTCCGACCGTGTGTACGCGGCATAAGTCTCATAATTCTTAATGAAAACCTGCTAGAAATAGGCCAAGGTTATGATGGTTTTGCATTAGCAATAACCAGGACAACCACAGCAAAATTTCTACCTGTCAGTCAAAGCAGGCCTAATGCTATCTGATGAAAAAGCATGTGTCTCTAGTAAAGTGACCTGAACAAAAAATACTTTTTTCAAACTGAAATTAATCAGATTGAGGTGCTGCTGTATGTAACCAGTGCTAATTGTAAAAGAAAAAAAAAAACTGAACAAGATTTACGGAACCCTTGGCAAATCACACCTGTTCAGAATTGCCCGTCGCAATCAAGGAATTCTGGTTGCTCAATAGTAATACAAAAATGTATGAATCCCCAATAAATCAAGGCCATGCAAAAAGAAAAAATGGATCATATTACCTGCATCTTAAAATACCTGTGTCAAATAGCTTTTATGCAAATGGGCCACCCAAAGAATAAAGATTGTAACTGATTGCTGTAAATATAAGAAAACTGATATTCAGAAATGAGGGCACAGAGCTAACCTGAAAAATATTGCCCAGAAATCCAAACAAGAAAACAAAAGAATATAAACTCTACCTTAAACAAGTTGTTACCTGAATGCTACAGATCATGATGCCCTGCCTATTGTTGGCATATATAGAGATGAATTATTGTTTAAATGAGTAAGCATTACTTCTTATATACAGTAGCTCCCACTATAATGACCACCCCATGCTGGCCTGGTAGCATGGGGATAACCAAGATGGTGCACACCATCAGCAACACCACCAACAGTCCTAAGCCTCTGGAGACCAAAACAGGCAACACTGGGAGCAATGTAGTTTGGGATATTTAAATATTTGTCAGGTGTGGGAACACATGTGAGTGATTAGCGGCACTGCTATGAGTTTGATTAATATATATATCGCTTCTCTGCCTTTTGGCTAAGATCAAGTGTAGTATCTGTTCTTTTCAGTTGCCAGGAGGTGGCACTTGCTTCCGTCCCTGATCTACGGCGAGGTGGTATTAGGGGTGGCGGAGGCTATGAAAAACCTGCTGGTGTAAAGGTAACCTGGAGCGGTTTGTAGCCAAAAGGGAAGCCTTCTGATGGGGATGGAGAACCATTGGGTCTAGCCAGAGGGTCGGGTCCCTGGTCTTCTGGCCTAGATTGGGGTAGCTCTAGCTCCGGTCAGTTTTTTGGGAGAGAACACTGGCTCCCCTTTCCCACTGGGGGAGCGGTTAGTATTTCCCGAATGTAATTAGGAAGGAGGGATGGGAACGACGGTGAGGCCTAATGGTAGAGGGCTCTCACCAAGCTTCCAGAACTTCAGGCCTTCCTGGCTGGGGTGGGGTCTGCTGTGGTCTGGGTTGGTGGTCTCTAGTTGCGTGAAATGCCAGTGGTGAATGTGCCCCTGAAGTGGCAGTTCAAGAGTGCAGTCACAGTGTTCAGGCACTTGATTTATGGCACCATGGTCACTTCACCACAACACACGTTTTTCACACCTGCCTCTAGGGCCGAGCCTTTTGGCTAGGACCAGGGGAAACTTTTATTCCTGGCCGGAGGGCCATCCATTGTATTATACAATGGTCACTTTTCACTCTCTCCCACTTCCTTCTTCTCACTTTTTTTTTATTTATCCCCGTGTTTGTCACTTTTTTGTATTTTTTTGGTTGATGTTTGTCACAGTGTGATGAGTAGGGTGTGGGTCTTTGGGCCTACTCTGAAAGTCTTAGGAGGGGGTGGACATAGCCCTTCTGGCTTGGTTCGCCCTCTGTCATGGGGTCTCCCTTCACCTAGTACTTGGGTGGGTCTGTTTCTGCAGACCTTCCAGAGAACGGGGGTCCGTCTGGTTTTGGCCAGATGGACCCATGTGAAGTCCCCATCTGGAGCCTAACACCCCAGGGGATCACGGTAAGGTCCTTCCCTTGTGGAAGACAGTGTAACACCCGTTGCATGTTTTTGTGTTTCACTCTTTATGTGTGTGTACTATATATACACACAGCCATTAATGTCTAAACCACTGACAACAAAAGTGCGTACACCCCTAAGTCAAGATGTCCAAATTGGGCCCAAATTGTCAATTTTTTGTGTGGCTACCATTATTTTCCAGTAACAAAAAGATAAAAATCACTGGAATCCACTTGTGTTTAAATGTCAAAAATTATAATAATAATGACTGATCAGCCGATACGTCTATATGACGTGGTATCTCCCTAGTAGCAGAGTAATAATCTAGTTAGAAAAAAAGGGGGGTTGGACTGCAATCAATGGGGGAATCACAACGGTATTGATCAATGAAAAATACAATTTTATTGATTATTGCACAGTACTATAAAAATATATAAATGGGGGCGTGGCCTGACCTGGCATGGAGATGGCTGCTTAGTACTGAAGCTCCTGCTATCACACGACCTGAACTAAGCCGAACGGAGGATCAATCGACCTATACCTGGCAAAAAACATGGGGACTGCCTCCCGGAACACCTCGACCTCTCGGTCCCGCTCACCGAGGGAACACCCGGACAATACTGGACACAATATCCCAGAAATGTTCAGGACGGGCAGAGGAAACATGGCGCCCTCCCGCCACAGAAATTCACAGGCCACAGCGTCCTCACAGCTGGGAGCGCCATCTCTCGCTCTCCCTCTCAGCTCGACGAATGGGAATGCTTTGGAGGAACAACCCCAACCTCAATTGAATATACATGACTTACGGATGATTGCCGCGGACATTAAAGACACCCTCTTGGCCGCAATATCGGAACTACACATAGACATCCGTGCCCTTTCTGACAGAGTTGAGGCGGCGGAACAAATGGCCGAACACCAGGACCTACAACTGTGCAAAACTACCCGTCATGTTGATACTCATACACTTCAGATGAGAGACATGCAAAGACACCTGAAGGATCTCCATAATTGGGGCAGACGACATAACTTGAGGATCAGAGGGCTCCCTGAAACAATTGAGGGAGAACAGGTTACACCCTCTGTAACCAGCCTGTTCAATGGTATTCTACACAGACCCCTCCAGACACCTATTGAATTTGAAAGGATCCATTGTGCACTGAGGCCAAAAGGAAGGGACACAGATCCGCCAAGTGATATAATCTGCTGCCTGACCAACTTTAAGATTAAAGAAGACATCCTCAGACAGACCAGAAGCATTCCACAAATAGTGCATGAAGGAAAGACTGTCCAAATATTTCAGGACCTCTCAGGCATAACTCTTCAACACCGCAGAGACCTGAAACCCCTGTTAGACACCATTCGCGCTAAAGGCATCACATATAAATGGAAGTTCCCTTTCTGCCTGGCCGCTACCTCTCAGGGCCGCACAGCACTCCTCAAAGTGCCTGAAGATCTTCCTTTCTTTTGTGGTGCCCTAAACATACCTACGGTGGAGGTACCGAACTGGTACGTGGAATTTCGCCGCTCAGCCATGCGAATAGAACACCTGCCTGTAGAACCCATGGAGGCATTAAACTCTGGACACAGGAGGAGAAGATCACCCTCAACTTCAGCACATCATGGTGCCAACCGCACCCACCAACGTAACTTCAGCACAACCAACTCACCCAACTCGAAGAGAGCCAGACGGGACTGCTGAAGCCCCTGGGAGGTACTCGGTTTTACAATACTCTAGCATTTCTGTCATGCCACGTTCAGCTCTCCTATCTCCCTATCGAGGTTACATTTTCTATCTTAACTTCTATGGTTCATATGATTCTGACTTTATTGACACTGACAATGAATGACTACCTGCGCAGGGTCTATTTAGAACATATGTGTTTGGAATAATTTCAATAACGGGATTTGTGCTAGTCATCGGCTGCCCTTCACCTCACAAAGGAGTCTAGACACATGAACAAAAAACTACAGTCCCCATAATACTTTGCAAACGTACACCGGAACTACGTACCAAGTCTTATAAGCAACGCTGACATCTCTCTGTCTTCCCATAGTCAGCCATTATTGAAATCTTCGCTTCAAAAACACAGGTCAGTTCACATAATATGCGCAACAATACTTCCCGGCCTACAAGCCCGTTTCCCCAAGGCTCAGCCACAGATCAGGGGTACCATATGGAAGACGGTGCACAAATCTGTCATAGCATCCATTTCGGATACTTACCTCATTGGATACCCGACGGTCACATTAAACCACAATGTTACACACTACGACCGAACTACCCTGGATGGACGATCCATGGACTATCAACCGCTGGTTTCAGAGTCTGAACACCACCCGCTTTCCCAAAAATGTATTCACAGAGCACCTCCGATTCTTGCCACAGGTACGATCAAAGGATTGTCAGACGACCCCTCTACACTTGAGACTGCATACACCTCTGAAACTCACATCAGCGATGATACATAACCCCATGTAGTATCTGAAACCCCTCGCACATATCTGAGGCTGGAAGCAATAATCCCACAAGTACTCTCCGGTACTAACATGTCACAGCTTCTCGATTTCATTTGACTCTCCAGCTACAGATTTACATGGGAAAAAAAAAGAGCACTGTATTATTGACATTACTCCTGCGCAGAATTCTGCAATAGACCTCCTGATACAGGTACCCCACCATGTTGTACTCCCATGTGAGTCCTTAACTCACAGTTGTTATGCTCACCCAGTTAGAATTTATTAAATGTTTATTAATGTATGTTCTATCACTTTTGATTGTTCAGGTCATAGGATTTACAGACCTCCTTTTAGCTAAATGATCCACATGGTACTATGAACTTCGCACTCTGGATTTTCCGCCAACACCTAGAGGAGGCTCGGAGGCGAACCCAGAAGTCCGAATCTAATCTACTCTGAGTTTAAAATTAGGACTTACATTCACATATGAGAGACCACTTACAGGTGTTATTGGTATTTTGTCTACATTTTTTTCTAAGAATTGTTGACCCCCGCCTCTTGTACATGACTTGCGGGCTCCTACACCACCCCCACTTGGATAAAGGCACTTCGGTCAACATCTCCAGCGAAAATATACACACCTCCTATCATTCCTATCCATGGTCGAGAGATGGCAGGACACCCATATATCACACAATTCTACCAGCTATCTCATGCCAGGTTAACACCAACCCCCTCACAGTAGCGGTGTAGTGTACCAGCCCATGTAACACGGGTTGCGCACTGCTCTGCACTGTACAACACCGATTCTTCTCTCGAATTGAGACAAGGGGACAGATTAGTATCCCTGTTGCCTCTTCGGTTACTCCTCTGAGCTCTACATACCACAATACAGGCTACCCACATTAACACAAAGCGCCTTCTAACCGAACCTAATCCCTCTGCCCCGTACTTTCCCCAACCCCGACGGAGGTCATGGATCCCAATCACACATCAAAAGCAAAGGCACAATCATACACTGCACTCAATCTCAGCTCTATAAATATACGCGGCCTAAACACTCCCAAAAAAAGATCTCTCTTACTTTCCTCGTTGCATAAATCCAAAACCCATATTGCACTTATCCAGGAAACACATTTTAGAACAGACGCAATTCCTAAACTGCAGGACGAACGATTACCGACAATATACCACGCGACCAATAGTGAAGCTAAATCAAAAGGGGTATGCATTCTCATATCTAAGCACTGCCCAATCAAAGTAACTGATACCCAAAGAGACCCACAAGAAAGATTCATTTTCATAAAAGGTACCTTAAACGAGAAACAAATCACAATTGCTAATCTTTACGCTCCAAATACACAACAGGTGACCTTTTTTCGCACCACACTTCAACTACTCATGACTTTCAGCGCGGGTACCCTAATCGTCGGAGGAGACTTTAATGTCCCTTTAAACCCCTCCCTCCATACTTCCAATGGTCTCTCTTCTCTCACCTACAGAGCCCTTCGTGCTATTAAAACACAATCCAGTGACCTACTAGTGCACGACACATAGCGCACAATGCACCCTAATGGTAAGGGCTTTACCTTTTTTTCTCCACCACACTCTAAATATTCAAGACTAGATTACTTCTTTCTATCCCAAAGCGACCTACCACTCCTCCAGAAAACAACTATTGAACTGATGATTCTATCGGACCACAACCATATAACCATGACCCTATACATGCCCAACGTGATGGTAGATTCTCACATCTGGCGCTTGGATAACTCCCTACTCACTGATACAGAAGTCTCATACGCTATCTCCCAACACCTAAGCAATTATTTCACAGAAAATGGACAAGGCGACACTTCACCAGAAGTAGTATGGGCTGCACACAAATGCGTTATAAGAGGCTCATTCATTTCTATGGCTGCGAAACGAAATAAACTGAGAAAAGCAAGATTAGAGGAACTGACTAAACGCATTTCCAACTTGGAACAAAAGCACAAAGCGTCCCTAGCCTCAGAAGCATTGACAGAACTGATACACACTAGAAATGAACTTCTGGAGGAGTTACACAAAAAAATTAAACGTAAATACACGTTAACACAAAAATGCTTCTACGAGTTTAGCAACAAGTCTGGGAAGCTTTTAGCTAGAGCCCTACAGGCTAAAAAAGCAGCCCATACTATACACACGATCAAAGACCCCACTGGTAGGACCTTTGTCACTTCAGAAGACATAGCAAAACAATTTGTACACTACTTCACAGACTTATACAACTTACGCACCCCTCAGACGAAAAGCGCCCTGGAGGAAAGACAGGCGGCAGTTCAAACATTCCTATCCCAATATTCTCCTACTCCCCTCACAACAGAAGACTCCGCATCTTTAGACTCCCCATTGACAACGGAAGAGCTCACACTGGCCTCAAAGCAAATGAAACCGGACAAAAGTCCTGGTCCGGACGGACTGACGGTCAGTTATTATACATCCATCCCTGAAATACTTATCCCCCATCTAGTCAAAGCATTTAATAGCTTCACACCTTCCAGCATAGCCTCCAAAGACGTACTGGAAGCACACATCACCCTCATTCCTAAACCAGGTAAGGACACTACAATGGTCTCCAACTATGGTCCAATCTCCCTACTAAATGTGGACGTCAAAGTGTACGCGAAAGCTATAGCCAACCGTCTACTACCACTAATCCCCAAATTAGTATCTACGGATCAGGTAGGTTTTGTCCCCGGAAGGGAAGCCCGGGACAACACAACTAAAGCTTTAAATATCCACCACTGGCTAACCACCTCTGATACACGCGGCTTTTTCCTATCCTTGGGTGCGGAGAAGGCATTCGATAGGGTAGCCTGGGACTTTATGGAAGCAACCTTGCACTCTATAGGCCTACCACAACAATTAATTCAAATGATTATAGCTTTATACTCATCACCCACGGCTAAAATAAGAGTGAATGGTTGCCTGTCGGACGCCTTCTCCGTGTCCAATGGTACAAGACAGGGATGTCCCTTATCCCCTCTAATTTTTATACTTACTATGGAACCCTTACTTCTTAAACTTAGAGACAATCCAGACATCAAAGGCATGGACATTAACCACAAACAATTCAAAGTAGCGGCCTATGCGGACGATATCCTACTCTTCCTCACAGACCCGATTAATACCATCCCAAACCTTCTAAAAGACTTTGCGATTTTCAAATCCCTTTCAAACCTACAAATAAACTTTTCTAAATCCAAAGCCCTTAACATTTCTTTACCAAATGAGACAGGCACACAATGCAAACAAAACTTTCCATTTGGCTGGGAACCCCATGCTATCACATACCTCGGCATTAAAATCCTCGCCAAGCTGACAGACATATATAGGCTAAACTTCTTACCTATCCTGTAAACCATCCAAAGAGACCTACAAAAGTGACTTACAGGACCTTTTTCATGGTTTGGTAGGACAGCTATTTTGAAAATGAACGTACTACCTAGACTGCTATATCTCTTCCAAACCATCCCCATACAACTTTCACTATCCTTCTTCTATACATACAAAAGGTTATGTAGGAAATTTATCTGGTCATCCAAACAGCCTAGGTTAAACTGGAATAGACTGACAACTCCCAAACTACAGGGGGACTATACATACCAGACGTACAAAAACACTATTGTCTCTGTCACCTGTCCAGAATTGTCGACTGGCATGTTCACAGCACCGACAAAGACTGAGTGCATATTGAAAACGCATTCACTCTGATCCCGCTAAACCTCCTACCATGGATTAATAAAAAAAAATACCAAAAGAAGCCACACTAAACCCACTCATCACCCACACCAGGTCCCATGACACCTCTGGAAGATAATCCAGACTTCGAACCAGGAGTATCGTTACACTTCCCAATGATAGACCCAAACAGACCCCGACTCAAATTACAGCAAATGTTCCATCAAGGAACTCTCATGACGCACCAGGTCATGACCTGCAAATTTCCAGATTACCACATCCCTTTCTACAAATATCTGCAGATCCGTCACTTCATTCACAGCCTCAAGTCCAAAGCAGACCTACACAGGGAACTCACACCTTTTGAACTCCTATGCAACAGCTTAGAACCCCAAAGACACCTTATCTCATCCATATACATGCTCCTATTCTCAACACACGAAATTAAAAAAGATAAATTAGTAAGACAGTGGGAAAATGATCTAAATCTAGATCTTACCACTGAAGAGTGGAGACACGTATACAACCATATACATAAAGGTTCACTCAATATATCAACACAGGAAAACAGATATAAAATCTTTACAAAATGGTACAGGACTCCCGACAAAATTAATAAATTCCAACCAAACCTCCCTCCAAACTGTTGGCGATGCAATACAGCAAAAGGCACACTACTTCACATATGGTGGGAATGCCCTCTCATCCAACCCTATTGGACTGAAATCCATCGCCTAATTACTCAAATAACGACATATACCCCTGATTTCACTCCCACCCAATACCTACTTCATCACACCTCACTTCCAAAACATGCATACAAGAAATCCCTGGTTCTACACCTCATTAACGCGGCAAATTTATGTATTACTGTGCATTGGAGAAGTACGTCCCCCCCCCACTGTTACAGAATGGATTCAGAGGGTAGATAGATTGGCTGAAATGGAAAATCTCATACATCAATCTTCTGACACACCATCTAAATACCAGAATACATGGGCTTGTTGGTCTCATTATAAATCGTCTCAAGCGACAAACTTTTCAGCCGGTTTCTCACTCACTGGTTCAGACAGTAACACGAGATCACAAATAACTGAATAAATAAATAAATGAGTAATTAACACGCCATAAACCTCCGTCTACCTTCTCCCTTCCCTCCCCCTTTCACCCGAACACAATACTCCCTACATCCTAAGAGGTACACCTAAATCCAACCCATGACATTACGTGTCACCTCAGAAATCTTAACATTCAACATCACCAGAACCGACATGCTCCAGAATTGCACTTCTATATACTCCCCCCACTGGGCACAGATAGTACCCTATAGGGGTGCCCAGAGGCGAGGGTTGAGCTGCTCTGGTCGGTATTGATTCAAATTACACATAGACCCAGTCGCATTCCTACCGTTACAAGAACCAGCGATTCATCTTTCATGATACACCAACATTGACATAGAAATTCGAGTGGCTTACATGGAAATTTTTGCCCAAGGCCAACAAATTAATTTTTTTTTTCTTACGGAAATGAAAGGCAAAGATTATATCCATTGTATTTAATACTGTGTCATATATGGTACAACTTTGTCTATTAAGATTGACCTGTTTCTTATTACCTCTGTAACACATGCCACTGTTATGTATATTGTAAACATGTGAAAATTCAATAAAATATATTTAAAAAAAAAAAATATATATATAAATCTCACTGATGTGGCACCAAGGTCGTATGAGTGAGATGGGTTCCCTCACAAAAAACACCAACACTAACATGTATAGCACACTGTAGAAAAAAAGGGGTGATAATAAACAACGTTGTTACATTAAAAACAAGTATGCTGGCACACCCTCCCCCATATATGCAGATCGGCTCTGAGTGGTGGTCTCCCTGAAATGACATTATAAAGACCCTGAGCGTATGAGGATAAGAGTCCCTTGTTTGGCAAAGTGGTATCAGCAGGCCCCCCAAAAACTGATTTCGTGTAACCTTGTACACTAATGCCCTGGCACGGGCTTGATGAATGAAAGGTGAAGGAGTCAGTAGGCGTGCACAATAGGCAGTGGAACCGTGGATTGTATGTGATAATAACAAGCATGTGGCTAACACTGAAAGCCAGGCCAGTGTGGGATATGGTCCAGTAACAATGTAATTATAGAAAAAACTCTAGGCATGGGACTTTAGAGGCACAATAGTATTAGACTACAAAAAATAAATTAGATAAAGGTATTTTATTGGAAAATTATAAAAGACAATGGACACACATAGATTAATTAAAAACAATTCAGGCTAGATGTGGACCCTAATAATCATACACCGTGAGAGTCCTAACCTGCATATTTCTATAACATAAAGAAGGTTATAAATGTATACATATATCACTTAGTCCATATATAGGAGAAATACTTCCCCTGAGTATTGAACAGTAGATAGGTACACAATTGTGGCAGACAAAGTGCAGCAGGTTTGGTAATCCACGGTGAGATATTCTCTAGTTGCTCTACATGTTTCGCGTTACGCAGAACGCTTCCTCAGGAGCTAGAGATTCTAAAGTTTAAAATACATAAAAGAAACAACAACAAAAACAAAATCAAAAGACATGAAATATTAAGCACAATACACATATAGGTATCAATATTGAAAATATAACCAATGCCAGGTGAAATGGATAATGGGACAAGCCCTATGAAAGATTATGGTCTCCAGACAGAACATGGTAAGGCCTGATGGTTGGAGTCAGCAAGGACAAGGGAAACAAAGAATACACATTGAGTTACAGAGTTTTTGTGGGGTCTCAATGTATCTGTATTTTTAAAAAAGATTTAAAGCATTAAGGCCAAACACAAAAGGGAAGGAAATGACAGAAAAGGGGGGGGGGAGGGGGAGAAGAAAAGGGGAAAAGGGGGGAAAAAAAGGGGGAAGAGAGAAAGGGAGGGGGAAGGGAGAAAGAGGGAAGGAGGGAAAAGAAAAGAAAAGGAAAAGAGGGGAGGGGGGGGGGAGGAAAACAGGGGGAAGGGGGGAAAAAAGGGGGAGAAAGAGGGAAAGGGGAAAGGGAAAAAGGAAAAAAGAAGTAGTAAAAAAAAAAAAAATATATATATATATATAGGGGGGCAGAGTTCACTTACCAATTGGGTAAGGTAAGGTTGCATAAACCTATCAGTAGTGATTGTAATGCAAATGATCACAATTTGATCATGGGTATAAGATATCTGAATTGAGTTGGAGACAGCAGTCGGCCACAGCCTGGAACCTCTCAAAGAAATGTAGCATCAAGTATCCATAAGAGGGAAAGCACAGGCTTTGTCATTGTAGTGCTGGTATATGAGAAAAAAGAAAGGGGAATAAACAATCATAGTAATAATGCCATATAATGTAATCAGAGAAACGCTGCAGGCAAAGAGGTATTCTGCCTGCAGATCAAAAGGCATTAGTGAGACAAGTATGATCTTACCCTTAGATGGATGAGAGGGAGCAAAGGAGTGCGCCGTCCGATCTGGCAGGGACCGGTGCTGTGGCCACATAGGAGCAGGATGGATAGCATCCTTATATATGGTAACTCCAGCTGGAAACAGGTGGCTCAAAAGGCATCACGTGTTCCGGGCCCGCTAGAGGCTACTGCGCAAGCGCCGCATCACGTCATCCCCACGCTGAAACGGCGCGGCGCCGAGGGTATTCCGCGCATGTGCCGAGAAGCAGTGCGAGGAGGGACGGGACCGAGCAGATGACGCAAACACCAAAGGCGGAGCTAGAGGGACATCTGCGTCATCTGCTCGGTCCCGTCCCTCCTCGCACTGCTTCTCGGCGCATGCGCGGAATACCCTCGGCGCCGCGCCGTTTCAGCGTGGGGATGACGCGATGCGGCGCTTGCGCAGTAGCCTCTAGCGGGCCCGGAACACGTGATGCCTTTTGAGCCACCTGTTTCCGGCTGGAGTTACCATATATAAGGATGCTATCCATCCTGCTCCTATGTGGCCACAGCACCGGTCCCTGCCAGATCGGACGGCGCACTCCTTTGCTCCCTCTCATCCATCTAAGGGTAAGATCATACTTGTCTCACTAATGCCTTTTGATCTGCAGGCAGAATACCTCTTTGCCTGCAGCGTTTCTCTGATTACATTATATGGCATTATTACTATGATTGTTTATTCCCCTTTCTTTTTTCTCATATACCAGCACTACAATGACAAAGCCTGTGCTTTCCCTCTTATGGATACTTGATGCTACATTTCTTTGAGAGGTTCCAGGCTGTGGCCGACTGCTGTCTCCAACTCAATTCAGATATCTTATACCCATGATCAAATTGTGATCATTTGCATTACAATCACTACTGATAGGTTTATGCAACCTTACCTTACCCAATTGGTAAGTGAACTCTGCCCCCCTATATATATATATATTTTTTTTTTTACTACTTCTTTTTTCCTTTTTCCCTTTCCCCTTTCCCTCTTTCTCCCCCTTTTTTCCCCCCTTCCCCCTGTTTTCCTCCCCCCCCTCCCCTCTTTTCCTTTTCTTTTCTTTTCCCTCCTTCCCTCTTTCTCCCTTCCCCCTCCCTTTCTCTCTTCCCCCTTTTTTTTCCCCCTTTTTCCCCTTTTCTTCTCCCCCTCCCCCCCCCCCCTTTCTGTCATTTCCTTCCCTTTTGTGTTTGGCCTTAATGCTTTAAATCTTTTTAAAAAATACAGATACATTGAGACCCCACAAAAACTCTGTAACTCAATGTGTATTCTTTGTTTCCCTTGTCCTTGCTGACTCCAACCATCAGGCCTTACCATGTTCTGTCTGGAGACCATAATCTTTCATAGGGCTTGTCCCATTATCCATTTCACCTGGCATTGGTTATATTTTCAATATTGATACCTATATGTGTATTGTGCTTAATATTTCATGTCTTTTGATTTTGTTTTTGTTGTTGTTTCTTTTATGTATTTTAAACTTTAGAATCTCTAGCTCCTGAGGAAGCGTTCTGCGTAACGCGAAACATGTAGAGCAACTAGAGAATATCTCACCGTGGATTACCAAACCTGCTGCACTTTGTCTGCCACAATTGTGTACCTATCTACTGTTCAATACTCAGGGGAAGTATTTCTCCTATATATGGACTAAGTGATATATGTATACATTTATAACCTTCTTTATGTTATACAAATATGCAGGTTAGGACTCTCACGGTGTATGATTATTAGGGTCCACATCTAGCCTGAATTGTTTTTAATTAATCTATGTGTGTCCATTGTCTTTTATAATTTTCCAATAAAATACCTTTATCTAATTTATTTTTTGTAGTCTAATACTATTGTGCCTCTAAAGTCCCATGCCTAGAGTTTTTTCTATAATCCGATTTTTGGGGACGTTGGCACAAATCGTTACTGAGTACCTGCAGAGTCACCCTGCTTATTGAGGTACTTTGGCACTAGGTTTCCCATTTGATGCTGAACCTAGGGATGGAAGCATCCCATTTAAACTCCTAGTTTAGGTGACTTCTTTACTTTATCTATTTTTTGTCATCTATATCTTTCTTTTTTTACACGTATTAAGTTACGAGGTTTACATATCGGAACACGGGTTAACACATCGGCCTGTGATGGATTTTGTAGGGACCGCCTGGTTGGGTTACATCAATGATGTTCAAACCAGCTGCTCAACTGATACAGGACAAGAGATCGGACTGAATCATTATTTAATTAAAATGAAAAAATTGCTGAAGAAGAAGTCCAACCTGCACTGGCATGTGGACTTTCTCCAGCAATATGCACGTGATAATCTAAGCCCAGTCGGGTTGAGAGTCCAAATATTTCCTTCTTTTCAAAATATAGGTACTGAATTTAAAATCGCATGGGAAAAAATTCTCACCCAGTGCAGTACTGATCTTATTAAATTGTTGATATCTCACCACCAGGCTGAACTTGTCCTCCTTGATGAGGAAATTATCACTTTTCAAACTAAAAATGACAATTTAAAAAGCCATGCACAGTTTAACCACAAATGGCAGGAAGTTAGGGAATACATCACCAAAATCAATAAAGATATAATTTTTAAAAAACAAAATAAATTCATGAAAGACAGGACGGCCTTTATGGAGGGCTACGCCTATCATTGGCAGACCCCTTCCCATAATCGAAGACCCTGTAAAACAAATCCCAAAAAACAACATCCCAACAATGGAAGTATGTTCACTGACGATGATACGGAAATTGACTCTGATTCTTCTCTTTCCACTTTTTCTTCACAGGCTCCCATTGGAAAAGACCTGAACGTCACTCCTAACGACACTGGTGCACGTAAGCGACAATATGGTGGTGGGCACTACACACCCTATCCCAAAAAGAAAATTGACAAACAAGACATTAAACGCTCGAACGGCTCACTACGTCAGGGTCCTCCCTTTATCCAAGGTGGTGGCACTGATTCACAGTCCAACTATATGGGCCCCAATGCTCACAAAGCACTACAAATGTTAAACCAGCAAATTCGCACTAACCCAACACCTACAACATTTCAATCTGGCCCCAGTCGGGACACCCCAAACACTTCTTTCTCTAACAACACACTCACTAATGCAACACAACAACCTAACTTTTCCAACCCTCTAAACTCAGTGAACTCTGTATCCCTTACACAATCACAAAATTGTAGAAGACAAAGCACTCTTGATTCTCACATTGTTTCAAACGCTACCTCCACTATAAATTTTCCCATGCTAGGGATTCCGCCACCTCACACCTAGGATTAGACGTCCTGAACCTCACTCCTTATCATTTTTCTGAACAGGATTTAAATGTTCTAAAACTTGGTTTAAGTTTCTGTCCGTCGCAGAAAACTGATAAATATGAGACCATTAAAGACGTTTACCTGTTTGCCCGTAATCTTACCTACAAATTTCTGTTTGACCCAGATAGATTAAGGAGTAAAGAGGAACGGGAGTTCTCAGAGAGCATAAAACACTTTAAGATGGATGAGTTCCGAGCACTACGGGACCTAATCCTCCTGTTGGAGGAAACTGACAGTACCCACCCCACTGACATCTCCATCTCAACACCCCCTACCCCTTCCATATCTCTATCCAACAGATTCAGAGTTAAATCTCGTCAATTTCCTGACTTATCTCAGAATCCCCAAATTTGGACGTTCCTACAAAACGTGATCAGTGACATTAAACATATGGATCTACCCCATAGAAAAAACAACCTAACCTTTACACAGCGTCAAGCCATCTCTAAAATATACAATCACCCTGACATTGTTGTAAAACCCGCCGATAAAGGCGGTAACGTAGTTCTTCTGACCAGATCCTCTTATGAGAACATGTGCTTGACCATTCTATCCAATAAAGACTGGTATCGGAAAATCCCCCTATCAGACACCATATCTTTCAGGAATCACTTCCTGGACATTATTGGAGACGCTTATCTAAGAGGTTTAATCGTCAAAGATACCTATGAGTACCTGAATGTTCGGTCTCCCAGGGTGGCGACATTCTATGCACTCCCTAAAGTGCATAAGGATTCGGTGTCGCCCCCTGGGAGGCCGATAATTTCAGGTATTCATAGCTTAACAGACAACGCCAGCAAACTTGTAGATGCTACACTCATGCCCCATGTCATGGCCCTACCGTCCTACACCAAAGATACGCTAGATCTTTTAAAGCAGATCGAGGGGTTACCGGTCCCTCCTGATTCCCTGCTTGTGACGCTTGATGTGGAGGCCCTCTACTCCAGCATCCCTCACGAGCAGGGGATCGAGACGGTCCGCACCTTCCTGTATGAGGAGGATCACCACCAGTGGAATTATAACGAATTCATTCTGAAGCTACTCAATTTCATCTTGACCCACAATACTTTTGAATTTATGGGTTCCCACTACCTCCAGGTGCAGGGCGTAGCCATGGGCACCTGTTGTGCCCCTGGCTATGCCAACCTGTACCTGGGGGGGTGGGAACGTCACCTGTTTTCTCTAGACCAGTACTCAGAATTTATAGATCAAATTTTGATCTGGAAACGCTACATAGATGACATTTTCATCATCTGGACAGGAACCAAAAAGATCCTCAAAAAGTTCATACAAACACTTAATGTTAATCAGTTTAACTTAAAATTTACATACCATTGCCATACCGATACCGTTAATTTTCTGGATCTCGAGATTTACAGGGACACTAATAATACCTTATCCACAAATTTATATAGGAAAGCTACAGCAGGAAATACACTGCTACATGCCACAAGTGCGCATCCCCCCCCCCTCATTAGAAGTATACCGTATGCACAATATCTTCGCCTTCGTCGTAATTGTACTAAAATGACGGATTTCCAACACCAGTCCAATCTTCTGAGATCCCGACTCCTAGCTAGAGGTTACAGCCGGTCGCTCTTACGTAAAGCCTTTAACAAGGCCAAGAGCAAATCACGTACCGACCTTCTCTATGTGAAAAAAACCCAACCACAAAAAACCACGGTCAGACTAATTACTCAATTTTCCTCTCATTATCACGACATTAACAACATTTTGAAGAAACACTGGCACTTCCTGACAGAAGACCCTATTCTAAAGAAATATGTTAACACACACCCTGAAACAGTTTACAGACGGGCAACCTCCCTCAAGGACAGACTAGTTTCGAGCCAATACAAGTCCTATAATTCTTTGACCCCACAACTATCAAGGGGCACAGCGCCCTGTGGTAGTTGCTCCTTCTGTCCATGGGTATCCTCTGAATATCCCGTTTTACTTCCTAATGGTGAAATCCACCATCCTAAATTTGCAGCCACATGCTACACCCAAGGGGTGGTCTATCTTATGAAGTGCACCTGTGGGGTTTTTTATGTGGGCAAAACGGCCAGGCAGCTCAGGCAAAGAATCAACGACCATATTTACTATTCAGGAAACGGGAAAATGCTCACCCCTGTGAGCAGACACCTCGACCTTTATCACCGGTTCAATACTTCGTCTATTTCCTTTACTGTTCTGGCCGTTGTCCCCCAAAACCCCAGAGGTGGCGAATGGGACAAATTTATACTACAAAAAGAGACCCTCTGGATCGAGCGTTTGAACGCCACCAGGGCACCTGGCTTGAATGAATCTCATTCATATAAACCCTTTCCCTGATTCACACTAAGCCCCTTCTAGCATGTGTTATCTTCTGCCCTGAGAAGTGTCTATTGATTGAAAATAACTGTTGACTACATGTTATGACACATCATAGCCGAATCAATTCTATTCAAGTCCCCAGATCAATGTGTTCACATGTTCTCCTCCTCTCTGCAATAAATTGCAGGTTATTGATATTACCTATTTTGTCTTTAATGTTCCCATATGGGATTCTATAAATCATTGATATAAAAATTTTTTTTTTGTGTACATTGCATATTTAATTTTTATTTCTATGCACGCCAGAGTAATGGTTCTGGGACTATCCCTTAGTGTTGGTCTCCTTTCTAATTGGCATGGTTCCTGTCTTGATGAGTTCCGCTACCTAGCGCCGCACACCCGATCTGATCTCTTGACCGGATGTGCGGCGATTGTCGGAGACACGGGGACTTCCCTCCCCTCTAGCTCCGCCTTTGGTGTCTGCGTCATCTGCTCGGTCCCGTCCCTCCTCGCACTGCTTCTCGGCGCATGCGCGGAATACCCTCGGCGCCGCGCCGTTTCAGCGTGGGGATGACGCGATGCGGCGCTTGCGCAGTAGCCTCTAGCGGGCCCGGAACACGTGATGCCTTTTGAGCCACCTGTTTCCGGCTGGAGTTACCATATATAAGGATGCTATCCATCCTGCTCCTATGTGGCCACAGCACCGGTCCCTGCCAGATCGGACGGCGCACTCCTTTGCTCCCTCTCATCCATCTAAGGGTAAGATCATACTTGTCTCACTAATGCCTTTTGATCTGCAGGCAGAATACCTCTTTGCCTGCAGCGTTTCTCTGATTACATTATATGGCATTATTACTATGATTGTTTATTCCCCTTTCTTTTTTCTCATATACCAGCACTACAATGACAAAGCCTGTGCTTTCCCTCTTATGGATACTTGATGCTACATTTCTTTGAGAGGTTCCAGGCTGTGGCCGACTGCTGTCTCCAACTCAATTCAGATATCTTATACCCATGATCAAATTGTGATCATTTGCATTACAATCACTACTGATAGGTTTATGCAACCTTACCTTACCCAATTGGTAAGTGAACTCTGCCCCCCTATATATATATATATATTTTTTTTTTACTACTTCTTTTTTCCTTTTTCCCTTTCCCCTTTCCCTCTTTCTCCCCCTTTTTCCCCCCTTCCCCCTGTTTTCCTCCCCCCCTCCCCTCTTTTCCTTTTCTTTTCCCTCCTTCCCTCTTTCTCCCTTCCCCCTCCCTTTCTCTCTTCCCCCTTTTTTTCCCCCCTTTTCCCCTTTTCTTCTCCCCCTTCCCCCCCCCCCTTTCTGTCATTTCCTTCCCTTTTGTGTTTGGCCTTAATGCTTTAAATCTTTTTAAAAAATACAGATACATTGAGACCCCACAAAAACTCTGTAACTCAATGTGTATTCTTTGTTTCCCTTGTCCTTGCTGACTCCAACCATCAGGCCTTACCATGTTCTGTCTGGAGACCATAATCTTTCATAGGGCTTGTCCCATTATCCATTTCACCTGGCATTGGTTATATTTTCAATATTGATACCTATATGTGTATTGTGCTTAATATTTCATGTCTTTTGATTTTGTTTTTGTTGTTGTTTCTTTTATGTATTTTAAACTTTAGAATCTCTAGCTCCTGAGGAAGCGTTCTGCGTAACGCGAAACATGTAGAGCAACTAGAGAATATCTCACCGTGGATTACCAAACCTGCTGCACTTTGTCTGCCACAATTGTGTACCTATCTACTGTTCAATATTCAGGGGAAGTATTTCTCCTATATATGGACTAAGTGATATATGTATACATTTATAACCTTCTTTATGTTATACAAATATGCAGGTTAGGACTCTCACGGTGTATGATTATTAGGGTCCACATCTAGCCTGAATTGTTTTTAATTAATCTATGTGTGTCCATTGTCTTTTATAATTTTCCAATAAAATACCTTTATCTAATTTATTTTTTGTAGTCTAATACTATTGTGCCTCTAAAGTCCCATGCCTAGAGTTTTTTCTATAATCCGATTTTTGGGGACGTTGGCACAAATCGTTACTGAGTACCTGCAGAGTCACCCTGCTTATTGAGGTACTTTGGCACTAGGTTTCCCATTTGATCCAGTAACAATGTACCCATGTATAAATCAATCAGTAAGTCTCCAGAATTCCAAAGAAAGATAGAGGCACACTTGAATATACACAGTTCATTCAGCAAATGCAACAGACTGTAAACACATGCCAGGGTGGTTCAAAACACAGTGCTGCTGCTGCAGCCTAGCCTGATAGCAGCAAGCTGTGACCACAGGTTTAAGTGTGTGTAAAGACACCAATAGCGGGGAGGTAACTGTCCCTGTGGGGTTCCTACCCTTCCCTCGTCTGAAGTCACTGAGTCCTTACTGGGGGTGTCTCACACGCTGTGGTTCCGGCTGGTCAGGCAAAGAAAAGCTGCTGACATGCAGACTTGGAGATTTCCATGTGTCCAATGGTGTAGCCACTCATTTGCATGGAAAGCAATGGATCAGTTTGTGTTCGGTTCACTGCACAGGTGGTGTTGATGTGTTTGGCCACTGGAGGGAGCTCTTAGGTAATTCCATGATCACGCTTGTTTCTTCAGTATAAAAATCGGAGTTACTTACCGGTAACGTCCTTTTCCAGGAGTCTTTCAGGACAGCACCATGGAGAGACCCTGGCTCCTCCCCTTCTGAGGAAACACCGCCTTCAACTTTTAGCTTTAAACCTCACCGCTCCCCCCGGCCCCTCAGTTCTTCAAGAGGACCTCCGGTTAGCTGGGGAGACACAAGGACACGTCATAATAACTCTGATCTTACCTGACGTTCTTCTGCGATGAACTCTTCACGAATGTCCCTAAAGTAGGGTGGGTAACTGTGCTGTCCTGAAAGACTCCTGGAAAAGGACGTTACCGGTAAGTATCTCCGATTTTCCCATTTACGTCTTTCAGGACAGCACCATAGAGAGGATGAGCGAGCACCTTACCTTAGGGTGGGACTACTGCCTGCAGAACCTTACGCCCAAAAGCCTGGTCTTTTGCTGACAGAAGGTCTAATCTGTAGTGTTTCACAAACGTGTCGAATCTGGACCACGTTGCCGCTCTACAGATCTGTTCCGGAGACGCACCAGCCCACTCGGCCTGAGAGGTCGCCACTGCCCTAGTGGAGTGTGCCCTGATACCCCTAGGGGCTTCCATCCCGCTAATTATATAAGCCTGGCTGATGACTAACCTTAACCACCTAGCTATGGTGCGCCTAGAGGCTCTGCCTCCCTTCCTGGTTCCTGAAAATAACACAAAAAAGAATCAGATTTTCTAAATGGTTTTGTATCCTCCAAGTACTGCAGGACACACCTTCTTACATCTAGTTTATAAAACCTATGTTCCTGTTCCCTCACAGGATTCACACAAAAGGTGGGCAAAACAATTTCCTGGCCTCTATGAAAAACCGAGGCCACCTTAGGCAAAAAGGCCGGGTCGGTTTTAAAAACTACTCGGTCCGGAAATATCTGAAAAAAAGGTGCCCTAATGGAGAGGGCCTCGAGTTCACTCACTCTTCTTGCCGTAGTGATTGCCACCAAAAACACCGTTTTGAGGCTAATCCATTTTAGCGTACACGTCTCCAATGGCTCAAAGGGTTCCCCTGTAAGCGCTTGTAAGACCAAAGAAAGATCCCAAATCGGGAAGCGGGAGACCCTCAAAGGTCTCTGCCTACTCAATGCTTTAAAAAATCTAATGATCCAAGGATCGGAGGCTAGTTGTTTATCCAGAAACACACTCAAAGCGGAAACCTGTCCCTTCAGGGTGCCAAGGGCTAACCCCTTGTCCGCCCCTGCTTGCAGGAACTCTAAGACCGCTATAGTACTGTGAACATCAAAGGAAGTTTCTGTGCACCAGCTATTAAAACGTTTCCACGTTTTTTGGTAGATAGCCTGGGTTTCTTTTTTCCTGCAATTTAGGAGGGTCTTCACTAAGCTATCTGAGAAACCCCTGCTCTTTAGCAATTCCTCCTCAGTAGCCAAGCCGCGAGGCTCCATCTCTCCACCTGGGGACAACAGATTGGCCCCTGGGAAAGGAGATTCTCCTGAACTGGCAAAAGCCAGGGGGGTTCCGCTGCCAGACTTCTCAGGATGGAGAACCAAGGCCTCCTGGGCCAATGTGGCGCAATAAGAATGAGGGTCGTGTTTTCCAGCTGGAATTTTCTTAGGACGGCCGGGATCAGTACAGGAGGGGGGAAGGCATAACACCTGTCGAAAGCCCAACTCTGAGCCAGTGCGTCTACCCCTAGGGCTCCATCCCACCTGTTTAGGGAGAAGAAAAGATGCACCTTCCTGTTTTCTCTCGAGGCAAAGAGGTCTATGCATGGCCTTCCCCATTTCTGGGATATTGCCTTGAAAACCCCCTGGTTCAGAACCCAGTTGCCTTCTTTCAGCCGTTTCCTGCTGAGGAAATCTGCCACCAGATTTTGCTCCCCCTTCAGATGCACTGCCGAGAGGGATAGGACGTTCACTTCGGCCCATCTGAGAATGCTTTCTACCAGGGTCCACAAGGGTCTGCTTTTGGTACCCCCCTGCCTGTTTATGTAGGCTACAGCTGAAGAGTTGTCCGACCGGACTCTCACATGCTGTCCCTGCAGTTCCTTTTGAAAAGCTCTGAGCGCCAAGGCTACTGCCCTCAGTTCCTTCCAGTTGGAGGATCTTCTTGCGTCCTCCCTCCGCCAGACGCCTTGAGCCACCCGGTCCTCCATATGCGCCCCCCAACCCATGCCACTCGCATCGGTCGTGACGCATCTGGACACCGGCAGAACCCAGTCCAAACCCTGTGAGAGATTGGCCTCTCTTCGCCACCACCATAGGGATCTCTTGACCTGGCCTGGTATAGTTATCAGGGAGTCCAAAGACCCCTGACTGTGGTCCCAAATATTCAGGATGAAGAGTTGTAAAGGGCGAAAGTGTAACCCTGCCCATTGAACTGCTGGAAGTGCAGCCGTCAATAACCCCAAGGCTGACATAGCCTTTCTTACTGATATTTGCTGGCTGCCCTGGAGTGACAACATTGCTTTGTCAACCTTCAGGATCTTCTCCCTTGGCAGGAAGACTTTCTGTTTTGTTGAATCCAACAGGTAACCTAAAAAGATTACCTTTTGCGATGGATTCAAATTGGACTTTTCCAGATTTAAGAGCCAACCTAGACCCTCTAGAATATTCCTTGTAAACTGCAGGTCCTGCGACAGTTGTTCCGGGGAAGAGGCAAAAAGTAGTAGATCGTCTAAATATGCGATCACTGAGATGCCCTTGACCCGTAGGAAAGCCAAGACTTCTACCATGACTTTGGTGAAGATGTGGGGGGAAGAGGATAGCCCGAAGGGAAGGGCCCTGAACTGCCAATGAACCGTCCCTTCTCTGGTATTTACTGCCAGCCTGAGGAACTTCTGATACTGATCTGCAACGGGAATGTGCAGCTAGGCATCCCTCAAGTCTATCGATGCCATGAAGCAGTTTGGAGGAAGGAGTGTTTTTACCGAATAGATCGAGTCCATATGGAAACCTCCTGTAGGTGAGCGAGACGTTCAGAGGCTTCAGGTTCAGGATGAGCCTGAACTTCCCCGAGGGTTTGCGCACCACAAAAATGTGGGAGTAAAAGCCTCTGCCCGTCTCCCCTTCTGGAACTCGAACTACTACCTCCTGTTCCTCCAACTCCTGGAGGGAGGAAAGGAGAGCCGCTGACCTCTCTGCACATTTCGGTAGCGTGGTTACCAGGAGTCTGCATGGTGGAGGTTCTGCAAACTCTAACCTGTACCCTCTTCTTATGACTTCCAAAATAAAATGGTTGGAGGTGATTATCTCCCACTGTGGAAGGAAGGCCCCCAGTCTTCCTCCCACCGTTATTCTGTCACTTAGTCTTTCTGGGCTGTTCAGGAGGGCGAAAAATAGCCCCCCCACGCCCTTTCCCTTTTTGTCCCCACCCCTTTTTCTGTTGATCAGATTTTGGGGGGTCCAATTTCTTCCAGGGCCGAGACTTCCTTTTAGTCTCTGCCAGTTTCCTTGTAAAAGGAAATGCCTTTTTTCTGTCAGCCGTTCGATCCAACACGGCTTCCAGACCTGGTCCGAAAAGCAAGTCCCCCGTGAGAGGAATGCCGCAAAGTTTAACCTTGGATGCGGTATCTCCCTGCCACGTTTTAAGCCATAAGGCTCTTCTTGCCGAATTGGACAATGCGGCTGATCTTGCGGACATGCGCACCGATTCAGCCGAAGCATCTGCCAGATAAGCTATTCCTTTAAGAAGCATGGGAAAAGACGACAGGAGCTCCTCCACCTCTTCCAGGGAAAGTTTGTAGCGAGAGGATCTTGTGGATTCCCCTTCCACCTCCTCTCCCTCTGATTCCCCCTGGGGATCAGAAGACCCGCTATCAGGCTCTTCCTCCACCTCGAGTCTGGCCCCTCCTGGATTCTCTCCACTTCCCGAGGGAGCATCCATTAAGGACTGAGGTACACTCTGCTGTGCTGGTGGGGAAACAACCTGCGGCTGTGGCAACTGAAGACTGGAAAAAAGTGCCTTAAAAGTCTGCACAGTATTAGAAAGCTCCTTAACGGAAGCTGCTAAATCTGAAGACTGCTCCCCAGACTGCTCCCTTACTAACCCCTCTATACATTCCCTGGCTTAGACCAAGATTCCCCCATCGTGATTCTGCATGAGGGGCATTTTCTCTTGGTACTGTGGGGCGACTTGGTTTTCTCTGTAGCTTTGCCCTGTAAAATAAGTTAAAGAGAGGGAGCAATCAGCAAACTTATCCACCAGCACTACCACGGAGGGCCACCAGGGGTGCATTTCCCGGGACCGACCACCACCAGGGACCCAGTCACAACCCCTTCCCCCCCCTCACCACCAAGGGGAGATCTACACCTGTGGAGCTTACAGGAAGCGGTAAGGGAACACCACCCCAGGGTTCCTCTTACCTTGGAGTGGCTGGTGCAGGATTCTCCTGGAGCGGTTTTTGAAGCCTCTGCTTCCGACATCTCCTCAGAGCGTAGTGGTGTTCCAAACCCCTGTATGCTGTCCCCACAGCAGGTCAGAGGCAGCAACAGCCGAACGCGCGGTCCGTTTTCAACACCGCGACCGGAACCGGAAGTCACGGGTCAGACGGAATCACTGACCTCCGCCGGAAATGACGTCACCCGCCCTCCGACCCAGCGCTCAGAGCTCCCACACTGGCTGCTAGTGCAGGGCGGTCTCCTGTGCCTCCGCCTATGCCACTGCTAGGCAAAAAGAAAACGGACCCCTCCGGCTTGCTGCTTCACTAAGAGAAGCTGGAGGAACGTGATGTGCAGCCTTCTAAAAGGTACCCAGCCACACTAGCCTCTTAGACTGCAGTCTTTATAAGAAAGTGAGCAGGAGAGAGACAGAGAGAGAGAGCGCCCGATCACCCCCCTCTGCTCAGCCTGCAATTAGCTTCAGCCTCCCTGGCTGTTTAGCCCTGGTCCCTTGCGATGTCTCCCCACCGGAGGAAAAACCTGAACTGAGGGGCCGGGGGGAGCGGTGAGGTTTAAAGCTAAAAGTTGAAGGCGGTGTTTCCTCAGAAGGGGAGGAGCCAGGGTCTCTCTATGGTGCTGTCCTGAAAGACGTAAATGGGAAAATAGCAGGGAATGTCCCGCTGCTGTCAGAGATAGAGTGGGGTGTCGAGTGGGGTGTCGGGGGGGGGCTGCCAGCATCTATAGCATCGGTACATCAATGCATTTCATGCTTTGAACAAGCACTTCACCTGGACATCTTACTGAACGATTTATACATGGATACATTGTTACTGGACCATATTCCAAACTGGCCTGGCTTTCAGTGTTAGCCACATGCTTGTTATTATCACAATCCACGGTTTCGCTGCTTATTGTGCACGCCTACTGACTCCTTCACCTTTCATTCATCAAGCCCGTGCCAGGGCATTAGTGTACAAGGTTATACAAAGTCAATTTTTGGGGGGCCTGCTGATACCACTTTGCCAAACAAGGGACTCTTATCCTCATACGCTCAGGGTCTTTATCATATCATTTCAGGGAGACCACCACTCAGAGCCAATCTGTGTATATGGGGGAGGGTGTGCCAGCGTGCTTGTTTTTATTTCAAATATTTTTATTAATATTTTGTATCAATATCAATATATAAACATGTAAAATTGTAAATTTGTAATTATACAAAGCAGACATACAAGTCTTCAGAATATTACAAAACCATATACATTGTAACGAGGAGAATGTAGGGTACCAGTTATTGTTTTTTCTCATTATAAGCTCGAACTAACGTAATACCCTTTCGCTACATACTAAGAGCATACAAAAGGATAAGATAATACAACTACATACATAGTACTTGTGTATTATCTTGGGTCACCCCGATCGAATCATCCCGCTTCCCTATCACCCGATGTCGACTAACCGGGACGTCCCGCACACTCCACCCCAATGGGAACTTTCTGTAGGAGTGTGCGGGGGACCCCCCGTGTCCGATCCCCGGGCCTCAGTACCTGATGATTAAACTCTTGCGGGAGGCAATACAGGGGAAGTCCATTTACAGTCAGAAACTTACTCATGTACGTCATATAAACAACATCTGCACAATGACTATTGACCGTCCAGTGGACATGGAAGGTCCACCGGAGAATTCCCTTAGTCGAGGAATTCAAGGTCCTGTAAGTTAACATAGATTTAGGGACAAAAGAGTCCCGCCCAAAGGGAGGAGAGAGAATGTAGTAAAAGGAGAGAGGGAGAGGGGAAGGAGGGAGAGGGATTAAAGTGAGTTGGGACCAGTGTTGAGGGTATAATTAGTTCCTCCTCCTGTCATACCTGGTAAGAGGTTAATATTCTGAAATTTAGCCCACGGTTCCCAGGTGGACATAAACCTCCCCACCTTGTCATTTAGTTTAGACACTAGATGTTCTTGAGCCATAATCCACAATATTTTCCTACAACAGCTCTTGAAAGGTACCTTTGGTTTTTTCCAACATTTAGCCATGGTGATCTTAGCACCTAGTAATATAAAAAAAGAGAGATCTTGAGCTTGTTTAGATATCCCCGGTATATTCTGATTGAGGAGAGCAATATGTAAGTTGGGGTGCACCGTTATTTTAGATAAGGTACTGATAATGCGGAAAACTTTCTGCCAGAAGGTTCTAATCCGAGGACAGGTCCACCAGATATGTATTGTAGAACCCTCAAGCTCACAGTCCCTGAAGCATAGGGGGGAGGCTCCTGGGAACAGCACTGCCAATCTGGCAGGAACGTAATACCACCTTGAAATAACCTTTATGCTGGCTTCTATAAGAGATATATTACAGATACCTTTAAAGGAGCGAAACCAATATTTATACCATTCTGTCGATGTCCACGTCTGGCCTGTATCCTGCTCCCAGGACTTAGTGTAAACTGGTTTGTCCGATTTTGTCATAAGTGCCGAATAGATCAGGGATATGCCCCCTTTTTGGTCCTGGATATTCGCGCACCAGTGTGAATAAGGGGTAATGGACGAAGAATTTGAATTGTTGCGCCAGATTGTGTGGAGAAAATGTGAGATTTGTGTAAATCTGAATTTTTCGGAGTCTGGCAACTCGAGAGCCCTCCGGCAGTATGATATGGTTATTGGACCTGTTGGAGTGAAAAAGTGTCCTATGCGATAAAGGCCTTTATCAGTCCACCATTTAAATGCTTTTATATTTATTCCCGGAGGAAATTCAGAATTATGCAAAATATGGGCTAGGGGTTTCATAGAGGAGGTCAGGGAATTTTGCCTGAACAATTTAGTGCTGAGCGAAATGGAATGTGAGAGAGTTGGGGACATGATTGCTGGTCTGATTTTGGGGTTGCACCACAAGAGGTAGTTTAAGGTGTGGTGAGGCATAGCTCTTCTTTCAATAGCGAGCCAATCCGGTTTTGAGCCCTGAGAGAATATCATAGATAGTTGAGCCAGTTGCGCTGCTTGATAATATGCCCAAAGGTCATATAAACCCATTCCGCCCTGTGATTTTAGACACAATAGGATGTTGGACGGGCATCTATAACCCTTCTTACCCCAGACAAAGCTTATAATGTCAGACTGCAGTTTACGTAGGAAACTTTTCTTGATCGGGATGGGAAGGGAGCGGAACAGGTACAGGAGACGTGGGAGAAGTGTCATTTTAACCGCGTGTACCCTTCCCAGCCAGGATAGACCACACTTCAACCATTTATTTATTTCACCCCTGCATTTGCCTAACATGGGTATATAATTAGCTTTGAACAGATTATCGATGTCTGCTGTGAGATTGACTCCCAGATATCGAACTGACTTCTGGGCCCAAGGGAAGTCAAAATTGCTCGCTAGTTGGGAGAGAAGCCCGGCTGGTACTGAAATGTTCAGCGCAGTAGATTTGCCCATATTGACCTTTAAGCCTAAGACCGCACTAAATGCATTGAGGGCTTTGTATATTCCCGGGATGGAAATGAGTGGGGAAGTAACGTATAATATGAGGTCATCCGCATAAAGGACACATTTGTGTTCCTGGTCTCCGCACTGTACCCCCTCAATGTCTGGGTTTGAGCTAAAAGCTATGGCTAAGGTTTCAATAGCTATCGCAAATAGGAGAGGGGATAAGGGACATCCTTGTCTGGTGCCCCTGCCTATTGGGGACGAGGTGGAGTATCTACCCATCAAGCGTACCTGCGCCGTCGGGTTTGAATACAGAGAGCGAATCAGATTCAGGCAATTTGGCCCAAAGCCCCATTTTTGTAGAATATCAAATAAGTATTTCCAGTCTATGGAATCAAAAGCCTTATGCAGGTCAATTGATAACAGAAATCCAGATTGGGGGGGACCTCCATCCCAGTGTGACTGTAACAGTGAAATAATGTCAATGGTCCGTCTGATCTGATCCGTTCCCTGCCGGCCAGGTATAAACCCCACCTGATCCCTATGAATGTAAGAGGAGATAAAGCTTGAAATTCTAATTGCCAGAATTTTTGTTAAAATCTTAATAGCATTATTTATTACCGATATTGGGCAATAATTACCCACCTCACTGGGGTCTTTCTCTGGTTTAGGTATCATGGATCTATATGCTGTATTCAGGTCTGAACCCAATGGAGTACCATCTCTAAGGGCATTAAAAAATTTTGAAAGGTGTGGGGCTAGAGTTGTAGCAAATTTTTTATAGTATCCCGTGGAGAATCCATCTGGGCCTGGGGCGGAGCCTAATTTTAAAGATTTGATTGTATCTAAGACTTCTGTCAGGGAGAAAGAGCTCTCCATCAGATCGCTATGTTCCTTAGAGATGGAGGGTAATACTATGGAATTCAAGAATTTCTGTTGTGTTTTAGTTATCTGTGGAGGATGTGGTTTGTATAGGTCCTCATAGTATTGGAGGAAGGCCTCCATTATATTAACAGGGTTCTGAGATAGTTCCCCGGATTGTGTCTTTACTTTTGGGAAGGCTAGAGATCTGGGTTTAGGGCTAAGCTTAAGCGCAAGTTTGGAGCATATTTTGTCTTTTTGAGAGTATAGTTTGGCCCGACCATCAAAGCTGTTTCTCTGCAGATGTAGTAAGAATCATGTTCAGCTGAGCACGAGCCTTATCTAGTTTGTTTAACAATTCAGGAGACTGGTTTAGCTTATGGGCTGTTGAGAGGGCCTGAAATTCTGCTGTGAGTTTCAGCATGTCCGCTTTATGTTCTAACCGTAGCTGGGCTGTAATTTGGATTATGTTTCCCCTTATCACTGTTTTGTGCGCAGCCCAAACAGTCTCGGGGGAGACCTCGTTCATGGCATTTATGTCAAAGTATTCCTTAATAGCTCTTTCTATGATGGTACATTGTATGGGGTCACTTAAGATGGATTCCTGTAATCTCCATCTCGGAGTGTTAGAACGTTCCGAGGCTCTTTGAGTGATTAGGGTGAACATCGAGTGATCCAATAGGGGAGTATCCACAATCTTGGATTTCAATACCAGCGGGATCGTGTGTGGGTTGGTAAAAATGTGGTCTATCCTGGCATAGGAGCAAATGGGGGGCTGAATAATGAGTGTAGTCTTTAGAATGTGGATTAGTTTCCCTCCAGATAGCTATGAAGCCCTTGTCATGAAGGAGTTTCGCGATTTTAGAACTTTGCTTGGACGGGCATTTGGGCCTAGACATACCGGTGCTTGACTTGTCTAAAGCAAAATCGAAAGCCGTGTTGGAGTCCCCGCCAATAAAAACTGTGCCCTTCAAATGTGGTTGTAGACTATGCAGCAGGGATTCAAAAAAGGCTTTCTGGCCCTTGTTAGGGGCATAATATGAGATGAAGGTGTATAACACCCCATCTATGGTCCCTGAGACTAATAAGTAATGGCCCAGAGGGTCCAACACAACTTCCGACTCGGCTATGTTAATGTGTTTAGCGAAGCAGATTGCGACTCCCTTTGTTTTGTTTTTGGCTGATGCGAGAAAAAATTGTGGGAACTGATGATGGAGGAATGAGGGTTGGTAAGAGGAGGGGAAGTGAGTCTCTTGTAGGGAGAGGACATCTGTGTGCATGGACTTGTATAACTGAAAAAGTTTTCTACGTTTTATGGGGGAGTTGAGTCCCTGCGTGTTGTGGGAAATGATCTTAAGAGTATTCGTCCCTATGGAAGAGCTAGCCATTCGATGGGGATGTTTGGTGTATGCTGTAGAAATAGGTCTTACCGACTTGGCGAGTGAAAGGAGCGTCCATGCAAGTAAGCAAGAATACGATATTCTTGTCAGGTCCTGGGAGGAGTAACCGAGGCCAGACTCTGCATCTGTGAATGTGGGAGAATAGGAAGGGGGAATGGAGGAAAAAAGAGATGAGTGAGAGTCGGAGAGAAAACATAAGTGTTAGCTTAACCTTCAAATTGACAAGTATCTGTGAACTCAAAAAAATTGTATACAACTTGGGAGGCACCTGGGCTCCACCCTTATCCCAGGGTAGGACGGGGAACTCCCCCCTACCCCTAAAACCTGAGAGGACCGGTGATCCATTCCTGAGTCAACCGGTAAAAGGACCAAAGGCTAAAACTTCGCCCTTGGTACCTAGTGGAGGTGCAATGATGCCACCTCTACCCTGCCACCTTAATTATCAAATTGTAATAGAGGAGGATATTAAATGGGAACCCTCCTTGTTATAGCTGTTAGAGCAAACCAAGATAAAAAAATTAGACAAGCAAATATACTTAGTATCCTAACAGCGGGGGAGATATGAAAAGGCCCCCTTTCAAAAAGAATCTCAAACCCACTGGCCCTCCATCCTTTGAACCGTGCCCCTCCCCTATAACCCCAGAGAGGGGCAATACCTCAAGTAGGCAGGAGCCCTGAGTCCCAGTGCTCCAGAGGATTAAACCCCTCACACCCTGTGACCTGGGGCAAACGCCTCTCCACTTTGAGCCGAGACTGAAGGGGCAAAACATCCCACAACTCAAACCAGAATAGTACATTTTCCTCCCCCCCCACCCCGACACATATACCCCCCATCTTGCAGACATAAGGGAGTAAAAACTATATAAATGAGAATACAGGAAAAGGCCCCCAGTTCCCCTGAGCTTTCCTAAACTGTTCCTGAGGACCAGAGTTCTGCTGGGGTATGGAGATCCTGTAGTCTTCCGCAGGTCCGAAGGACGGGTGTTCAGGGCCATTTTCGGGAGGAGTAACCTCAACGTGAGGGAAAAACATCAGTGGTCCTGTTTCGGAAAGGGCCCCAAGACCCAGGGCCCACTAGGGGAAAAGATATACGTAGAGTCTTTGAGATAGTACCGGGCCGAGGTAGCCAAAAGAGAATAACCGGATCAGTTCCCTGAGCCTGTGACTGTTGGGACATCAAGTAGGGAAGTTTTCTTTGGTGCGTTTGGAACCTTGCTTCAGCCAGGAAGGTTGTAGTGGGCTCGCTGGTGGTGGACGTTTCGTAGAAGCAGCTGTGCTTCTGCTTTCTGTTCAATGGTGTCAATCCTCTGCCCCAGCTGCTGCTGCAAATCAGCATGTATAGAGGAAGTTATTTGTACTGCGTTCTGGGCCAGGCTTTTGGATAGTAAATGGGTAAAAGCCTCCATCATGGAGGGAAAGTCCGTGGGTGTAGGGATGTTTGCAGATTAATCTGTCACTGCTAATAGCATTCCTGTATGCGGGTCCGTCATAGGGGTAGAGGGATAGCCATCACCCATCCTTCCCAGCAAAGATTCTGTAGATGTGGGTGAAGTGATCTGAGGTAGTGGTGGAAAGTCCATACCTGGCGAGGAGGGGGTCTGATTGTCCTGATCTGCTATGGAATCCTCCGCTCCTCCTGTATTGATGAGGGAGCCTCGTGGGACCGCCGCCATCTTGGCATAGCTGACTGGAGCTGCCGCCGCAGTCATCTGGTCTGTGAGGCTCCTCCGGACTTGCACCGTTATGATGTCTACGTTCCTGGGGGTTTCACCCACCTGATTATCCCTTTGATGAGCCTGGGGGTCTGCTCTAACTGCTGTGGTGGCAATCATAGGGTAGCGGTGGAGCATAGTTCTAGCAGCCGGTGGCCATCTTAGCCGCTGCCGCACATGCGCTACTGCGCATGCGCCTGCGTGCTTGTTTTTAATGTAACAACGTTGTTTATTATCACCACTTTTTTTTCTACAGTGTGCTATACATGTTAGTGTTGGTGTTTTTTGTGAGGGAACCCATTTCAGTCATATGGCCTTGGTGCCACATCAGTGAGATTTATATATTTTTATAGTACTGTGCAATAATCAATAAAGTTGTATTTTTCATTGATCAATACTGTTGTGATTCTCCCATTGATTATTTTCCAGCACTGCCTTAACCCTCTTGGGCATGGAGTTCACCAGAGCTTCACAGGTTGCCACTGGAGTCCTCTTCCATCCCTCCATGATGACATCACGGAGCTGGTGGATGTTAGAGACCTTGCGCTCCTCCACCTTCCATTTGAGGATGCCCCACAGATGCTCAATAGTGTTTAGGTCTGGAGACATATTTAGCCAGTACCCTCAGCTTCTTTAGCAAGGCAGTGGTCATCTTGGAGGTGTGTTTGGGGTCGTTATGTTGGAATATTGCCCTGCGGCCCAGTCTCCGAAGGGAGGGGATCATGCGTTGCTTCCGTATGTCACAGTACATGTTGGCATTCATGGTTTCCTCAATGAACTGTAGCTCCCCAGTGCTGGCAGCACTCATGCAGCCCCAGACCGTGACACTCCCTCCACCATGCTTGACTGTAGACAAGACACACTTGTCTTTGTACTCCTCACCTGGTTGTACCCACACATGCTTGACACCATGTCAACCAAATAAATTTATCTTGGTCTCATCAGACCACAGGACATGGTTCCAGTAATCCATGTCCTTAGTCTGCTTGTCTTCAGCAAACTGTTTGTGGGCTTTCTTGTGCATCATTTTTAGAAGAGGCTTCGTTCCGCAACGACAGCCATCAAGACCAATTTGATACAGTGTGCGGCATTTGGTTTGAGCACTGACAGGCTGACCCCCCACCCATTCAACCTCTGCAGAAATGCTGGCAGCACTCATATGTCTATTTCCCAAAGACAACCTCTGGATATCATGCTGAGCACATGCACTCAACTTCTTTAGTCTACCACGGCGAGGTCTGTTCTGAGTGGAACCTGTCCTGTTAAGAGTTCTTTGCCATGAGGTGCCATGTTGAACTTCCAGTGACAAGTGTGAGAGAGTGAGAGTGATAACACCAAATTTAACACACCTGCTCTCCATTCACACCTGAGACCTTGTAACACTAATGAGTCACATGACACCGGGGAGGGAAAATGGCTAATTGGGCCCAATTTGGACGTTTTCAGTTAGGAGTGTACTCACTTTTGTTGTCAGTGGTTTAGACATTAATGGCTGGGTGTTGAGTTACTTTGAGGGGACAACAAATTTACACTATTATACAAGCTGTACACTCACTACTTTACATTGTAGCAAAGTGTCATTTCTTCAGTGTTGTCACATGAAACGATATAATAAAATATTTACAGAAATGTGAGGGGTGTACTCACTTTTTTATATATATATATATATATATATATTTACTCATAATTGGTTTGGGTTTAGCGTTTGCATTTTTGGGGATTTTTTTAGATACAAATCGATTGTTATATAAATGCCTAGATGAGACTATACGTTCACACAATTCCTGGGGTATGATACTGGTTGAGATATAAGAGTCCAGAGTGCATGTATCACATGTACACCCCAGATGGCATGTTGTAAGACTCCTATGTGTTCTAAACAGTCATTTAATTTCTCATCGATCATGGAATTGGCCATATGAACATTATTCCAACCTCTGAACTATGCAATACGTTTCACCACATATGTGCACTAAACTCCGCATGTAGCCTCCATAATATGATACATCACATCCATGTAGATAATTCCCTATGCCTCTTTATCTGACTATTACAAAGGTAAATATGGACTATATTTTCATCTATAGTAATGTTTTGTGGTGATATGTTATATGGTTTATTTTATTTTGCATTTAGATTTTGTTGGATCATAACTTCCTGTGCTTCCTTGATATAAGCAAATGTCCATTTATGACATTTGGGGTGGGGAGGAGATAATGTTGTCACATTTTTAACTACACAGTGGGATTTTGTAGGCTTATGTTTTCAATCAAGTAATTAATTAAATTGTGTGTTGTGTTTCAAACTTTTGTAATGTTGTATCCCTTATTACCATTTCCTGTTCTTGTGTTTTAATCTTTAGACTGATTTTCTACATTTACACACATGATCTTTTTTATACTATTCACAGACATCTATGGAGGATTTTATTTTAGCTATAAGACCTATCTTAAGCAAACTCTACATCTCTCAAAAGTAATTTCTATATTTCAGCACAACCTAGTGCACAAAGACCCCATATCAAAGATTGAAAAGTAAGCAGGTTAGTCACTGAACAGACTTCTGAATCATGGTATGGTCTGGGAATGGAGGCAAGCAGAAAATAAAACTGAGAGCCATAAGAAGGCTCTGGCGCAAGCTTCGACAAAAATAGTGCTGACCCCTCAAGACTGCAGTAGCTTATAGCAGGAACAATATACCTCAGGAATATCTCAAATAATATCTCCAATGCCGCGTACACATGACCGGACTTTACGGAATACTTGGTCCGGCGTTCTCAAAAGTTTGACGGACTTAGATTTGAAACATGTTTCAAATCTATCCGACGGACTCAGCTTTCTAGCGTACAAACCGGTCGTCTGTGTGCTAGTCCGACGGACCAAAACTGACACATGCTCAGTCTGAAGCAAGTACAAGATGGAAGCGCTTGGTCTGGTAAAACTAGCCTTCGTATTGAAGCTAGCACATTCCTCTTCTGTGATCTTTTAATACAGTGCATTCTTTTTTTCTGTATAATGTGAGAGGAATGAAGTTGTTTTGCTGCTTATATTCACACAGAGTTCTCACAAACTACTTTATTCGTGATTTGTCCTCATGCCATGACTAATATTATATTTTTTAAAAGCCAGATCTCCAGAAATAAAGTAGATAAATATTTTTTGGACTCATTTTTTTTTTTATATTTAAACAATATCTATTTTACACTGCGTGTTAAATTTTACAAAATGTTATTTTTTTTTCATTTATTTTTTTTTGAGTTTGAAGTTACCACAATAACCTTAGTATTTTTTAGTGTTTTAATGAACCTTAATGAGGTTGGTGTCCCTTGTTAATTAGACATAGAGGGGTTATTTTCAAAAGGCAAAATCATTTTTCGCTACAAGTGCAAATTGTACTTGGAATTGCACTGAAAGAGCATTTGGAAGTGCATTCGCTGTGTATCCAAGGGGCCCATGCAAGGAACCCCCCCCAAAAAAAAAATTCTCTTGCACATGATTGTATGATAAAATCAGCAGAGCTTCCCCTCATTTAAGATCTTCCCCTCAGATTTACAGCGACTGCACTTCCAACAAGTGCACTTGCAGTGCAATTTATAAAGTGCACTTTGCACTAGTACTTTGCACTTAAATTGCCAAATGATTTAGCCTTTTGTAAATAACCCACATAGTCGTTTTGACCTGTACCTGCCTACTCACAAACCAAATGTCCTTTTTGAATCAAAACACATAGTCAATACTGTAAGGTAAAGAAAAAATCTATTTATTTTGGTAAAAAAAGAAATGAGGAAGGCAACACTGGAGACACTTTTGGAATGTGTGAAGCCTTTTGTCCCCCAGGACACACATCAAGTTTTTGGAAAATAAAATTGGTATCTTGCGACTAGGGAGCACAGTCAGAAGTCAGACCAGACAGAAGCCAGGCAATCACCTTCGACTCTTTCCTGCACGCTGCCCTGCAGCCTTCCCTCCACGCTTCTCTGCGGCCTTCCTTGGAGGCTGTGCCTCTGGTGGTGTACTTGGGGCAGAAGGAGGAGGAGGAGGAGTAGCAGGAGGAGTGGCTTCATCTGCTATATAGGTTGTTTGAGTAAGCTCCCCTCTCAAGCCCTTCTGAAATGCTTGAAAAATAAGACCCTCACAGAGGACGCGTTGCCCTTTTTCTAGTTCCAGCAACCTGGTGGCCTTATATGTTCCATAGGCCTCTTCAGCATTGGGTGGTGTGCTCAGGATTTGGCTGGCTTCCTGAATGAGGGCTAGTGATTCCTCCTCTGTTCGGGTCATCTTCCTGGGCCTTTTTGTGGTAATGCGGAGGGGAGGCACCTGACATTCCGTGAGGCTTCTACTGGGCCCAGCCACGGCCTCCTCCTCTCTCCCACTGGGCAAGGCCTCCTCCTCTATATCTCTGGGCACGGTCTCCTCCTGGCTGAGCTCATCCTGGGTAAAAAAAAGGGACATACTGGTAGTTGTAATTTTGGGTTACGCAATCACACACAATTTTCAGCTCATGGCTTGCAAATATAATTCTAAACAAATAGTAAAGGCTATCTTTTTGACCCCACCATTATTGTAGCTGCTCACCAATATTTGAAGAATATTTTTGGCCACTACTGTCTAGTGATATGTCTACATATTAATAATTGTGATGAAGTCATTTTTGGTGAAGCACTTCAACATTTTTGACATTTACTGTACATCATTAATAATTACACAATCCCAAATTCACAAAAAAAGTATACCTGGCTGAAGCTGGGCGCATCCACTTCATCAAGGATGAAAGGGCCCAGTTCTTCATGGGCCTCCTCAGCTGGGGTGGAGGGAAGGGTGGAGGTGGAGGGAAGGGTGGAGGGAAGGGTGGAGGGAAGGGTCGAAAGTGATTGCCTTGCTTCTGTCTGGTCATCCAGAAAATGCAGTTTTTGGTAGTAACACAGCTTGGGGACATAAACCTGGTCTGCTGCTGCTCCGGATCTGCGGGACTCCTGGATCTTATTGTGTTCCCGCCTGTACATATTGCACAAGATACCAATTTTACTGTCCACAAACTTAAGGTCTGCCTGGGGGACTCGAGTCTTTACAAATTCCAAAAGTGTGCCCAGTGTTGCCTTCCTTACATCTCTATTAAAATATAATGGGTGCTTGACCTCTAACAGGTTTCTTTTTTTTGATACAGATCAATGAAGCGTGTCAAAAATTCTTCCTCCTTAAAGGGATTCATTTTTGCTAAAAGACAAGACACAAGACAAAAACTGGAATGTCAGTCCAAACTCCCAGTATTTTTTTTTGCAGAATCTAGGGTACACATATACACACACACACACCAAACACATTCACCAAACACACACCCACGTTTAATCTTACCTTCGTTTCTGACACTCGCTACTTCCGCTCGGACATACGTAGGCCAGTGTAATAGCTTTATATACACTACGCATGTGTCATGCTACACCTGCGTCGCCCGCCCCTGACGTTCTTTAGTACGATTTGTCCCCGCCCCTTCACTCTTCATTGCGCAGTGGGAGTATACAGAGAAAATGGCGGAGAGATTATCTACAAGTAGCGCGGAGGAAAGCCCAGAGCCACAACCATCAAGATCCCGGAGGAGATATAAGGCCACCAACATGGCCTTTGAAGAGATGGTGGAGATGATGTCCATATTGAGAAAGGAGGATTATGATGGCAAAAAAGGACCGTACACCTTCCGTATGCGGAAGGACAAAATAATAGTCTTAGTTGTCACCGCTCTTGAGAAAAAATTTGGCATTAAACGGGCTAAAGAACAATTGAGGAAGCGGTGGTCTGACCTCAAAACTAGGGAGCCTGAATAATATTTGCGAATAAAGAAGCTGCTTTTTTAAGCAGCTTCTTTATTCGCAAATATTGTAAGTACTTGTTGTGTGTTCCTATTGAGATACTTAACTTGCATTCTGATCCATATGCTTTTCATTTATACAGCAACGTTCGTAAAGACCGTTCTTTTGAAAATACATATGATACTAAGAAAATGACGTTTGTTTTTCGCCAAATACGATGGTACAGGGTTGGACATACATTTAGGTCTTGATAATTTGTCGTATTCCAAAAATGTGGTGATGTTGTGTAGATGTGTTTGAAAATATAATGCTTCTTCAAAAATGATTCAGTGTAATGTAAGGACAGGGCACAGCTGCTGTTTCCACATCTGGACTCACGAGCACTAGAGTACTATGTGACACCAGAGAAAATTTTTGGGGGTAATATACATAGGGGCTCCAGGGGATACTTGAGGTGTCTGCATCTGTGAAACTTGCATGAAAATGTGTATTGTTTTGCATTTTTGCTCAGAGTGAATTTTAATCCTGTCTTCCAAATTTTTGGGGCAACAAAATGACAATTGTCCACAACTTCTAACCAACGTTTCATATTCATTTTTCTAGACTGAAATATCACTGTGTTTTAACTATACCTATTGTTTAATTCTCATAGGGGAGAAAAGACTCAGACAACAGTCCGAGGATCCCAGGACCCCCCCAAGTCACCAGCCTGAAGCTGAAATTACCCCAAGCCCTAGCCAAAGACCATGCCCACCTGACAAGCTGGAGGAAGGAGAGGTGGAGGAAGTGTGTGATATTTCCACCCCACCAAGTGAGTGACTGACACCCCAGCTTAAGTTAATCTATTTAGGCGTGCATATTTTACAAAATTTTTTTATCCACACATTTTAGGTGATGTTTTGGTTGTGGAAGGCCAAGCAGCGGAGCCATTTAGCACAGACAGTGCACAAAGACTCGTTGGCCAGATAATGGTGTGGAATGGCCAAATTGATAAAATGCATGACCAAATTGACAGCATGAGAAATTGGCTGGACACCATGCAACAGGAAATGAAGAACATGATTGATGTTTTGGGCAGAATCTATTAACTTTTTGCCTAAAAACATGAATCATGTTCTTCATTTCATTGTCAAGTTTTATTTTTAAAAAATGTTTGAACTTGATAAATACTAATGTAAAATTTTTGTCATCATGTGCTATCTTCCATAAGGGGATATCATTGTACTTGTTTTGTGTTTACAACCCCTTCATCAGAATAATGTTAGTTTGTGAGAGGAACAAAGGGGTTGCACACACAAAACACGTCCATTGCTCCCCCATGATGGGAGATAGCACATGTTGACTTGAACCTTTTTTAATCCCAAATTATGGGCATCTGCAAATTATTTGTTTTACATGGGTGACATCACCAGCACCGTTATTAAGATGTTGAACTTTGTAAGTTCCTGTTATTTTTGTTTCTTATGTTTTTAAAAACCCTGTTGTCAAGCCAAATTTTGTAAGCAATGTATATTTTTTACAAATATGCCTAAACTAAAAAATAAAAAAAAACCATAAACACGTTCAAACAAAATGCACCTTTCAATGTGCACACAGTAAAATGTTTTTACTACTACAATGTGTGTGGCTTATTATTTATCAATAACAGTTTGTTATTTTTTTGTGTGGTTACAGTGACAAAGGGCCTTATTAACTATAGGGAAATGCCACTACAAGTGCACTAGGAGACAGACAAAACTAAATGCAAACAAGAATCAAAACAAGAGATTGTTGCCCAAATTTATTTTATTTTTTTAAATAAAATCTTAAAGCTCTTGTTGCATTGCAATGGTCCCCCGACCATTAAAATAATTGACATATCTGTCATGCACTTGACGGGCGGTTTGGGGGGCCAAGCCAATACGGCCACTTTCCAGGCCTGTGAGTGGTTCTTCAACACCAAGTCCAGCCTCAGGCCCAACAGAAGTTATATATGTCAAAGAATGACGTCTCAAGAAATTATGCAGAATGCAGCAAACCATGATGACATCATTGATCTTGTATTCTGCAAGATTTATTGCGGAGAGGAACAAACGGAACCAGCTGGCCAGAATCCCAAAGGCATTCTTCACAACCCTTCTTGCTCTGGCCAGCCGGTAATTAAATACCCTCCTCTCAGGGGTGAGTGTCCTTTGGGGGAACGGCCTCATCAAGTGCTCGCCAAGAGCAAACGCTTCATCACCGATGAAAACTGAGGGGAGTCCATCCACGTTCTGGTCATCAGGTGGCAATCCCAGGCCACCAGTCTGGAGACGCTAGCACAGCTCGGTCTGTGCAAAGACTCCTCCTTCAGACATCCGGCCATTCTTCCCCACATCCACGAACATAAATTCCAATTGTGCCGAGACCACTGCCATCAAAACTACACTATGGAACCCCTTATAGTTGTAGAAATAAAACCCCAAATGGGGTGGTGGCACAATGCAGACATGCTTCCCAGCGATCGCCCCAACACAGTTGGGAAAGTCCCAACGGTCAGCGAACTGGGAGGCCACAGTCTGCCATTCCTGTGTGTTTGAAGGAAACTGTGGAGTCAAACAAGAAAAAAAATATATAAGTACTTTTAAACATAACTTGGATATCAGATTACACAAAAACATTCTTGAACAACAGCAGTCGAACATTATTAATATGTGTTATTTTTAGAAAAAAAAACAAAAAACATAAGGGCCACTTATAAGATTACTCACCCCCTCTGATGGACCATTGATCAATTTGTATGTGGGGGAGGGGTTCTAATTTGGGCAAAAAAAAAAACACCTGACAGTTGCAAACATTTGAGGGGGTGGGGAAGGGGTTCTAATTTGGGAAAAAAAACACCTGACAGTTGCAAACATTTGAGGGGGTGGGGGAGGCGTTCTAATTTGGGCAAAAAAAACCTGACAGTTGTAAACATTTGAGGGGGTGGGGGAGGGGTTCTAATTTGGGCAAAAAACACCTGACAGTTGCAAACATTTGAGGGGGTGGGGGAGGGGTTCTAATTTGAGCAAAAAAACACATGACAGTTGCAAACATTTGAGGGGGTGGGGGAGGGTAAAACAGTACAATATACATTGACAATATACTGACAATATACATTGTTCAAGGGACTATAGGCTAGAGGTATAAATGGACCCAGGATTGCATGGTGGGGAGGTTATTGAAGGTAAATATGCATGTAGGCCAAAAAAATGATTAATGTAAAAAAACAGGCATGCATGAAGATAAAGGGGACATTCCCAGCATATTCCAAGCATGGTAATTAGGTAACGAGGACATTTAGACAATACATTAGCAAACATTAAATACATATCATTCAATGTTAAAGGATAAAACTTACCTTCATATAGTCCTTCTGCAGGACCTGAATAATAGCAGAACAGGTCTCTGGGATTATGATCCCCAGAGCCTGGGGGGAGATGCCTATCGAGAACTTCAAGTCCTGAAGACTTCTCCCAGTCGCCAAGTAACGTAAGGTGGCAACTAGCCTCTGCTCCGCAGTGATGGCTTGCCTAATGCAGGTATCCTGCCTGCAGATATAAGGGGTCAGCATAGCCAGCAGACGTTCAAAAACGGGGTCCGTCATCCTGAGATAATTCCTGAAATCCTCAGGATTATTCTCACGGATCTCACGGAGCAAAGGCATATGCGAGAATTGGTCACGCTGGCGCAACCAATTCTTCGTCCATGAACTCCTCCTCGCCCTGTTCATGGACTGGACTCGGGTCTAAGTATTAACCCCAACACCAAGTCCCCACGCACCACGAACTCGAGAACGATTACATCCATGCACCATGGCTTCAAAACAGTCGGCTGGTCAAACAAACAAACTTAGAACAAACTCACTGAAGAACAGCAAGGACTATGAAGAGCGACCTGAAGATCAGGAACGAGCTAACCAGAACGGCCTGCTAGGCAGGTTATGAACTGACCAACACGCACTGAAAAGCAGATACAAACTTCACAAGCACAAACTGAACTGCAAAAAATGATCAAAATAAGCTGAAGTGTGAAAAGCGCGAATCGTCTTTAACCAAACTTCTACTAACACGAGATAAACACGAGATTAGCAGAAGGAGCCCAAAGGGTGGCCTAGTGGGGCTTGAACTTCCTTTTTCTAGTCCTGTCGTACGTGCTGTACGTCACCGCGTTCAAAACCATCGGACTTTTGGAGTGATCGTGTGTGTCCAAGTCCATCTGTTTGTAAGTCTGGCGCACCTACGCTACAAAGTCCGTCATAAAGTATGCCGTAAAGTCCGGTCGTGTGTGCGCGCCATAAGAAAAAGAAGGTGCAAAGGAATCCTCCATGGAAATGAAAATGGAAGAAGTACATTTTAATTTGCACAATCAAGTTAAAATTACCCAAAGACAACAATAAAATCTAAACCTGAAACAATAGGACAATAATTTGTTCTGTACTTAAGTAACCATGCAAATATTTGAAAAGAAGAAAATACATGTTTTATATTAAATGTAACAAACATGATGTGAAATCTTTGTTTGTAATGAGAACTAAAAGAACAGACCTCAGAACAGATTTTCTCTTACTATCTCTTTATTTTTACAACAATTTGTTTCAGAAAACTTTAGCAGGACTAATATTTTTGCATGTTTGATTCCCCTGCCCTTCTTACTCCCCTACTCCCAGCCAGCTTTTTTCTGTGCAAAATGCTATAAGATTACATACAGTGAATCAAATATCAGATATTCAGTCAGAGTCAGGAGTCAGGATCAGATATTTTCACCACCATATACTACCAACATACCAACATATTAGGACACTACTATACTATACTACCATAAGTTGCTACTTTTAGCAGCATTAGACAAGGAGAATTCTTCAAATTCTCCAACTGACTTCACATATGTGATCCCCAAAACCTGCTAAAGATACTGGTCCAACTACATACTTTATTTCTCTTAAACTTGGATATTAGAATCTATGCCAGGAATTTTTATTAATCAATTAGTGTTTTTTTTTTACACTGAAAAGTGTACAAAAACACAAACATATACAATTATCCCAACCCAAGCCTTTCCCCCTCTTTATAGATGTTCAATATAGAACATATCAATGCATTATTACACTGTAAACAAGGAAATTCTGGTAAAAATACAGGGTATCGCAACACATTTTCCAAGGAGGAATAACCTGGCAAACATTAACCTAGTAATTGGAGGTCTAATCAGAGAATATCAAATAGGATTTATCCTGGCTCTCCAAGCTAGTTATAATGTATGATTTGAAATATAATACTGCTGATACATGTGACTCCTTAGCTTGTCAGTGTCTGACTTTGATACAAAAAAAACAGGGCTATTGTCATTATTTTTCTTTCCTATGCCACTTCCACCATGCCTTTCTTTAACCTCTTGCTTACTGGGCACTAAAACCCCCCTCCTGCCCAGACCAATTTTCAGCTTTCAGCGCTCTCACAATTTGAATGACAATTGCGCGTTCATGCTGCACTGTACTCAAATTAAATTTTTATCATTTCTTTCACACAAATGGAGCTTTTTTTTGGTGGTATTTAATCACCACTAGGGTTCTTATTATTTGCTAAACAAACAAAAAAAGACAGAATTTAAAAAAAAAATACAATTCATAGTTTGTTATAAAATTTTTCAAATGGGTAATTTTTCTCCTTTATTGATATTCGCTGATGAGGCGGAACTGATGGGCACTGATGGGCTGCACTGATGGGCACTGATGGGCTGCACTGATGGGCACAGATAAGGCGACACTGATAGGCACAGATAAGATGACACTGATGGGCACTGATAAGATGGCACTGATGGGCACTGATAAGACGGCACTAAGGGGCCCTGATGGGTGGCACTGGCGCGTGGCACTGATGAGTGGCACTGATGGGTGGCACTGATAGGTGGCACTGATGTGCAATGGTAGATGGCACTGGTAGGTGGTATTTATAGACAGCACTGGTGATGACGCACTGATGATTTATAGGTGGCACTGTGGGCACTGATAGGTGGCACTGTGGGCACTGGTAGGTTACGCTGGTGGGCACAGAAGCCTCTCCACATTTGGGACTGCTGTCCCTCTCGCATCTGGCAGTGATCAGCTTTTGTTTCTCCTCACGCTGTTAGCGTGAGGAGTAAAAATAGCCGATTGCTGGCTCTGTTTACGTCACATGATCAGCTGTCATTAGCTGACAGCTAATCACGTGGTAAGGGATCGTAATCGACCCCTTACTGCAATCTGTGATCAGCCGAGTCTCATAGACTCACTGATCACAGAGCACGCCGCGTGCACCCTGCAGGGGGCGCGCAGGTCACTCAAGCACGGAAGGACGTCCTGGCAAATTAAGTCCGCGCTGCAGCCGTCTTTCGGCTATAGCGCAGGCGGGAAGTGGTTAATACTGTGTCAAAATGAAACTATACAAAGAAGACTGTTAAGATTATAAATTCTTGTTTGTTCCCCACACCATTTGAACATAAAGAAGAACTTCATCAATCCCCCCCCCCCCCCCACCATCCAGGAGGTGAAGATCCACTTTAAATATGTGAAAGATCTGCACTCTCTAGGCACCATCTCACTGCTTTACTCTTCAATCCCAAACTCAATATCACCGACTCCTCACTTGTACACCACAAAATTGGATTCTGACCTATGATTAAGATTGTGAGATGAGACCTGCATACAAATCTGGGCCAGGAACAAATCCTGTTCTCAAAACATTTATGCCATAGAAACAAACTACAACTTTTTTTGTCTTGGTATTGATCTTGGTATTTTCCCATTTGTTTGGTGAACCTGTCCCATAATATGTAAACTGGATTACAGTATAGAAAAACATATCTGCAGAAACCAGACTAAAGCCCTATCAAATAAAAGCCAATGCTACATTCCAGCTACAAAACAAACTATAGTAAATCCACTTCTTTATGTCTCTCAGTATTAAAAACTGTGAATGGATGATGTTAAACAAATTTGAAAATATTCATATTACCTGGCTGAATACCATTCATCATAGAATTTGATAAACTTTTAATATTTATTTTTTTTTTTTTATCCACAGTTATCCCCTATAATCTTTAGTCTTATATTATTTAACCATATGCATGACAGAAAACTTAAATCCATGTTCATTTCTTAAAATACCTAACACTACTCCTGTACATGTAGGCAAACATTGCTTTATATTACATATACTGTATAACTTTGCAAACTTAATTTACCAGTGCTTACACTTACTGTAATTCATACAGTGTTATGAATGTAACCTGATAATTTTACTGTCCTGTACTTTACATGGCAACAGTAAATAATTATTTAACCCTTAGGGCCTGCGCTGACTTCTTAAATGGACAAATGCAGTGTGCTTCTGAGAACACTCAGAATTAATTGCAGGTACAGTTGTCCTGCGTTTGACTTGCTTCAGCTACTTTTGCATTCCTATAGACTTGTATGGGGAGAGAAACAGTTGATAAGTAAACAAAAACCCACCAACAATAACATTTAATCTTAGGCCTCATGTACACTGCAGCTACTAAACTGAAGTTTAGGAGCAGTTGGGCATTTTTTTCAGCAGCCCTTGAGCGCTCCTCTATGTTATCTTATGCGTACATGTACACTCAGTCATTTATAGTAGTTTAGAGGCAGTTGGGGTTACAGGCATTATTTTAAAAGCAGAAAAAATGCGTTCAGGACTGTAGTTTACTGGCATTTCATACGCCATATACTTGTAACCATGGTAAACCGCATTTATGCGCATTTGAATTTATAAGCCTTTTTTAAAGGGGAAAACATGTTTTGTAATTCTTTGAACATTTAGAAAAAAATTAGAAATAAACACAAATTTCACACGTTGTTGCCAGGATCAATGGGTGAGTCTAGTAGCGATGAACTCTGGTCTTCTCATGCAATTTCTACTCTTCAGAGCCTCAGCAACAGCAACATCAGGAGCATTTCCTCACACATGCTCATGATGGGATCCATAGTGAAAACACAAAAAAGACAGCTATCTGCTCTCTCTTCTCTCACAGAATGGCTGAAATAGTTAATAATGTACTTGTTTTTCTTTTTTTTTTTTTTTTTTTTTTACTTTCAATAGTTTTTATTAAATTTTGCAGAAGGTATAAAATGACAGCGGTACAGTCTTTTATACATTTGAAGATTAAATGATTAAATCCATAGTACAACAAAAACTAACATAACAATTATCAAGATAATCGTCCCGTAGCCTATTCCCAAGTATATAATTTTGAAGGTGGGTCGGGGCCCCCTAACTCCAGACAACCTAAATGAGTACTGTGTCCCGGAGAGAGGGGTAAACCGCGCAACCCGTAATCTGCGTTCTAACAACAGGAGAAGTGTGTAAAGTAGATCAATAAAACCAAGCACGACAGGCAGGTCATATAAAAGTTTGAACGTGTACAGACTTGGGGGAAATTATGACCAGGAGTACGGGAGAAACACTCTGTCTGCTGTTTAATGCCCCATACACATGATCGGAAATGCCGCCAGCAAAACTCCGATGAGAGCTTTTGGTCAGAAAATGCGACCATGTGTATGCTCCATCGGACTTTTGCTGGCGGAATTCCAACCAGCAAAAGATTGAGAGCAGGTTCTCAATTTTTCGGTCGGAAAAATTTCCTAGCCGAAAATGCGATCGTCTGTATGCAATTCCAAGTACGAGATGGAAGCACTCGGTCTGGTAAAACTAGCGTTCATAATGGAGCTAGCACATTCGTCACGCTGTAAATTTTTGGATCTTTTAATGCAGCGCATTCTTTTGTTCTTTATAATGCTAGAAGAATGAAGTTGTTTTGCTGCTGATGTTCACACAAACTTATTTCTTTATTATTTCTCGTGATCTCCTGAATAATATTATTTGCTTTTAAAGCCAAATCTCCATAATAATGTTTAGAATTATTTTTTATAGTCATCTTTTTTTTTTTTTTTTTTTTTTAATCAAGAACTATTTTTTCGGATTCTTTTTAAATTATTTTCTAGTGATCTCCATAATTTTTTTTTTGTGTGTGTCAAGTTTCCACAACAACATTATTATCTTGTATTTGTAAACCTCAAGGAGGTTGGTTGGTGTCCCTTGTTAATTTGACATTGTATTTTTGAAATGTACCTGCCTACTCACAAACAAACTGTCCTATTTGAAGAAAAATACATAGGCAAGTATTTTCATATAAAAAAAAAATCTTCATTTATTCTGGCTCATAATAACAAAATAAAGAGGAAGGCAATGCTGGAGAAACTGCTTGAATTTGCGAAGCCTTTGTACCCCAGGGCAGACATCAACTCTTTGTAAATTAAAATTGGTAGCTTGAGAAGTCCATATACTAGGGAGCACAATCTGGTCCAGGACTCCCAGAGATCACAAACAGCAGCAGATGACATATATGTCCCCAGGCTGTAGTACTACAACAGGCTGCGTCTTCTGTCAGACCAGACTGAACCCAGGGCAATCACTTTCTTGTCTTCCTTGCATGCAGCCTTCCCTCCATGCTTCCCTGCAGCCTTCCCTGCAGCCTTCCTTGGAGGTGGACTTGTGGCAGAAGGAGGAGGCAAAGGATGGGCGAGCGCACATAAGTGTACGTCATCGGTCATTTGGCCCCTCAACCCCTTGTGAATGTCCTCAACAAAAAGTTTTTCACAGTTGTGGCGTTGGCCCTCCTCCATTTGCATCAATTTGGAAGCTATATAGTAGCCATAGGACTCTTTAGCGTCGGGGGGGGGTTTCAGGGCCACATTAGCCTCCTTAATGAGGCCCAGTGCTGTCTCCGCCACGTTGCTCCCTTTCCTGGCCCTTTTTGTTGGAAGGCGGATGGGAAGGCACCTGGGATTGGGTGAGGCTCCTACTGGGCCCGGCCACCTCCTGGCTGACACTTACCCCGCCTCCTCCTGGCTGACACTTACCCCTACCTCGTCCTGGCTGAGGTCTTCCTGTGTATGAAAAGTTTTTGGATCATCAATCACACACAATTTTTTAGCTCATGACTGTTGCAAATTGAATGTTAATAAATAGAAAAGACTATCATTCAGAGCCCAGCATTTTTCATTCTTGTCACAATCATTTTTGGCCCCTACTGTCTATTGATATGTAAAACACGTTTTGTTCAATCATTCATTTGTCAGCAATAATAACATTTAGTTAACAACAATAATTTTCAGACAATAAATATGTTAAAAAATACTATACCTGGCTCTAGCTGGGCACCTCCACTTCTTCCAGGATGGAAGGCCCAGGTTGGACCTCGGAAGCCTCAGCTGGGGTTGAGGGAAGGGTGGAGGGAAGGCTGGATTGAAATGTGGAAAGTGATTCCCTGGCTTCCATCTGGTCTTCCAGAAACTGCATCCTGGTGTAGTACCACAGCCTGGGTACATACACATCCTCTGCTGCTGCTCCTGACCTCATGGAAGCCTAGATCTTATTAAGCTCCTTCCTATACGTGCTTCTCAAGCTACCAATTTTCCTCTCCAAATACTCGATGTCTGCGTTGGGGACCTGCGTCTTCACAAATTGCAGCAGTTTCTCCAGCGAAGCCTTCCTAGCTGGTTTATTATAAGGGGTTATTAACCTCTGATATAAGGGGTTTTTAACCTCCCACAAATTACGCATATCCCTGTATTTGTCAATGAACTGGCCCATGAAATCCGGATCTTGGAATTGTTTCATCTTTGCTGAAAGACCAAACACAAGACAAAACACTAAATAGTAGGCTAAACTCGCCTAATCGTATCCCAATATAGGCCTCAATCTATAATCAGTATAGGCAACTGATGTCCCAAGTTAAAATGTTACCTTCATTATAACATTCGTCACTTCTGGTCCTCCTTCCTCCACACACAGAACGTACGTACGACACACGCGTGTTTACTGTATATACACTGCCCATACGTGAAACTCCACCCGCGTTGCCCACCCCTGATGTTCTTTCTAGAATATTCCTCACCCCTTCTCTTTCGGCACAGTGGGAGATGAACATGGCGGAGACACAGCAGGTGCGTAATAGCAGTAATGAGGAGGAGGAAAGCCCGAAGCCCGAAACGTCCCGATCCTGGAGGAGAAAATTTAAGGCCTTAAATATGGCCTTTGTAGAGATGTTGGAGATGGAAGAATCTTGAAGAGGGCCGACTATGATGGGAAGTATGGACCGTACCTAAACCCAAATGTGAGAAAGGCCAAGACCATGTCTAAAGTTGTGAAGAGTCTGCACAGGAATTTTGGGATACAACGATCCAAGGAGCAATTGAGGAAACACTGATCAGACCTGAAATTGAGGGAGCAGGATCAGTACAGAAGAATCAAGAATGTGCTTCTAAAAAGTAAGAAGTTGTCGTGTGTTCGATTATTATTATTACTTGCATGTTGCTCCATGTGCTTTTCTTTACTATTGTACAGTTTAAAATGGCGACTTTCAGGCTCGTAGGCAGAGTGGACAGAGTTAATTACATTTGGTCATGCTAATTTGTATTAAAAGCAGTTTAGAACATTGTTGTCTAGATGTGTTTGTAACTAGAATGAATTGCAAACTTGATTCAGTGTAATGTAAGGAGAGGACACTCAGCAACTGTTTACACACCTGGACTCAGGAGCACTAGTGTGGGACACAAGAACAAACATTTTAGGGTGTCCCACACAGGTACTCCAGTGAATACTTGGGGTGTCTACATGTGTGAAACTTGTCCAAAAAAGGTAAGTATTGCACCATTGTTAAGGGAATAAATAATGTCTTCAACTTGGAACTCTGGCAAAACAGACAATTGTACCCCACTTCCAAGCAATGTTTCACACTCATATTTCTGGCCACAAATATCTGTGTGCTATGTATATCTTTTGTTTCATTCTCATAGGGGAGAAAAGACTCAGGACACCAGGGACCCCCCCCACCTCCTGAAGAAAGGGAATGGCGGACACCACAACCAGAGAATGTGGAGGAAGGAGAGGTGGTGGAAATTGTCACCACAACAGGTGAGTGTCCGACACCACAGATTAGGGTAATAGATCTATGCCTGCATATTTATAATACATGTGTATTTTTTCTTTTAGGTGATGTGCATGTTGTGGAAGAACAATCTACTCATTTCACGACTGACAGTGCACAAAGACTAATCCAGGACATCATGTTTTGTAGTCAGGATTTAGACCTCATCAAGCAAAAAACAAATGACATAGAACAGAAACTGAAGAACATGATTGATGTACTAGGAAGAATCTAAATAACTACCAAATGACACCAGTTTATATTTTTGGGGACCAAGTTTTCAAATTTTTTGACGTATTTTAAAAGCTAAGTTTGGAAGATGCACACAGTGTGTCAGCATGTGCTATCTGCCATCAGGGGATATCAAGGTACGTGTTTTGTGGGTGCAACCCCTTCCTCGCAACTCTAGTAGGTGAGAGGAAGGGGTTGCACCCCCAAAACATGCCCATTGATCCCCCATGATGGGAGATAGCACATGTTGACATTAGGTATGCAATCAGAAAGAAAATACCCACTTTTAATTCCAATTTGTGTGCATCTTCTAAATTTGGCTTTTACAGGGGTGACATCACCCCATCTGATGAAGGCAAGATCAACACATTTTTGACACTATAATGTCTGATATTGCCTTCAGTTTTTCAATGTTGAACTTTGTAAGTTCCAGAGTTGTGTATGTTATGTTTTCAAACATGCCTGTATATATACTTTTATACAAATTTCAAGGTAAAACTTTTTTCAAACAAGATGTGTTTTTTTGAACACAAGATGTTTTATAACGCACATGTGAATGTGCATGGAGTAAAAGGTTTTATACCCAACAATGTGTGGCTTCATCTTTCAATGCTCAATACCAGTTTTTGTGTTAAGTTGGTGTTTACAGTGACAATGGGTGTTATTTAATAATGGAAAAACCACTTGGCACTACAAGTGCACTAGGAGAACCTAGGAGACAGCTTAAAAAAAAAACACAAGCAGTAAATCAAAATCAAGATTTTAGCAGATTTTTTTTTTTTTTTTTAAATATTGAAATATTTTCTGGCATAGCAATGGCCCCCCATCCATAAAATTTTCAACATATTTTTCCCGCACTTCACGGGCGCTTTGGGGGGGCAAGCCACGACGGCCAGCTTCCAGGGCCGTCATTGCATTTTCTTGAAATCCGGCCTCAGGTCCAAATGAGGCTACATAACTTGGTGCATTTCTTTTTAAAAGTTGTGCAGTATGCAGCAGGATAATACAATGTGGTTCAGTTTGCACTCCGCCATATTTATAGCCGTTAGAAATAGGCAGAACCGGCTGGCCATTATCCCAAAGGTATTCTCCATGACTCTTCGGGCTCTGGCCAGCCGGTAATTAAAAACCCTCTTCTCCGGGGTGAGGGTCTTCTGGGGGAATGGCCTCATCAGCAATAAAAACAAACGGGAGTCCTTCGACATTCTCCTCCACGGGTGGCAATCCCAAGCCACCACTCTGAAGACGTCTGTAAAACTCTGTCTGGGCAAAGACTCCACCACCCAACTTCCGGCCATTCTTCCCCACGACCACTTAGAGGAACTCATATGTCGCCGACACCACTGCCATCAACACAATGCTATTAAACCCCTTGTAATTATAATAGTATGACCCTGAATGGGGTGGTGGGACGATGTGGATGTGTTTCCCATCAATTGCCCCTCCACAGTTGGGAAAGTTCCAACGGTAAGCAAAGTGGGATGCCACAATCTGCCATTCCTGTGGTGCTGAAGGAAACTGTGGAGTCAAAACAGAAAAAATAAAATTAGTCATTTTGCATATAACATTGCAAGCAGATTAGACACAAACATTCTTGGCCAAAATCTGTATAAATTTTATTTTAAGAAGTATTTAAAGACAAAAATATAAGATCCAATTATCAGATTCTCCCCCCCATCTGATGGCCCATTGTAAAAATTTTAGGGGGGGGGATGTTTTGGATAGGTAACTCTCTCCACTTTGAGAGCTGAATGTTAAATAGTGTGCATTACTTTGGCCAGCCCCTCCTTACTTACACTATTGGCAGCCCACTGGACAGGTAAGAAGTGTCATAATACTAAAATAAAAATACACACTGTACAAATTGAAGCACATTATTACATTCTGCGATTACCTATCAAGATAATAATAGAACAACAAAACTTCAAACAGTACCATTTGAAAGTATTCATGCAGGCCCTTTCACTTCATACTTTGGTGAATTCATCCATAAATATGACCACAAAAGAGGTAGGTATAGTGTGTATGGGTTTGGCAAAGTCAGCAGATAGAGGATTGGTATTGGTTGACTTAGCGGTTGGGGGGAGGGAGGGTTCTTCTGGCACTCTGCCTGAATTTAAGCACACAAATAACATTTGGACACATTTCAGGGGGTGTTTAGGGTAAAGCACTACAATGGAGCTGACAAAATACATTGTTAAGTGACTAGGCTAGGTGTGTTTGGGCCCAGGATAGCACGCTGGGGAGGTTAGTGAAGGCAAATATGCATGAAGGACAAAAAAGGAGCATTAAAAAAATCCAGCATGCATGAGGATAAAGAGGACATTCACAGCATATTACAATGATGGCAATTATGGAATGATGAAATAAATACAAAACATTAGCAATCATTAAATACATAGAATGTGATGTTAAAGGAGAAATCTTACCTTAATATAGTCCTTCTGCAGGACCTGAATGATGGCAGAACAGGTTTCTGGGATAATGATCCCAAGAGCCTGGGGGGAGATGCCTGCAGAGAACTTGAGGTCCTATAGACTTCTCCCCATCGCCAAGTACCACAAAGTGGCGACTAGCCTCTGCTCCGGAGTGATGGCTTGCCGCATGCAGGTGTCCTGCTTGCTAATATAAGGGGTCAGCAAAGCCAACAGACAGTGAAAAATGGGGTCTGTCATCCAGAGATAATTCCTGAAATCATCAGGATTATTCTCCTGGATCTCACGCAGCAAAGGCATGTGAGAGAATTGGTCACGCTGGAGCAACCAATTCTTGGTCCATGAACTCCTCCCCACCCTGTTCATGGACTGGCTTGGGTGAAAGTAAGAACCCCAACACCAAGCCCCCGCACAGCATGAACTCTACGACGAGTACGCAACTGCAACATGGCTTCAAAATGGTCTGCTGGTCAGAACAAACATAACAGAATGCACTGAAGAATAGCAAGGCCTGTGAAGAGCGAGCTGAAAATCAGAAACGAGTGGACAAGAATAAAAACAGATACAAACCCACAAGCACAAACTGAAGAGCAGTAACGGACTGAAAAGCACGAAAGCTGAAAAGCGCGAATCGTCTCTCACCAAACTTCTACTAACATGAGATAAAAACGAGATTAGCAGAAGGAGCCCAAAGGGTGGCGCACTGGCTATTGAACTTCCTTTTTCTAGTGCCGTTGTACGTGTTGTATGTCACCGTGTTCCTGACGGTCGGAATTTGGTGTGACCGTGTGTATGCAAGACAGTCTTGAGTGGAATCCCATCGGAAAAGCCATCATACCTTTTTCCGACCAAAATCCCAATCGTGTGTATGCGGCATGAGAGTGTGGCAAGCATATGCTCTAGTGTGTATCGTCCCATGTCTAAGTGGCAAGGGACAGCAGAAAAGTGAAAACCCCAGCTGTTGACGATATGCGAGTATCCGGAACGATGGAGTGTGTTACAGAAGCTTCGATGTGCAGACGTTCATGTGTTTCCTTTCTATGGATCTGTACTCAGCTTTCATGTTATGGCTGTACTTGTACTTTCCTACATATTCTACTTATGTGCAAGTGCCGGGAAAATCCATTTAGGGGAACCTCCTTTTTCTACGATATAGGAATGCCCGTAATTTTCCCAAGTACGTGGAAAATTTGTTCCATACCCCTCTGATCTTGGGGCAATCCCACCATATACGTAGCATTGATCCTGCGTGTCCGCAATTTCGGAAGCACAGGGGAGAGGAAGATGGATACATTTTAGCCAATTTCAGTGGGACGAGATACCATCTCATTATGACTTTCAGGTTTGCTTCAATTAGTGCTATATTCAATATTCCTTGGGAAGCTAAGAAAGATGCCTTGTGCCAGTCAACCAAGCTCCAAGATTGTCCCAGGCCTTTCTCCCATTCCAGCATGAAGGGGGTCTTTGAATCCACCCTAGCAAGTGCCAGGTAGATCACCAATATTCCCCCCTCTGCTCCATGGCATGTCCAAACCATCACTCCTAAACCGTGATAGTTAGTGGGTCAGGTTTCGTGGTCCATAATTTATGGCTAAAGTGTGAGATTTGGTGGAGACAGAATCTTTCAGTTGCAGCATTTCAAGTTTGCTCACACAGTGTGTAAATGTAAGGGGACCAGATGGGTTAACAAAATGTCCAATCCTATAGAGCCCCTTATTGAGCCACCATTTAAATGCTCTTATATCCATACCTGGGGGGAAGAGAGGTTTGCGAAAGAGGTGAGAGAGTGGCCTCCATTTGGAGATTAAGTGAGGGTTGTTTTTGAGGACATCCCGTGTTACTAGTGGGTGGTATAATGTCGGTGCCATGATTGCGGGTCTTGTTTTAGGTGAGCACCACAGAAGGTAGTCCAATGTGTAGTTAGGGATTGCTTGCCTTTCCCTGTGAACCCAATGCGGATGTGCACTGTTACAAGCAGGGGATCACTACACTATCATGATATTCATGTCTGGATGTTTTATACACTAATTTGTAAGCCATTATATTTTTGGTGATAACCTCTCCTGTGTAGGATTGGTGTCCACACCTAGAGGGTTTTGGTACTCACCTACTGGGGTAGGCGGGTGTGTGATAACTAATACACTATCACCTTTATGGTAACTGTTTTGTTATAATTTATTCCACAATAACACTGTGTCTTTTAATACTTAGCCACTATAGAGTGATTTTGTAAAGCACTATTTGACATATAGGTAGCGCCACTTGCCCCTTCACATCTTCTTTCTTTCTATAGATGCCACCTTGCCTGTGATAAAAGCGGGCTCCAATGTAAGCTTTTTTCAGCTATAGCGGTTAGAGCTAAGTTCAAAGCTGTGCGTGCAGCATCTATTTTCTCAATTGATACTGAAGTGGGGTTTTGTTTACATTGTTTGGTAAGGTGTAGGAATTCTATCTCCAACTTTTCTATGTCAGTCTTCCTCGTTTTACGCAGTCGAGATGCCATTTGAATGAGTTTTCCTCTAATGGTAGCTTTATGAACAGTGAAATTGGGGAGACATCCTCTAAATCATTCAAAAGGAAGTATTCCTGAATATTTCTTTCTGTCTCAAGGACATGGGTTGGGTTACTAAGGATTGAGGTGTTCAACCTCCAGATGATATGTTTGTTCTGTCCCGGGGGTCGATCCATTATTAGAAAGAGGAGGGAGTGGTCAGACCAGGCAGAGTCTTTTTTTGTAGGATTTAGTTACTGCTGGGATGTTGGACGTGGAGATGAAGAAGTGATTAATTCTGGTGAAAGAGTTGTGAGGGTTAGAATAATGGGTGTAGTCTCATACAGTCGGGTTAACTTCCCTGCAAACATTCATCAGTTCTTGTTGGTAGATTTGTCTAGCCACTTCAAGGCTCTGCTTGGTGGGACGCATATTCCCATTACCAATGGGGCAAATTTTTTCAACCCCGTATCGAAGACTATATTAGAGTCTCCCCCATATATGACAGTGCCTTCAGTTAGTGGATTCAAAGAGCAAAATAGAAATGCAAAGAATTGGGATTGGCCTCTGTTTGGTGCATAATATGATATTAGGGAATATAGTTGGTTATTAATGAGGCCCTTCACCAGTAGGAATCTGCCGTCAGGATCTTTGAACTCTGAATGAGAACTGGCAGGTATGGGAGAAGAATATCGCCACACCTTTTGTTTTTCTGTCTGCACTAGCAAGATAAAATTTAGGGAATTTGGGATGAATATATGAGGGGGTGTAGGTGCTTGGAAAGTTTGTTTCTTGGAGAAACAATATATCTATTTTTTGGGTATGATAATACTGAAAGATCTTCCTGCGTTTAACTGGTGAGTTCAACCCCTGGACATTGTGCAATGCAATGCGCTGGGGAGGGTTTGGTGTGGTAGAATCAGCCATGGAGCAGTGTAGGAGAAAAAGCCAATGAGTACCAGTCACTTACCCCAAAACCAGTGGGACAATCAAGGATCGGTGTTTCAAGGCAATTCGATGCGTGATAGGCTGGAAGCCAGGAGAGGTGCGAGCTCATCTGGGTCACTAGGGAAAAAGAAAGATTAGTGCAAGGAAATAGAGGTAGTCGGTAAAAAGAAGAGAAGTTAAACTTAGTGTAAACAGAGAGAAAAGGGTGTTGTATACCCACTCTACTCTTAATAACAGTAGAAAAATAAAAACATAAGAACAATACATATCCCTCAAAAAGGAGGGGGAATCCTGGCCTGGAGATAGGAAAGTTCTGCGTCTCCAGGGTCAGGAGGAGGTGCATGTACACCGCTCCGGTCATCGCATTCCCATGTGGTAAATCAATATAAGATGCAAAAGTGATGGCATCAACATAACTTCTTTAAAAGTAAATGCAAAAAACACATTGAAACCTGCTTCTGGGAGGTACAGTGAGAACATGAGTTTGGAGGAGGAGAATGGGGTTTTGTCCTAAGAGGGAAGGGGAAGGTTAAGGGGGTGAAGGGAGCGGAGATGAAGGGAAAGGGATGCAGGCCTAGAAATAAGAGCTTGGGCTAAGAACCTGATAGAGTCCCTGGAGGGGACCATGGACTATATCAGCCAAAGTCCTGGGAGGTGAGAAGAATGCCGACTAGGCGAGTCTTGCAGGTACATAGAGGGAGTTTGTGAGCCATATGTAATCCGGGGGTGGTCCCTTGGGTCATGAAGACTATGTAGGGTAGACCAGTGCGAGGGCTACCTCCTTGGTCAAGAAGTCTCTGCTCCAGTGCATGAGGAACCAACCTTACAAAGTAGTGAAACAAAGACGTCCTTAGGAGTATGAGCGATAGTCCATGGTGTATGTGGGAATAAAGAAGTAATTAGCCAAGGAATCACTAAGATCTCAGGGACCCACCTTAGATCAATAGGAGATGAAGGATTGGAAGGGATGTCATCTAGTTCAGGTGAGTAGGCCTTCCTTAGCTTTTTTGAATCTAGGTTTTTGCCAAACAGTGGTAAGTGGGCTGGCTGGGGGAGGGTGTTTGGCAGAGCCAGATGAAGAGGTTTGCATCAGAGAGGGGGGGTCCCTGGAAATTATGCCCAACTTCTGAAGTAGGTTTTCCCCTTTAGGAAACGTGGAGAATCTCTATGACTTGTTGTAGACCTCAAATTTAAGAATGAAGGGAAACAGCCACCAATATTTGATGCTCTACTGAGTACCGCTAGTAGGGGTTTGAGCATCCGCCGCCTCTGGATTCTTGAGGGAGAGATGTCAGCAAAAATATGGATCGGGTGCCCCAAGGTCTGTAATTGTGAGGAGGATCATGCCCTTTTCATGACTTCTTCCTTCACTGTATAGAAGTGAGTGACAAGGATATCGCGAGGGAGTCCGTCCAAACGGTCCTAAGGCCCTATGGGCTCAAGTTCCAGTCTGTGGGATATCTGGAATAAGTTCTTTGATAAGGGAATTAACCGCAGCAGGTATATCTGTAATAGATTCGGTTAAGTCCCTGATTCTAAAGTTGTACCTTCTAGACCTGTTCTCAAGGTCATCAATTTTGATCATGGCAGCATCCAGCTGTTCGTGAAGGTCCTGTATACGGCCTGTGTTCTGGTTTGTGCGGGCTATTGTGGCGTCCATTTTGTTTTATATAGTGTCAATGCAGGTGCCCAGGGACTGCAGATCCGTTTTAATATCAGCGGTAATTTTTGAAGCTGTTTGGGCCAAACCCCTATCCAGCATCTCCACAAATTCAGCAAAAAGAAATGCCAAATCCTGTGGTTGTAAGGGGAGTTGTCCTGTGTCTGGCAGTGTGACAGTAGGCCCTGGGGATGTGTCTGTTATAGGAGACATGAGGAGTTCATCCAGAGTCTGATTAAGCAGGGACTCCATGGAGGCCGGTGAAGCACCTCCACGGAGTTCCTCCACAGAGGCCCCTGGGTGGTGAGGTGTCAGGAGCTGTACCACATACCTCTCCTTTATGTGGGCTCCGCCAGTCAGTGATAGCAGGGAGCCCTGTGTGCACCGCCTCATGAAGCTGTCGTTCCGCCGCCATCTTGGAAGTATCGGCGGCCTCCGTGATCACGTCAAATCGTGTCCTCAGGTTGCACCTGGTCATCCCCGAGGACATATAGGAGACTCCCGGGTGTGCATTTCCTGTCAGGCTGCCGAGCTGTGGTTATTCGGGCGATGCTGCTGGCTATGGGGAGTGCTAATCGACCGGAGCGGGACAGAGACTACACGTCCATCTTCCAGAATCCCGTGCATGCACCCTGATGTACTTGTTTTTCATGCATTCTAGGCATATGGGAGGATCTCCTGAGGTTATCTTTAACCACTTCAGCCCCGGAAGAATTTATCCCCTTCCTGACCAGAGCACTTTTTGCGATTCGGCACTGCGTCGCTTTAACTGACAATTGCGCAGTCGTGCGACATTGCACCCAAACAAACTTGACATCCTTTTTTTCCTTTTTTTTGGTGGTATTTGATCGCCACAGCAGTTTTTATTTTTTGCACTATAAACAAAAAAAATAGCGACAATTTTGAAAAAAACGCATTATTTTGTACTTTTTGCTATAATAAATATCTCCAATTTTTTTTTAAAAAAGCTAATTTTTTCTCAGTTTAGGCTGATATGTATTCTTCTACATATTTTTGGTAAAAAAAAAATCGTAATAAGCTTATATTGATTAGTTTGCGCAAAAGTTATAGCATTTACAAAATAGGGGATAGATTTATAGCTTTTTTATTATTATTATTTTTTTACTAGTAACGGTGGCGATCTGCGATTTTTATCATGACTGCGACATTATGGCAGACACATCGGACAATTTTGACACATTTTTGGGACCATTGGCATTAATACGGCAATCAATGCTCTACAAATGCATTGATTACTGTAAAGATGTCACTGGTAGTGAAGGGGTTAACACTAAGGGGGCGATCTAGGGGTTAACTGTGTTCCCTGGGAGGTGATTCTAACTGAAGGGGGAGGAGACTGACTAGAGGAAGTGACGGATCGTGGTTCCTAGTTAATAGGAACACACAATCTGTCACTCCTGTCAGAACAGAACAGGGAAGTGTGTGTTTACACACACTCGTCTCTGTTCTGTGTCTCCTGGTCACGATCGCTCATGGCCGGCGGTCATCGCGACCATCGGCCATGAGAATTGGCATCCCCGCTGTGCAGTGGGTGTGCGCACCTGCTATCCCGACCCCGCAAGCCAACATATAGCTACGACGGCTCAGGCAGGGGAGCCAAGCTGCCGAAGTATAACTGCGGTGGTTGGTCGGGAAGTGGTTAAAAAAGCTTCTAACCTCAAATGCTCATAACTGCTACTAAACTTGCATAAACTTGGTATGTAAAAGCTGTAAAATGGACATTTTTCACCATTGGTTTCCTGCTGTCAGTTTCCAGTGTTTAGAAGAGGTTTTGAACTGCCCTGTGACATGAGCCCTTAAAATAATTCAGATTTGACCAGATTACACATTGCTTCAGAATAATTTACATTTAATCTCTTACTAGTTTTAGAGAATTGTAAACCATAAACTGGATGCTATAGGATGCTGAACACTAGTTCACTTAACAATATTTGTCCTTGTGTAAATCTTTCTATAGAAATAGGTATTGTTATGTATATTATTTTTTCTATCTCCATTGTATACTGTAAATATGATGACCACTGACATACAAGCTGATCCTTTATAACACTGGACAGAAAAATCTACATGCAATAAAAAAGAGGGGTGAAAATATAGTTCTTCTCAATAAATGGTGGCAAGGTAAGTTGTAAATTAAATTTGTTGTAAAGCCTTTTTTTGAATTTTGCGTTATATTTACCTGCTCTGCGCAATGCTTTTGCACAGAGCAACCCAATCCTCTTCTTCTGGGGTCCCCCACTGGCACTCCAGGCCCCTCGTCTTTGCCTGGTGCCCTCACGCTTTCCACGGGGCACCCGTGCATGCTCACTCCTGTGCCTTGCTGCTGGGTCCATTGCCACAGACAGTGGGACTTGGCCCCACCCCCAACTCCCCTGTCACAGGATTTGATTCACAGCAGTGGAAGTCAATGGCTCCTGCTGCTATCAATCTATCCAATGAATAGAGAGACAGTGGCTGGAGCCACTGCGCTTGTGCACATTGCTGGATCAGGTTCAGGTAAGACAAAGGGGGATCTGGGGGGGGGAGCTGCAGCACAGAAGGTTTTTTACCCTAATACATAGAATGCATTAAGGTGAAAAACCTTAAGGCTTTAGAACCGCTTTAAGATTTGCTTAATTAGTATATAAATATCAACAGTAGTATCATTATATTTATGTGAAATTTAGAAAAATCTGTATACTGTATATACTTCATGTGAGAAATGCATAACTTTAATTTATTTTACCTGAAATGCATATTCTATTTTATAATTTTCTTTTTTAGCTAAAATATTATAAACTGTTGCATGTTTGAGGTTTTCAGCCTTAAATTATTATCCTTTTTTGGTTCTTATTTTAGTAGCTGCGTATCAAAAGTCAACCCTAAAATGTATGTTCCGACAAAACATTTTCTTTGACTTTGGATAGAATGAGAAAGATTAGGACTCTCCGTTTTTTATATTTCCCTTTATTTACTCTCCTAGTGACAATAGGTTTATCAATATTAAAGGCGAAATTCTCCTCTTTTTTTTTCTAAATTCCAGCTCTCTTATGTACCAATATACCATTACTATACTTCTGCTGCAGAAAAGATAACACTTTCTTAATATTTTAGGATAGCTTTACCTGTGCAGCTCTAATTTGCTCCATAGAAAAGTTAATGACTACCTGGTATGTAAATGTACTCACATGCAGGCTGTATTAGTATTGTAGTTTAGCTCTACCATCAACTATGTTGTGCAAGGGCCTGCCTGATTTGATGCAGAGTGATTTGATAGATACGTGGGTCCTTCTATTACAGACATTGTACAATCAGATTGTATAGTGTATGGCTACCTTTATACACCTACAATTAACTAGTTGGCACTTTCAGTGCCACTAATTGTTAATGGCACCTCAAAAACAGAAGCAAACACACATTTTGCCACGTGAAAAAATGAGCATCAAATGCAGCAAAAGACACAGTAAAAAATGTTGAAACCTCAACATGCCAAAATGCCACACGTTTTATTGTAGAAAAAACGTACTGTAAATACACCAAAAAGTGAGGTAAAAAAATCGAACCACGCTCAAAAAAAGAGTTCTGGAGCTTTTTTTTCCAGCATCTGTGATGCATAGGGCAGCTCATTTAAGTGAATGTGCTGCCCTATGTGTGATGAATAGAAATGCCCCAAAATTCACCCCCCCCCAAAAAAGAAAACAGGGTGTGCGCTAATGAGGTGAGCTGGTGAATTACTTCCTGTGTCTTAACAGTTTTCACATCCCAAATCTACATACCAGGAAGGCATGACATTTTCTAATGAAGGAAACTGGAGCTGGAAAGGCAAGACTGTCCTATAATACTAAAAAAAAATATCTTTTCTGCAACAGAAGTACATTAATAGCATATTGGTACATAGAGTAGCTGGAATTTAAAAGAAAGGTGAACTTAGCCTCATATAGAAAAAAAAAACATAATTTGTTTAGAATATGAAAGGCCCTGTCAAATTTGTATTGCTTTCTATGTCCATGCTGCAAACTTTCCTCCCCTCTGAATCCCTACCATAGTGTTCCATTACCTACTCTACTACAAAGTAAATGCAAAAAACACATTGAAACCTGCTTCTGGGAGGTACAGTGAGAACATGAGTTTGGAGGAGGAGAATGGGGTTTTGCCCTAAGAGGGAAGGGGAAGGTTAAGGGGGTGAAGGGAGCGGGGATGAAGGGAAAGGGATGCAGGCCTAGAAATAAGAGCTTGGGCTAAGAACCTGATAGAGTCCCTGAAGGATAAATAATGACAGTTTGGTGACCATGGACTATATCAGCCAAAGTCCTGGGAAGTGAGAAGAATGCCGACTAGGGGAGTCTTGCAGGTACATAGAGGGAGTTTGTGAGCCAGATGTAATCCAGGGGTGATCCCTTGGGTCATGAAGACTATGTAGGGTAGACCAGTGCGAGGGCTACCTCCTTAGTGAAGAAGTCTCTGCTCCATTGCATAAGGAACCAACCTTACAAAGTAGTGAAACAAAGACGTCCTTAGGAGTATGAGCGATAGTCCATGGTGTATGTGGGAATAAAGAAGTAATTAGCCAAAGAATCACTAAGATCTCAGGGACCCACCTTAGATCAATAGGAGATGAAGGATTGGAAGGGATGTCATCTAGTTCAGGTGAGTAGGCCTTCCTTAGCTTTTTTGAATCTGGGTTTTTGCCAAACAGTGGTAAGTGGGCTGGCTGGGGGAGGGCGTTTGGCAGAGCCAGATGAAGAGGTTTGCATCGGAGACAGGGGGGGTCCCTGGAAATTATGCCCAACTTCTGAAGTAGGTTTTCCCCTTTAGGAAACGTGGAGAATCTGTATGACTTGTTGTTGACCTCAAATTTAAGACTGAAGGGAAACAGCCACCAATATTTGATGCTCTGCTGAGTGAGTACCGCTAGTAGGGGTTTGAGCATCCGCCGCCTCTGGATTGTTGAGGGAGAGATATCAGCAAAAATATGGATCGGGTGCCCCAAGGTCTGTAGTTGTGAGGAGGATCGTGCCCTTTTCATGACTTCTTCCTTCACTGTATAGAAGTGAGTGACAAGGATATCGCGATGGAGTCATTCTGAACGTCGGGTCCTAAGGCCCTATGGGCTCAAGTTCCAGTCTGTGGGATATCTGGAATAAGTTCTTTGATAAGGGAATTAACCGCAGCTGGTATATCTGTAATAGATTCGGGTAAGCCCCTGATTCTAAAGTTGTACCTTCTAGACCTGTTCTCAAGGTCATCAATTTTGATCATGGCAGCGTCCAGCTGTTCATGAAGGTATGTATACGGCCTGTGTTCTGGTTTGTGCGGGCTATTGTGGCATCCATTTTGGTTTCTATAGTGTCAATGCAGGTGTCCAGGGAGTGCAGATCCGTTTTAATATCAGCGGTAATTTTTGAAGCTGTTTGGGCCAAACCCCTATCCAGTATCTCCACAAATTTAGCAAAAAGAAATGCCAAATCCTGTGGTTGTATGGGGAGGTGTCCTGTGCCTGGCAGTGTGACAGTAGGCCCTGGGGATGTGTCTGTTATAGGAGACATGAGGAGTTCATCCAGAGTCTGATTAAGGAGGGACTACGTGGAGGCCGGTGAAGCACCTCCACGGAGTTCCTCCACGGAGGTCCCTGGGTGGTGAGGTGTCAGGAGCTGTACCACATACCTCTCCTTTATGTGGGCTCCGACCAGTCAGTGATAGCAGGGAGCCCTGTGTGCGCCGCCTCATGAAGCTGTCGTTCCGCCGCCATCTTGGAAGTCTTGGCGGCCTCCGTGATCGTGTCAAACTGTGTCCTCAGGTTGCACCTGGTCGTCCCCGAGGACATATAGGAGACTCCCGGGTGTGTGCTTCCTCTCAGGCTGCCGAGCTGTGGTGATTCAGGCGATGTTGCTGGCTATGGGGAGTGCTAATCGACCGGAGTGGGACAGAGACTACACGTCCATCTTCCAGAACCCCGTGCATGCACCCTGATGTACTTCTTTTTCATGCATTCTACGCATATGGGAGGATCTCCTGAGGTTATCTTTAACCACTTCAGCCCCGGAAGAATTTACCCCCTTCCTGACCAGAGCACTTTTTGCGATTCTCCATTGTATACTGTAAATATGATGACCACTGACATACAAGCTGATCCTTTATAACATTGGATAGAAAAATCTACATGCAATAAAAAAGAGGGGTGAAAATATAGTTCTTCTCAATAAATGGTGGCAAGGTAAGTTAAATTTGTTGTAAAGCCTTTTTTTAAATGTCGGTTATATTTACCTGCTCTGTGCAATGCTTTTGCACAGAGCAGCCCAATCCTCTTCTTCTGGGGTCCCCCACTGGCACTCCAGGCCCCTTGTCTTTGCCTGGTGCCCCCACGCTTTTCACGGGGCACCCGTGCATGCTCGCTCCTGAGCCTTGCTGCTGGGTCCATTGCCACAGACAGTGGGACTCTGCCCCACCCCCAACTCCCCTGCCACAGGATTTGATTCACAGCAGTGGGAGTCAATGGCTCCTGCTGCTATCAATATATCCAATGAGTAGAGAGACAGTGGCTGGAGCCACTGCGCTTGTGCACATTGCTGGATCAGGTTCAGGTAAGACAAAGGGGGGGTCTGGGGGGGGGGGAGCTGCAGCACAGAAGGTTTTTTTACCCTAATACATAGAATGCATTAAGGTGAAAAACCTTAAGGCTTTAGAATCGCTTTAAGATTTGCTTAATTAGTAATGTAAATATCAACAGTAGTATCATTATGTTTATGTGAAATTTAGAAAAATCTTTATACTGTATATACTTCATGTGAGAAATGCATAACTTTAATTTATTTTACCTGAAATGCATATTCTTTTTTATAATTTTCTTTTTTTTAGCTAAAATATTATAAACTGTTGCATGTTTGAGGTTTTCAGCCTTAAATTATTACCCTTTTTTGGTTCTTATTTTAGTAGCTGCGTATCGAAAGTCACCCCTAAAATGTATGTTCCGACAAAACATTTTCTTTGACTTTGGATAGAATGAGAAAGATTAGGACTCTCCGTTTTTTATATTTCCCTTTATTTACTCTCCTAGTGACAATAGGTTTATCAATATTAAAGGCGAAATTCTCCTCTTTTTTTTTCTAAATTCCAGCTCTCTTATGTACCAATATACCATTACTATACTTCTGCTGCGGAAAAGATAACGCTTTCTTAATATTTTAGGACAGCTTTACCTGTGCAGCTCTAATTTGCTCCATAGAAAAGTTAATGACTACCTGGTATGTAAATGTACTCACATGCAGGCTGTATTAGTATTGTAGTTTAGCTCTACCATCAATTATGTTGTGCAAGGGCCTGCCTGATTTGATGCAGAGTGATTTGATAGATACGTGGGTCCTTCTATTACAGACATTGTACAATCAGATTGTATAGTGTATGGCCACCTTTATACACCTACAATTAACTAGTTGGCACTTTCATTGCCACTAATTGTTAATGGCACCTCAAAAACAGAAGCAAACACACATTTTGCCATGTGAGAAAATGAGCATCAAATGCAGCAAAAGACACAGTAAAAAATGTTGAAACCTCAACATGCCAAAATGCCACACGTTTTATTGTAGGAAAAACGTACTGTAAATACACCAAAAAGTGAGGTAAAAAAATCGAACCACGCTCAAAAAAAGAGTTCTGGAGCTTTTTTTCAGCATCTGTGATGCATAGGGCAGCTCATTTAAGTGAATATGCTGCCCTATGTGTGATGAATAGAAACGCCCCAAAATTCACCCCCCCCCCAAAAAAAAAAAAAAACAGGGTGTGCGCTCAGTGCTGTGTTTTGGCCTAGGCCAACAAGGCCCAGGCCTAGGGCGGCACTTTGTGGGGGGCGGCAAAAAGCCGCCCCCCCCACACACACACAAACGGCACCCGCTCTCCTCCCGCACAGCAGGGCACATCAAGAGAGTACAGCTTGGGAGTGCAGTGGCCTCGCGGCTGCAGATGGGGCCAGGTAGCAGTTAAATCAGGAGCTGTCAAGCCGCCCCTGTAAAGCTGTGATTCTCTCTCTCTGATGTGGCCAATCATGGGGAGGGAAACAGCAGGGAGGAAGCTGGGCGGCGGCACGGCAAAATCAATTAGAGCCGCTCTCTCTCTTTCTTCTCTCTTCTCCGTTCAGCTGACAGAAAGGGGAGGGGGGGCGAGCGGGGGAGTTCTCTGGTAAATGGAGCAGCGCTGTGACAGGGAGAGGAGAGATGCGGGCTGTCTGTGTATCTCCCCCGCTCGCCCCCCCTCCTCTTTCTGTCAGCCGAAGAGAGAAGAGAGAGAGAGCGGCTCTAATTGGTTTCCCTGTGCCGCTGCCCAGCTTCCTGACCGCTGTTTCTCACCCCATAATTGGCCACAGCAGAGGGCCTATCAGAAGACTCTGGGGGGCATCATGGGAAGAGTAATCCCTGAAGAATGGCAGCCATGTGTGTCCACAGACATCATGCTACAGCCCCCGGCATGAATGCACTCTGCTGGGGGGGGGTTACAGGAGGAGAAAAAGAGAATACTGTGCTGGGGGAAGCCAGATAGGGAGCCACGCTGTACCCGCACCACCAGAGCCACGCTGTACCCGCACCACCAGAGCCACGCTGTACCCACACCACCAGGGAGCCACGCTGTACCCGCACCACCAGAGAGCCACGCTGTACCCGCACCACCAGAGAGCCACGCTGTACCTGCACCACCAGAGAGCCACGCTGTACCCGCACCACCAGAGAGCCACACTGTACCCACACCACCAGAGAGGGAGCCACGCACCACCAGAGAGCCACACTGTTCCCGCACCACCAGAGAGTCACGTTGTTCCTGCACCACCAGAGAGCCACGCTGTACCCGCACCACCAGAGAGCCACGCTGTACCCGCACCACCAGAGAGCCACGCTGTACCCGCACCACCAGAGCCACGCTGTACCCGCACCACCAGAGAGCCACGCTGTACCCGCACCACCAGAGAGCCACGCTGTACCCGCACCACCAGAGAGGGAGCCACGCACCACCAGAGAGCCACACTGTTCCCGCACCACCAGAGAGCCACGTTGTTCCTGCACCACCAGAGAGCCACGCTGTACCCGCACCACCAGAGAGCCACGCTGTACCCGCACCACCAGAGAGCCACGCTGTACCCGCACCACCAGAGAGCCACGCTGTACCTGCACCACCAGAGAGCCACGCTGTACCCGCACCACCAGAGGGGGAGAAAGATGAAGCCACTGCCAGGGTAGAGATGCTACACTACTGACTAGAGTTGGTCTGGGCAACCCAGAGTGAGTGAACGTCTAGCCGGAGGGATCACTGTTGCAGTTTCACCGGATCTGGTAAGAGAGTCTGTTGGCCATTATACATTACTGTTCCCAGGAACTGAGCCATTAGGAAGTACCTAACCTGATATCCTCTAGGCCAACCCTAGTGATGCCACTGTCCCAGAGCCCACAACAAGTTACGGCACTGAGTTTCGGTAATTGGCCAGACAGGGATGCGCCAGCGTGGGCACCCAGGACATCTGCCACCCAGGGTCCCACAAGCAGCGATGGGCTTTCCGTAGCAGCCCACACCTCTCTCCCCACTGTCAGCCACACACACTCAGTACACAGCCAGGAGGAGGAGGGGCCATAGAGGAGGGACACGACTTCAGTGCAAGAGCCTCCCAAAGCACCCAGCACATATCCTCTTACCCCCCCAAATGAAAAGATGCTGCATCGCTCACTGTCCTCCTCCCGCAGCTTCCCTTTGTCCTCTTCCCGTGGCGTCCCTCTGTCCTCCCATGAAGATGACAGGGCGGATCTTAAAAGGGAAGGGGTGTGGCCTTGACAGGAAGGGGTGGGTCATAGTTAAATTAGGGGGGTGCGCAAGCTTAGTCAGGCCTAGGGCAGCACAAAACCTAAATACACCACTGTGTGCGCTAATGAGGTGAGCTGGTGAATTACTTCCTGTGTCTTAACAGTTTTCACATCCCAAATCTACATACCAGGAAGGCATGACATTTTCTATGAAGGAAACTAGAGCTGGAAAGGCAAGACTGTCCTAAAATACTAAAAAAAATTATCTTTTCTGCAACAGAAGTAAATTAATAGCGTATTGGTACATAGAGTAGCTGGAATTTAAAAGAAAGGTGAACTTAGCCTCATATAGAAAAAAACATATTTTTTTTAGAGTATGGAAGGCCCTGTCAAATTTGTATTGCTTTCTATGTTCATGCTGCAAACTTTCCTCCCCTCTGAATCCCTACCATAGTGTTCCATTACCTACTCTACTACATCCTTGCCTTTTGGAAAATCATAGATAAAAGAGATTGCAGCAACAAGGGAGGACATATAACACTTGATTACGTGTCTTGAAGACCTGGAAGAAACACAAACTGCCCACTCCTCTGCCATTGCAGATCTTTAGCCCCCGTTCAGACCAGTGCGACTTGTCATGTGATTTGACAGTTCCAAATAGCATGACAAGTCTCACCCTATTGTCGGCAATGGAACTGTTCAAATCGCAGTGCATCTTTAACAAAATACTAGAGAAGCTTCTGGACACACCTATTCATAAAGTTAGATTGCTATGATCTTTTGCACCCCCCCCAAGACATCTCTCTGATACTCCAAAAGACATAATATGTAGATTTTGATAAAAGGGAGTAGATTGTGGAAAAATTACAGGGAGTTCCACATATTGACTTTGATGGAGCCATGTTCTACATATGGGCAGGGCTTGCAAGAAACACATAAGATACAGATGAGATTCTCATTTGCTGTAATCTCCTCTACAGAGATCAAAACAGAATCCTTCCATGACCTAGAAGATCTCTTATTTATTTGTAAGAAACAGGGGATCCCCACTCCAATACTCACAGAATGGCTAGACCCACTCACAAACAGTAACTTCAAACACATTAGGAATAACTTCCCCAAAAGCAGAGACAACAGGTGATAAGAGTCAAGGAGCACCATGTCCTGATATGTATGTTTCCAAACTCTCCATCAATACTTTCTCTATGGTTACTCTTGAAACAACCTCAATGGCTCTGTATTGAGCTTCTTCTTCTTCTTCTTCTACATACTAATGTTAATGCATGCACTTTAAGCTGTTGAATATAATAACCTACAGATTTAATAATGGGATTTGGGGGTGTTTAGAGACTTCTTTTAGCATTAAACTGGCAGCATTACTGGGTTAACCAATTCTGGAAAAATTAGCAGTCATTTGAATTCTACACCACTTTCCTTATGGTGGATTAATTGATTAAAAAAATTGTGGTGATTTTTTAAATCACCTTCCAAACTCATAGGCAAAGAGATCACCAGAGCCTCTATATAGACCCAAAGAGGTTCTAATCATTGGTGCCTTAACTGAAATAACGTATTCTAGTTTTTTTGATTTGAAGTGGTAGTAAATGTAGTAATCTTCTTACTTTTTAAATATGACTACATTTTACACATGAAAAAAATTAGCATTTTTGGTACCCAGGGACACAGCGGCATCAAGCAACTTGATCCAAGCATCATTACACCCCGTTTTCACGGCGGTTCAGACCGGGATACGTCCAGGATGATGCCTAATAAACGGCGGAACGATAGCCGACCCCAGCGCCTGACAGACTTTTATTCTATCACAGAAGCTGGAGGTAAGCAAGATGGCCCCGAGGCCTACACACCGCGGACGGCCTCAAACACTAAAAGTACAACAAAACAAGGCAATCCCCACCCCAAAGCAGCATCCCCTAACAGTCAACACTCCTGTTCCTCTACCCCCACATCAAATAGCCCAGCTAAGTCCAAGCCCAGGCTGGATGGCACTAGATGGGGATTGCCAGTGAGCCCTGCAACAGAATCAGGGGAGGACACAAGGGAGATGCCTGACTCCACTGAAACCTTCCCCACACAGAATCAGCCAGTGATGGACACAGTCCTAAAAGACATGTTAATGTCTCTGAGAAGCACTATCCAGACAGATATGGCTTCATGCATGAGCAGATTCAACAAAGATATCCAAGCAATAGGGGACAGAGTAGATCATGTGGAGGTTAAAATGGGAGAGTATGCTCACACCATAAACGATCTGGTTGATGCATATGAAGTAAAAGAAGGGGATAACGAATGGATTAAAGCAAAATTGGCCGATTTGGAAGACAGGTCGAGAAGGAATAACTTGAAAATCAGAGGAATACCAGAGTCAGTACTCCCATCCGACCTGCGTTCATATGCTGCGACCTTATTCAAAATTCTTCTTCCAGGCCTTACTGATTTAGATGTCACAATAAACAGAATTCATCGTTTACCCAAACCATCCCACCTATCCGATCACATACCGAGAGATGTGTTATTACGCTTACATTTCTTTCATGTTAAAGAAAATTTAATGCAACATATGAGAAAACAGGAGCAATTACCACCAACCTATCAGAATCTACAATTCTTTGCTGATCTCTCACAGCACACTCTTCTGAAAAGGAAAATTATGAACACAGTAACTAAAGTTTTGAGGAACCATAAAATTCCTTACAGATGGGGATACCCAACCAAAATTACTGTGACCAGAAAAAATCGCATGTATGTTATATCATCCTTAGATAAGGGCCTTGCCTTATTGAGAGAATGGGGCATTCTCCTGGAATCAGATGAAACTACCCCAACTACCCCAACCACCAGCACACCATGCCAAATTGAAGGCGAATGGAAAGCAGTCACTGCTAAAAATGCGAAATCCCATGTTTAAATATCAGCGGAAACCTTTTTCAGCTCCCTATTCCCTGGGGGGGGTGAAACACGGGATTTACAGGCTGAACTAAAACCCCCAATACCAATTAGTAGCAACAGCTGCCTAAAAGTGCATTACACCAGTTATTTACGTTGCACCATGTTAAGTGCACTACAGTTATCTTATCCGTTTCACTTTCTTCTTTGTTTTCTTTTTATATTTTTCTTATTTGTTTTTTGGGATATCGATGGCTTCAGCCCAAAGGAAGGAACATTACAACAACCCTCAACTCCAACTACGTTTCCTCGTGCGAAAGCATCTCCTCAACTGCCACATGAAGGTATGGTTAATTTGCATATCGCACATTACAACTACACCACAAAGATGACACGTGATGCCTGCAAGGAACTGACTCGGTTTAAGACCCCTCCAAGATCCACACACACTTTAAACCCCTCCAAAATGACAATTAATTTTATATCCATTAACGCAAAGGGACTCAATCGCCCGGCTAAACGCAAGTCCCTTTGGACTGAGGCACTTCTACATGATAGTGATATAGTGTACAGGAGACCCACTTCAGTGCAACAGTGCCACCTAAATGCACACACAAGAAATATCCTTTTATCACCACTGCCAACGTGAATTCCAAAACCATAGGAGTGTTGATAGCTATCAGAGACTCAATAGCATTTAAAATACATGAAGAAATTAAAGATCCGAACGGCAGATTCTTAATTCTCACGTGCGATTCAACTACTTGCACGATAGTCACAGTGTACTCACCTAACAAACGACAAGTCCATTTCTTCAACAAATTAATGAAAAAAATTATTACCCATCTCCGAGGCCTGCTTATAATTTGTGGTGACTTCAACACTATATCTGATCCAGAAATAGACTCCATGTCACATCCAAAACGTAAAGTCCCAAAGCTACTTCCAGCAATACACAACCATAATCTTTATGACGTCTGGAGGTGCTTCCACGCCAGTGAAAGGGACTTCACCTACTTCTCTCCACCACATCATACTTATACAAGGTTTAAAAGAATTTTTCACCATTAATGAAGGATCAGTCCAGGACCCTTTTATACTGTGGAACGCCCATAAGGCGTATATGAGGGGTATATTAATACAGCTGGGGGCAAAGGCAAAGAGGCAGAGACAAAAACGGCTAGCAGAAATAACTGAAAATATATCAACTCTAGAGACCCAAAATAAAAACACAACCACCCCAGCCCTAACCAAACAAATATCGCAACTTAGACAGGATCTTAGACTATTGCTACTAGATGATTTTGAAAAATGCTTCCGTAGATTAAAAATGAACTACTATGTTCAAGGAAACAAAGCAGGGAAACTACTAGCACAAAACTTAAAAGGGCTTAGATACAGAACTAAAATCCTCCATAATACATCCAGAAACTAAACAAAAAGTATTTCACCCACAAGAAATAGCAGATGCTTTTAGCTTCTATTATGGAACATTATATAATTTAAAAGATGACCCCAACACAGTACAACCCAAGACTGAAGATATTAATGACTTTCTTTCTAAAATAGAAATACCAAAATTGACCGAAGCACAAACTCAATCTTTAAATCAACCATTCACACTGCAGGAACTACACAATACGATAAGATCCCTCCCATCGAACAAATCTCCAGGTCCTGATGGATTCAGTGGAGAATATTCTAAAGAATTCATAAACTACCTAACCCCATTTTTACTCCAAGTTTGTGATTCTGCCGCTGTCTCTGCCTCTTTTCCTCCCGAAATGTTGGAAGCTCTTGTTGTCACGTTGCCAAAGCCGGGGAAGGATCCTAACTCACCGACAAACTTTAGACCGATTTCACTTTTAAACATCGATTTAAAGATATACGCTAAGCTTATAGCAATGCGTCTAATAGCCATATTACCTAAACTCATACATCCTGATCAAACAGGATTCACCCAAAACAGACAAACCTCCGATGCTACCCGTAGAATAGTGAATATCATTCACATGGCAGAACTACAGAAAAGGCCTTCTCTGCTTCTTACGTTGGATGCAGAGAAGTCCTTCGATCGCATACATTGGCGATATTTGGCCGAAGTTTTAAGATCATTTGGGTTAGATGGAAGGATATTCATGGCTATACTAGCTTTGTATTCTAAACCATCAGCTAGAGTATACTTGTCTGGTGTCCTGTCTACGCCCTTCACCATATCAAACGGCACCAGGCAGGGGTGCCCACTGTCCCCTTTAATCTTTAATCTTCTAATGGAACCCCTGGCCTTATTCATTAGAAACCACCCTCTTATTAAAGGCTTCCCAACTAATGGAGGAGATCACACTATCAGTTTATTTGCTGACGATATAAATCTGATATTAACTGAAGTGGGTCCTTCCCTGGCAGCGGCATACGAAACCTTGACTATGTTTAATAGAATATCTTATTATAGGATTAATGAAGGCAAATCCCATATACTAGGTCTAGGAATAGACAAACACACAGAAAACAGTCTTAAGGCTCAATATCCATTTTCATGGAATACAGAAGGAATACAGTACCTTGGCATCACTCTGACTGCAAGGACTGAACAATTGTTTGAAGCAAACTACACCTCTTTTTTGAACCAACTCCCCACCAAGTTAGACGCCATCTCCAAAACTGAATTGACTTGGTCGGGAAGGTTGGCAGCATTCAAAATGAATATACTACCACAATTCCTCTATTTGTTTTGCACCCTCCCTATCCCAGCCCCAAACTCTTTTTTCTGCAGGGCACAATCACTAGTCAACAAATATCTATGGCAAGGAAAAAAGCTAGATGTGCCTTTCAGAAATTGATCAAAGCTAGAAATGTGGGAGGAGTGGGCCATGTCCTTATAAAAGATTATTATCAAGCAGCCATTCTAGCACAGATTCGCCAATGGTTCTCACAAAACCACATACCCAGATGGTATGAATTAGAAAACCAACAAAGTCCAAACAGAAAAATATCAGACCTACTCATGGCAAGTTCCTTTATGACACAAACAATCAGAGACATCTCACCCACCATTATAGCAGCACTGGGTGCCTGGAAAACTCTTTTAAATACCCCAATACATGATACCCCCTGTAAATCATTACCTTTACCCATATCATCCCTTCAGCTCTTAATACCCAATTCAAATATCAAACATTGGAGGTCTAAAGGCATTATTAACGTCACAGATCTCCAAATTGGCCCATCTATCAAAACTTTTAGTTCACTCCAAATAGAGTATAATTTAAATGATAATGATCTATACACCTACCTCCAGATCTCACACTTACTAGCAAAAATCCCTACAACATCAATTAAACTACCTTGGAAAATAGCTCTATACCTATTGAATCCCAGCACTGCTATCAAAGGCATCTCACTATTTTACAACACTTTGAATCACAAATCAATCTTTGTTAAATCAACTTCCATGAAAATATGGGAGATGGACATGTCAACCACATATTCGACTGAACAGTGGAATAAGGCGCTGACATCTACCTATAAGTCCACCAAAAGTGCTAACTTATGGAAACTATATAAAAAAATATTACTGAGATGGTACTTAACACCCACGAGAATAGCAAGGTTTGACCCACAAACGTCACCACTATGCTAGAGACAATGTGGTCATAGAGGTTCACTAATCCACATATTCTGGAAATGCCCAATACTACAGCCCACTTGGTCATCCACTTTTAACATAATAGATCAAATCACAGGGACCAAAATTACTAGGAAACCAGAATTAGCCATTTTATCCCTGGGAATTGAACTGATCTCCCCCCCATTGAGGAAAATAGTAACACATATACTATTAGCTATGAGATTGGAAATCACTGGAAACAAATAGTTGTGCCAACTTTTACTGAAATAATAAGAACCACTAATCTAGAATATGAGAATTTGCTCTTGACAAGGAATTTCTTTCTTAGCTTACTGAATGAGGTGAAGCTTTGCTGACTTCCATCATCTAATCATGTGGAAGCAAAATATTTTTTTTCCCTTGAACATAATTTTCCTTGCCAAGTGCAAATTCTCTTGCACAGTGAACAGCTGATTTGCTTTAGTCATCCTCCATGTCTACTTTCTGTGTAATTTGTTAAGTAAATCACCTGTATTTGTAGGTATTGTTAGAATGAAGATCTAAAGTTTTCCTGTTTAAATATGCAGAAAAAGACAATGATTTCAGGAGGCTATTTACTTTTTCCAAATGATTGTACTTACCTCACCCCTATCTCCTATCCCAAGGTGCCTGGGTTACACTCCTTCTAGGTACATCTCCGGAAACACAGAGCAGCTGAAATCACCTGAGAAGAGGCTCTTGTAATGGGGTAGTGCCTTCTTGTGCTTGCTCTGAATCTAGGAATCTTTTTGGAAGGATGGTAAAAATCACAACCAACTATGCCATAAACAAGGATTTGGTGAGTATAATTCTAGATTCTTTGTTTTAAGGTACATTTTACACATAGTAACAGTAGGTGATTTTTTTTAAAAGGAGGCTACCTGGGCAATATGAGTGGACCTTGCTTGTTACTGCAAGGTTCAATTTAACAACAATAGAGTATAGTCATATCTCCAGGCTGGTTTTGCTATATGGCAGGTAAAAAAAAGCTTCAATATTTCTATTTTATCTGTGTATTTAGCTGTTTGCCTGGAGTTAAGCCTTAAACTCAGAAAATCTCTGGGAAAGGCAATGATCCTATCACATGAACAGGAATAGAATGTATAGTAGAATTTATTGAAATGAAAAAGTAATGTTTATTCAAATAAAATTAGAGTACAGCTTGTAAAAAAAATATGAATTGTAAATATTTTTACTTTAGCAAACATGTAGGGCTCCTTTAAATAATTATTTCTTGTTATGTATTCTGTGAAGGTAAACCAAATCGCTACATTGATGTCTGTGTTCACTTGATTAGCAGAAAAATATTTTAATTCACGTTTGATAAGCAAAAATAGATTTCCTGATAATAGTTGATATTCAGTGCATATTGGTAAATGCAACATGTCATTACAGTACTGCTGGGAAAAGTAAGCAATTTAATTCTAGGCATTGTGTAATGTGTTATATTTATCTCACATGGAAGGAATAAATGCTGAGATTTACTGCTGTTTAAGGGATTTCTTCAGTGGCTTACAACATTTATCTCTATATAAATGGAATGAAAGATATTTTGTAATGTATTCCTAGTATATTACGTTGTAAAAAGTTGCATTTAATTTCTTATACAGCGTAAACAGCTGTAATGATTTGATTTACTAAAGGAGTAATTTTTACACAGAATGGTTTTTATTCTAGATACCCAACATTATGTTTTATTTTTGATTGCATAGAGACATTTTTAGGATTCTACATAGTAGACATCTTGAAGCACCACTAAGAGCATTGCATGCCATTGCAAAGTAGGGGTGTGTCAAAAACTTGTGTGGTTTTAGGAGCCATAGTAATATAGCAACATACAAATCATCTACATGCTATAAGCACTAACTTGTCACAGCAAACCTGCTAATACCATGACGGGTTTTCTACAGTATAGGTTAATTTCAACAAAATGGGGGAAGTGTTTACAATCATGTAAGTCCAAATGAGTAGTGGAATTAAAAGATGTTAAATATAAACCGTTCTGTATTAATACATAGCCACCAATGAGATTTAAAGTGTTAATAAACCCACAACAGTAAAATCAGTGTGTATATGCAGTAAAGCATGCTTGTTATACTCACTGTGGAACCTAAGGAGTAATCCTCTGCATTGGGTATAAAGGCTGTGTGATCTTGTCTCTCTGATCCTCCTCTTCTTCTTTTCCACTGTCTCCTAATTATGTTTTGATAATACAGAGGCTAGGAGACAAGCTGCATATGCTCAGTTTGGTGTATTGCTAGAGAGTTTTCTTTGTTCTTGAGAGAGGCATTGTGATCAGCACAGGGCCAATCAGCACTGTCCAGACAGAGCGTCAGGGGGAAATGAAAACTCCTCTTACATGCTCTACTAGGTACTGATACAAGTCACAAGGCTGATATACAGGCATACCCCACTTTAAGTACACAATGGGGTTTATTTACCAAAGCTGGAAAGTGCAAAATCAGGCTCACTTCTGCAAAGAAACCAATGTATACTGCTGATGAGAAAAGGTATATAGCAGTTTATATCTACTAAAATAATTGAATTTCCATGTTCTGTGTACTGTGGGAGACCAGATATAGTGACTGCAGGTTCTGGGTTTAGTAACACTCTAAAGCTAAAATAGAGCAAGATACTCTTAAGAACAGTGATTTTTAGAGAATATTCCCCAATGCCATGAATGCATGTTCCTCTGACGGCCTTACATGCACATTTCCTTTCCAGAAACCCTATCTTTCCCAGCTGCTATATACAGTATATAGACTCCTTTCCCCACAGCAGCCACATATAAATACAATACAATACAATACACTGGAGCCGCTGCTAGTGCTCCTGAAAGATGGAGGTGGACAGCTGTCAAACATCTGGGTACCACAATTAAAGTGTGTTTGCAGCTATAGTGGTTTACTTTGCAGAGTTTCCATTCTGGACACTCTACATAGCAATTAAATAACTGTACAGTAGTTATAAAGAAAAATCAGGCTTCATGTTTTAACATTGTGTGTGTAGTAATCCTACATTGCCCACTGCCAGAAAGCAGAGCTTAGCTTGACATGTCCATTGTTCACATCAGTTGCCCGTGTAACAATTCTGTGTGGGGGGAGATTTAAAAGTAACTATTGCTGCAATACCCAGCAGCTGTCAGAATCAGAAATATTATTAAACATTAAAATGATTATGATGGCGGTGGTTTATGGGTCTGGGACTTTTGATACTTCCAAATAGATTATGGGACATTTCATTAGTTACACCTACTGTACATTCTTTATGAAAAATTTATGGAGACAGTTATGCATTCACCATTTGTTAGCAATGCTTGTATTATTTTAATTGCTATGTAATGTCCAAACAATGCTCAAACAAAAACACATAAAGGGACTGATGAAAAAATATTGGAGAAAATAAAGTGACCACAAAATCCAAACTGAAAATAAAATGTGACATTTGATTGGTAGCCATCATGACTTCCGTGTTGTATTTATTTATGTCTTTTCTTTTTGAACGCATTAGCCCCAAAATAACAAACAAAAAAAATAAATAAATAAATAAAAATCAATAAAAAGAGAGTGTAAATGGAATAAAATAGAGTATTTGTAAAGCATGTCAACCATTATCCATAAGCAGCATTTGAAGGTTTGGACAAATAGAGTTGAAGGAGGCTGATAGTTAAAATTTTTATTTAATTTTTCCATTTATTCTTTGTAGTTCTACCTGTAAGTGATTTTATAGCCACCAAGTCATTTCACTAATACCAATATTTCAAGTTCTCTATAATTGTTCTATGAGATAGGTCTTCAAATTATCAGCAGAATTGTAGCAGCTAGGCAGGTGCTGAAACTACACTGATCAAAATGATTATGTTGGCTTGTAATTTTAACATAAATATTTTATAGTTTTCAACATAAAAATAAATGTTAAGGAATTTACTTTGATATTTTAAGTACCTTTTCATTAGTTCTTAAAACACACCTTTTACATTTACAAAAATAATGTACAGTGGAACCACGGATTGCGAGTAACGCGGTTAACAAGCGTTTCGCAATACGAGCACTGTATTTTTAAAAATCGTAACTTGGTTTGCGAGTGTTGTCTAGCAAAACGAGCATGATTCAGGCCAAAGCAGTGTGCAGTACTGCTTTTGGCCTGAGGTGGAGGGGGCGCCGGAGCCGAACGTCACGTTCAGATATGCATGGAAAGCCCCGAGTACAGCACGTCTGACCTCGGCAAATCTCGGGTAGGAAGTCTTTCCATGGTTTGCAGAAGTGTCCTCGGGCCTTTTCGGACGTTTCTGAGGCTCTTCGGCACCCCCCGCCTCTGGCCACATGCGGTATTGCATCCCATTGAAGTCAATGCGGAACAAATTATTTTCATTTCCATTAACTTCAATAGGAAAACTCGCTTTGATATGTGAGTTCTTTGGATTAGGAGCATACTCCTGGCACGGATTATGCTTGTAATCCGAGATTCCACTGTATAATATTGAGTAATCAAGACAAAACTTTTAAGGTATTTGCATTTACATATTCTAATTGAGATACAATAACCTTAAAAAAATTATCTTTTCATTTAAATAAAATTGAGGGACGCATATATTTGCCAAACGTTCAACCATACAAGTTTTGATGCTGTATATTTTAAAGAGTTTGAAGTCTTTTGGAACTTTGAAAACCTGGCACAAGGCAGTTCCCAAATGTTTAAGGCCCATCAGGACAAAAGAGCACCACCAGTGACAAGAATTTTTCCAAGTCACTATAAAGCCATGCAATGCCATTGAAAGGTAAGAGTGAACATTGAACAAATTATCATTCACATGCTTTAAATGTTGCTTAACATACCATTCAAAATGTTTATTTTATTTGCAGATTAATACATTTATAATAACTGAACATATGTCCATTGAATACACCTATTGAGACAACTCACTTGTGCAGACGCAAAGTTTGTACTTACTGCATGTGGCAGAACGCAACCAAATGCAGCGTGAGGGACCGCCAGCTGTTAAGCATAAAAACTATTTTGTGCCACAAAAATGAATGTTTCAGCTGGTTGGTAGATATTGGAATTCAAATTCAGATCATGTAAAATCAAGTGTGCCCACAATGCACCCAAAGATAGCATTAGTTTGCACTGCATCTGTGCCGATTTGTGCTGCAAAAATGAATGTACGGTATGTGCTGGTTTGGTTTCAGAGATATTGAGCATTATAGTTGATGAAACCTCCCCCACTTGGCACTACATTATTAATTTTTAAAAACAATTATACAATTTGTTTGTGCTGCGTTTGTGCTGATTTGCATTACAAAAACAAACTTTCTGTTTGTTTGGTTTTTGAGATATTAGACATTCAACGTTAGATTATGTTACCTAAAGCTTTGCACTATGTTATTACATTTCAAAAACAAATATACCATATTTATGCTGCATTGGCAGGAAACACAAGCATATTGTATAGTGTATTTTTTTCATATAGCACTCTCATTTTGTATCAGAAAGAATGACTGACTCATTTATGCTTTTAGCCTGATCTACCCTGAAAACCTAAAATATACCTTTGAAGTTTTTCAGAAGATCTTTTTAGAGCTAGATGTGGAGAATCTATATTCAAAAGTTCACACTTTAACCACTTGCCAACCAGCCAGTCATTATACTGCGGCAGGTTGGCTCTCCTGCGCAAACCGCTGTAGGTGTACGTCGGTCTTTGCATAGGAGATAGCGGGCATGCAGACTCGATGTCCGCCGGCGACCCACGATCGCGGTGTACAGATGCAGAATGGGGAACCGCCCATTCTGCCAGATGACATGTCAGAGATCTTCTGTTCCCAGTGATCAGGAACAGCTATCTCTGTAGCCCATCCCCCTACTGTTAGAACACAACCAGGGAACACACTTAACCCCTTGATCGCCCCCTAGTTGTTAATCCCTTCCCTGCTAGTGTCATTTATACATTTGTATAGCACTGATCAATATAATAATGTCACTGGTCCCCAAAAAGTGTCATTTGGGGTCAGATTTGTCTGCCCCAATGTCGCAGTCCCACTAAAAATCGCAGATCACCAACATTACCAGTAAAAACAATAAAAAAAAGTCCCTAAATCTATACCATAGTTTCTAGGTGCGATAACTTTTGCGCAAACCAATCAATATACACTTACTGGGATTTTTTGACCAAGAATATGTAGAAGAATATAAATCGGCCTCAACTGATGAATAAATTAGTTTTTTTATATATTTTTTCGGATATGTATTATAGTAGAAAATAAAAAAGATATTTTTTTTTTTTTTTTTTAAATTGTCGGTCTTTTTTTGTTTATAGTGCAAAAAATAAAAAACACAGAGGTGATCAATTCTCTATTTGTGGGAAAAAAAGGATGACAATTTTGTTTGGGTACAGTGTTGCATGATCGTGCAATTGTCAGTTAAAGCAACGCAGTGCCGTATCACAAAAAATGGCTTGGTCATTAAGGGGGCAAATCCTTCCGGGGCTGAAGTGGTTAAAGTGCAAATTACTTTCCTAAAAGGCTTAAAAAAAGTTAATACATTCGTTATTCTATGTTCTTTACAGATATACTGTAAATACATATGTGTTTAAGTTTTATTTATTAGCTAAGAAAGAGGCATTTTTTCTTTTTTTTTTTTTTAAATGTTTACATTTACATTTGATGCTGCTTTAATAATATAACATTTGTAACACTTTATAAATAATAAATGTTAGTTTGAGTTGAAAGCCTGTTTCATGAGACTATTCCTTTTTAAAAAAAAAACTTATTATTGTATTTTATTTATATAAAAACCTTCAAATACATATTTGGTGGGAATGCCCACACATACAACCATTCTGGAAGAAAGTTCACAGCACAATCACCCAAATCACAACATATGCCCCAGACTTTACTCTGGCTCAATAATTGCTACACCACACATCCGTACCTCACTCAGCTTACAAGAAATCCCTCACACTCCACCTCATCAACGCCACAAAACAATGTATACCCATCTATTGGAGAAGCACCAATCCTCCTAAAATTGCTGATTGGCTTCAGCTGTAGAGAAAACAGCGAAATGGAGAACCTAATCCATCAAGCTAAACAGAACCCGACGAAATATCGGAAAACATGGGCCTACTGGTTACCCTTTCGAGACTCCTCAGATTTTCAAGATCTCCTGCATAACTCATAACTTCAATATTCAGTGGGAACAGGCAAACGTTCCTCACACGTATCTTCAAACCCAACAAGGATAGAGTCCCCGCCACCCCCACCCACTCTTTTCCATCCCTTCCAAAACGGGCCCACCCCACACATCACTGGGGGGTACTTAAAACCTAACACTACACCAACCTTCAAATGTAGGGCCAACTTAGAGAACTTATATAGGTGAGCTCTTCTGCATGAAGGCCCACTGCTGGATGTTAGCTGTACAAAACCCCTACAAACAGGAAGGGGGCCAGTTTGATCCTGTTAGGGGTGTTTGGGATTTGGGAAGGCTTGCCTTGGTTCACCTGACCCTCATGTGCAGAACCTCCCAAAGGGCTACACTCTAAGACCTCATAACAGAGACACCTATTATCACAATCATATATACGTAATATTGCTGAGACACTGGTTAGTCTGTTTTTCTGTAGGAGTGCATGTACCTGATTCATCGGTTAAGTTACTGTTTCTCTTCTCTGTAAAAATAACATTTAATAAACTTTGGAAAAAAAAAAAACCTTCAAACATATATCAAATACATTTGGAAAATAAGTGTTACCAACTTAAAAAAATGAGTTTTTTTACAAGTTAATATCACTTAAAACTAAGTAACTAAGTAACAAAGTAACCAGGTAATAAGGCAGCACAATGGTATAGTGGTTAGCACTTTCACCTAGCAGCAAAAAGGGTCGTTGGTTTGAATCCCAAACACAACACTACCTGCCTGCAATTTGTATGTTCTCCCTTTGCCTGCATAGGTTTCCTTCCACACTCCAAAGGCATGCTGGTAGGGTAATTAGCTCATGTGTAAATTGGCCCTAATATGTGTATGTATGAAAGTGAGCTAGGGATCTTAGATTGTAAGCTCCTTGAGGGAGTGATGACAATGTAAATGTAAAGGGCTGCATAAAATGACAGTGCTATATAAGTACTTGAAATAAATAATTTAATGTATGTTTCCCTAGCTTAAACTTTTCTATAAACTGGAAAAATTTAGTTGGCTTTACTTAAACTTATGGTCTATAAACTGAAAAAATTCAGTTGGCTTTACTTAAAACAACAAAGTTGAAAACATGAAACGTCTAATGAGTCAGACAAAAATAGGTTTAGTTGCCAGTACTTAAAAATCTGATGCAAATAGTTGCCTCAGTTTTTTTGAGTAGACCCAGCACAATATTTTTTACAGTGTAGAAGGGCTCCAAGTTATTTGCAGATAGCTAAGTGTAGGTAAATCTGATCTGAAATTAAATTAAATATTGCTTTGATGTTTGTCACTCATCCCAGCATAGTAGCATGTGATAACCTTAAAATATTTCATAGATTGATATAGTTAAAATCACCCTTGTCCAAAAAATAAAAAATAAATAAAAGTGTTGGAACAATACAATAAAGGATTGTCTAGATATAAAAAAAAGAAACAAGGAAAATAAATTCCTATGGGTGACTGGTAGTGATGGGTATATCTTCTTGGAATTTGATACACAGACAGATTTAGTGAACACAGCCAAAAAACACATAAATTGTCAACTTTAACCACTTAAGGACCGGAAGGATTTACCCCCTCAATGACCAGGCCATTTTTTGCGATACGGCACTGCGTTACTTTAGTTGACAATTGCGCGGGCTTGCAATGATGTATCCAAATAAAATTGATGTCCCTTTTTCCCACATACAGAGCTTTCTTTTTCTGACATTTTTGACATTTTTTTGGGAACCAGTGACATTATTACAGTGATCAGTGCTAAAAATATGCACTGACATTGTACTAATGACACTGGCAGGGAAGGGGTTAACACCAGGGAGCGATCAAGGGGTTAGCTGTGTTCCCTGGGTGTGTTTCCTAACTGTATGGGGGGGTGGAATGTCTGGGATAACACACAGATCCATCTTCCTGCATAGCAGAAAGACAAGATCTATGTGTGATCCCCTGTCAGAACGGAGATCTGGTACCCCATGGTGATTTTTGCAGCCAAGCCAACTTTCTGCAGTCTAACTGCGGCAGCTGGTCGGCAAGAGGTTAAAAAAAACCCATTGAGATCAATGGCAGACAAGTCTTGCAATTAATTTCTCTCCATTTTCAATACAGATAGGAAAATTATTGTCAAACAAGGGACATAGGGAGCCAGGCACTGCCAGGGGAGACCAATGAAAAAATATACAGTTTAGTGGGGTGCAGCTATCCTATTAAGGCCTAAAGTGAAACATTATGGGCGGCACAGTGGCGCAGTGGGTAGCACTCTCGCCTTAGCAGTAAGAAGGGTCGCTGGTTCAAATCCCACCCATGACACTACCTGCCTGGAGTTTGCATGTTCTCCCTGTGTCTGCGTGGGTTTCCTCCGGGTACTCCGGTTTCCTCCCACACTCCAAAGACATGCTGGTAGGTTAATTGGATCCTGTCTAAATTGGCCCTAGTATAGGTATGAATGTGAGTTAGGGACCTTAGATTGTAAGCTCCTTGAGGGTATAGGGACTGATGTGAATGTATAATATATATATGTAAAGCGCTGCGTAAATTGACGGCGCTATATAAGTACCTGAAATAAATAAATAAATAAATAAACATTAAAATAAATGATTGCTTTACAGACCATGCTTGGGAAAATCCTTAAACGTGCCTGGGAAGTGGCACACCTGTAGGATGTACTAGGACAATGAGACATTTAGAAAGAAAAATAAAATGCCCTTTCCTGATAAATGACACACTCCGTGCGGCTGGAAAGTGAATATACTGGATAGATAGTATATATTGTAATATTGAAAAAAATATATATTAATGCTGATGGGACATGAGAATAATATGGCTTTGATAAGACTTTGATTTGAGGCAGATGACAATTTTCACGGCCAGCCTGCAGTAAACAGGGCTAGATAAAGGTCATTATCATCTGACCAGCAGGACTCCTGAGGCTATTCAATTACCCCCACACACACACATCTGGCTGGCATGGGGCCTACAGGATGATGAATTTATGTCCATCGCCCTCCCCATTGTTTTATCACATTTCCTTATCTGTAATTGTAATGTATTTATATCCCTACTATAAATAAATCCAACCCTTAACCCTTATTTTAAGAATTAGTTGTACTTAATCGGAAATCAGACACTCCAAACAGAGCACATCAGTATAGCTGGTATTGGTACCTTTCTAGAATTTCCCCTTTCTCTTTATTGGGCAGCATGATTTGGGAGTGTATTAGGTTTACTGTTATGTATATTATTTAACTGTGCATGTAATAGGTTGGCCTATTGCATGGTAAATGTATATAGTCTGTATACAATGTTGGTGTCCTTTTTTGAGGGAGATGTTGAAAGATTATTTCCATCCATGTGGATTGGCGAGTGATTGTGGAATGAATGAGTTCCTGTTAAGAATGGATCTCTGTCCATGAACAGCTATACTGGAAAAGGGATCGTCTTCAGCTAAATGCCTTCATGCTGGAACATCACAAGGATTGGAGTAAGGCCCATATCAATTTTTTTATGCATCTGGTGGCAAATGTTTGTATGCCAATCAGGCACAAAAGGAAAATATGTAATATTGGAAAAATGTATATTAATGCTGATGGGACATGAGAATAATGAGAACAATATGGCTATGACAATATGGCTTTGAAAGGACTTTTATTTGAGGCAGATGATAATTTTTACAGCCAGCCTGCAGTAAACAGGGCTAGACGATTGTACAAGGTTGTTATCATCTGACCAGCAGGACTCCTAAGGCTATTAAACTACCCCCCCCCCCCACAACACACACCTGGCCGGCATGGGGTCTGCAGGATAATAGATTGATCAACCTCCTGTGTTGATCATCTGCTCAAAAGAAACTCAAAGTGGAGCCTGGGACAGGAATGAACTTTTGTGACCCTTTGGTTCCATATATCTTTCACAAAGGACCAGTACATGATTTGCTAAGACCCATTTTTGATGGTGGGTCAAGAATTGATGAAATGCCTTGGTTTGTGTGGAAGAGTCGGGGGGGGGGGTGTACTATAGAAGACAGACCCCCACTTCTATTTCCCTGTCCATCTCTCTCCCCATTGTTTTACCCCATTTCCTTATTTGTTCTTGTTTTTTTTTCAAATAATCCTTATTTGTAACTGTAATGTAGTTACTGTATATACCTACTGGTAATAAATCAAACCCTTATTTTAAGAATTAGTTGTCCTTCATTGGAATTCAGACACCCCAAACAGAGTACATTTTACATGTATACATGCCTTTTAACTTCACTATTGCTACATTACCATGCCCAGAAATATAGTATAAGAGTGAATATAATGTACACCTATACAGAGATGTGCAAAAAAATAAAAGAATAATAATTAAAAAATGCAAAATCACTAATTAAAAAAGTGTTCTGTAAAAAATTGTGAATAATATCAAAAGTCCATCAATTTATTTAACCACATATTCAGCTGTATGAAAAAAATAGAGAACATAGTGAAAGTTCATAAATCTTTAAAAAAGTTCCAAAAGTGCAATATCCAGTGTCCTCTTGTGAATAAATCATCCACCCCGGTGCTCAATATGTGCACTGTAACCTCCATCTTTCAGACAAAGATTTACTGAATCTTTGTGCCTCCCCTTTTAAAGAATGGCAAATCAAGCATAAGTTCAACAGCAAATCCTCCTACAGGCTCTCTATGTCTCCCGGGCTGCTGATCAAATTCCTCCTCATGTGAACCACAGACCAATTAAGGAAACAGATGACCCAATAGCGTAATTCCGTTATGATTGAAAATGTTATTAGATAAAATAACTATTCACATAAGGGCATAAAGTAAAAGGCACATCAAGGCACTTCAACAGTTACTGCTGAATTTGTTTCCCACAACTGCAAACTGGAGCGATAAGCTGGCTACGCTGCAAATTTATCATCAATCACATCATCTGGAAATTTAGATCCATGTCATTTATGAAGAACAAGAGCAGACAAACCACTGAAACAAAACATGCTAACTACTGGAGCAATGAACTTCCGCAGCAAAAAACATTTCCTGGCTTAGCAGCTGAATATAAACAAGGGGTGAGGGATCCAGGGTAGGAATGATATTTGGGTTTGAATCAAAATAGATGATTTTTTTTTAAGACTTGCCCCCACAGACTCCAAATTAAAGTTGGTTGTAAAATGCTGGCAGTTTTTTTCTTTTTCATACCTGCAAGGCAAAGGCATAATGTGCTAGTATACATCACATACTAGCACATTATGTGAAACTTAACTGAAAACTAAGCCTTCCAGTGATGCGATGTCATGGCTACGGACAGCTTCCATCTTCACCCATCTTGCTTTCGGGTTTGTAGTCTCCAGCTCTGTGACTGGCAGAAGCCGCGATGATGTCACTCCTGTGCATGTGCACAGGAGCCGCCGGTCACGGCATATAGGCATAGAGTGCATGCGCCAGTGATGTCACTGGCTGCATTTTACAGTAAATATCTCCTAAACCAGTGGTTCTCAACTCTTGTCCTCAGGACCCACTAACAGGCCAGATTTTAGGTATTACCTTGGGGAGATGCAGACTAGAATACTGCAATCGCTGAGCAGCAAATGATATCACCTGTGATGTATTTCAGTTATCCTGCAAACCTGGCCTGTTAGTGGGTCCTGAGGATAGGAGTTGAGAACCACTGTCCTAAACGGTGCATGTTTAGGAGATATTTACACTACCTATAGGTAAGCCTTATTATAGGCTTACCTATAGGTTAAATTCAAAGATGGCAATTTACTTCCTCTTTAACAAGCTCAGCTTCACAGTGTACTTGAACCTCATTCCTAGTTATTGGGTACTTGAGGTGGATTCTGGTTTGATATTTTGGAAAATATTTATCAAGTGAAACCAGGTTCCAATAAAATTAGCTTATATGATAAGAAAGGTATCTGCCCCAAATATAGGTCACTAAATATAAATGTAATTACAGTTGAATAAAAAAATTAAGGAATGAAAAGAGTATGTTACAGATGTAAATGATATGTTAAAGTTGTCAAGAAAAGGATGTTCAACAAACCTGAGTGACATGAACTTCATGATCTCTCCTCCTTTGATCACAGAATGTCTTGAATTCATCAAAAAGAATGCAATCCTTTTTTGAATTGACCTACAGTGATCAGTGTACTGAGCGTACTGCAGTTAGAACTACAATACCTAGCGCCAACAGGAGGCTGCTGCCTGAGTAAAAGTAAGATAAGTAACAAATGTTGTAGCAGCCACAGATGGCACAAATCATTAGAGCTAACTTATTTTTGTTATGGAAATGGTAACAAATAATCTTTGGTAACACATCAGCTTTAATAACCCCACTACCAGCACTGAAATATAATTTAGAAATTGTGTAGTTAATGACTTGTGATATTTATTTAAGTTAACATTTAGTCTACTTTGTGTTAACCTTCCAATATTCCTTGATACAATGATAGCCACACCAGACCAGCTGCAACTTAAAGCGGGGGTCCAACTATCTATCGTTTTTTTTTTTTTTTAGTTCATTCACAAACTTTTCTTCTCAGCATTACATACTCACATATTGTGTGTAATATGTCCGCCTGTGTCAGATTTCGTCGGAAAGAATAACTTAAATTATTCACTGCAGGCGGTTTCCATCTTCATTGTGGGCATTTGAAGCCCACAAGCATTTATTTCCTGGATGTGGTGAATGCTGTGCTCCCAGCATTCACTGCTCGTTCCCGCACATGCTCAGTGGCATCCTGGGAAGCCTGAGACTAGCTCCCAGGAGTCTGGGAGAGGCTAGAAACACGCCTACTCCCACAGGAGGAGAACCAGGAAGTGCAAAGAAGAATAGAAAAATAAAAGGTAATTACGGCAATTTAATTTTTTTTAAACGGCATGTCAGCATCTAGGCAAGGAAGAGAATACATACAGATATTGTTCAAAATTTGGGTGGAACCGCGCTTTAAACCATACAATGTATACAATGGGACTCCAAAAATGCCTCTTTCTTTCCTTTTTCGTTCTTTCATCTCAACAGCCTGGTACATTTCAACTATTACAAGAAATAGCAATCAAAACAGACCTGAATGAAGCTTCCGATCAGGGCCACCTGAAAAACTGACAAGCAAATCTTGTCAGAATGCTTGAGTGAAAGGAGGCTTATAACAGTAAATATGCATCATTTAGCTGGCAAGGCAGAACGGGACACTTGTTAACATTAAAGTGTTACTAAACCCACAACAGTCAAATCAGTCTATATATGCCGTAAAGCATGCTTTTTATACTCACTGTGGAACCTTAGGGGTTAAACCTCTGCATTGTGTAAAAAAGGCTGTTTGATCCTGTATGCACAGATCCCCCTCTTCTTCCACTGACTCCAAAACAGGTCCGGATGAGACAGAGTTACTAGAGTCAGGCTGCACATGCTCAGTTTGGTGTGTATTGCTACATAGAGTTGTTGTTTTTTTTCTTGGGAGAGTGCATGTAATCAGCACAGGGCCAATCAGCACTGTCCAGATAGAGGGTCAGGGGTCCTGGATCCTGATAGGACAGACAGTGCAGCAAGAAAATTCCTCCTACAAGCTTTAACCAGCCACTTATAGAAGTCACAACTGCTATATACTGCTGATGAGAAAAGGTATTTAGCAGTTTATATTTACTAAAATTATTGCATTTCCATGGTCTATGTACTGTGGGAGACCAGATATAGTGAATGCAGGCTCCTGGGTTTAGTAACACTTTAACTAATCTTTAGTAAACCAGGTACAGTGAGTTATGGAAGTAGGTAAATACATGTATACATTAATATTACCGCATATTATAAGTACCACAAACATTTCATATCTCAAAATGCAATTGTAGAAAAATTGCAGTAAGTTCATATTTAAAGTGTTGTTATAAATGTGATAATATATGGAAGTATTTTTATTATGAATGTCACAATTTATTTTCATACACATTATTTCACATAATTTTTTATAGATTTTCTTACTAGTGGCTATCTGTATTTTAGGCTGCAAACTATGTGATTTACTCCTGCCTGAAAGTGGCAGAACAATATAGCACATCTCCATTTTAACAAATGAAAAATGATTACTATATTTTACTGTACTATAATATGTCATTTAAAAATCATTTATAAAAGTTCAAAATGCAGCGCTTGAATTCATATGACAGTTCTTTCAGTGAAGAGATAGAAAATATGAAGGACCCTTCATTTATAATCATGTTAAAGTCAAAATATATTCTTGGCATTTAGCAAGGCTTTTAGGAGTTCTTCTTTTATGAGTATACTAGTGTAAAAAACAGATGGCTGTTGAACACACAAGGCTGACTCCGTAAACTGAAGGGTAACAACTCAGTTAGAAAAATACTTTGATGTAGGCTCTGTGGCTACGGTTGGCTCCCATCCATTGTTTGTTTACATTCCTACTATGTGATTATAGATGAACATTTTTACTCTGTGATTATAGATCTTCCTGTAGAGGATTGATGAACAAATTTGGAAGTTTTCAGTTCAATGAATGTTCGTTGAAAACAGGACATGTTTGGAAAAATAGTGAAGGCGATATTAATGTGAATTTTGTTGGACATTATTTATTTATTTTATTTATTTAAGTTACTTATATAGCGCCGTGAATTTACGCAGCGCTTTACATATACATTGTACATTCACATTAGTCCCTACCCTCAAGGAGCTTATAATCTATGGTCCCTAACTGACATTCATACATACTAGGGACAATTTAGACAGGATCCAATTAACCCACCAGCATGTTTTTGGATAGCATTGGTGCAACAGGCTTTATATTGTTCCTGAGGATTTTATAGAAACTCCATTTAACTATATTAAACCTTTTGTTGGTCAAAATATGAACCTCCATTAGCCTCAAAGTGAAAAAGAAAACAAAACATTTAAAGGTCTCCCAAAAAGAAGGAAAAACACATAAATACAAAGAATACTGAACATCCTTTCAGACATGTTTGTTGCAGTAAGGTCCCTTTCACATTAGTGCATTTTTGACACACTTTTCCAGAGCGACAAAGGTGCATGGAAAATATTCCCCATTAAATTCTTTTTTTTACTTTTTTTTTTTTTTACTTGGAAAAAAAAATCAGCTTTATTGAGATGCCAACAAGTTAACCATAGATACATTCAACATAGTAATGTTATAATACAGATTATGCACATTAGATATAACAATGTATAAAGTACAGTATTTGTATCCGTAAATATCCCACCCACCTGGGAGCAGGTTGATTAGGTGCATGTTTCACCGTCCTCCAGCCATCTATCCCATACTCTGGAGTATTTCTGTGTACAGCCTCTGTGAGTGCAGATCATTTTCATGAATGGAATCATTTATTTCTTTTTTCCATCTCTGGATCTTAGGAGGTAATGCCTGCATCCATACCTTTGCAACAACTTTTTGTGCTATGAATAGAGTCTCATATATAAATATGGTGTGATACTTTTCCACCTACGTGTCAGGTATTAACCCTAATGAGCATAGTTTTGGGTCAAGAACCACAGGGGAGCACATATTGTCATGGAGGAACCGGATCCCCTGCAGCCAGTAGGTCTGTATATTTGGGCAACTCCATAACAAATGGTAAAATGAACCAGGAGCCTGTGTGCACATAGGACACAGTGGACTTCCTGTGGGTTGGAATTTGGCTAACCTCAGTGGTGTTAAATATACACGATGTATAATGTATAGTTGCGTCAATCTGTCAGAGACTTTAGGGGATGCTGTCTTGACTCCTTCTAAAATATCCTGCCATTCTGAATCATCTATGGGTCCCACATCTTGTTCCCATGCTATCTTAGCTGTCTGGATAATTTTGGTCACTCTGTAGTCACTGTAGCCAGTCACTGTAGTCTTAGCATGTAATAGAGATTAGATATGAGCTTAGTTGATTCTGCCCCAAAAATGATATTGAGGACTGAGGGGGTATCAAGTGTAATGGCAGTACTAAGGAATTGCTTTCGAACTGCATGTCTAAGTTGCAGGTATCTAAATAGTAAGCTATTCGGAAGGGAAAACTCCTCTTTAAGTGATTGGAAATTTTTGGGCCCAGTTTCTGTCAGGACTTGGGACAAATATAGTGTACCATACGATGCCCGCACCATCGGGTCTGGTATCTTACTCAACTCAGGTAGGTGACTGTTAAGCCATAGTGGGGTATGGGAGTGAATCAGTGACCTGTTTTGCTTTTTCAATGTGAGTTCCCATACTCTTTGGTGGTGAGAGAGCATCCCTGTATTATAGCGGTGAGATTTGTTGCTATGTGGCTCTTTTCGTATAATGGCCTGGATGGGGGTAAATAGTGGGTTACCTGGTTTATCGCATATTAAAGATCTATAGCGTTTAGCCTCTGTGGTATTATAATAATCCAGGTGTGAAAGTTGTGCAGCAAAATAGTATTCCTGGATATCTGGAAGAGAGCACCCTCCTTCTATTGTGGGATTTTTGAGAATATGCCACGCTAATATGTGCCTACCCTGACCCCACACAAAAGAGTTTAAGATAGCTTCCATCTGTTTAAAGTACTTGAGGGGAATATATAAACGGGCATGCCAGACCATGTATGATATTTTGGGTAGTATAATCATTTTAATTAAGTTAATTCTTCCCATCACTCCTAGGGGCAGCTTTGCCCAGGTCTGAGTTTTTCGATTTGAGGATTGCAAATAATGGCTCTATGTTAAGTGATATATAATCTCTAAGATATCGGGTGACCATCACTCCCAAGTACTTTATCATCTCCTTGAGATTTGTCCCAATTGATTTTAAGTCCTGAATATCCACCCATCTTTTCTATTATATTTAATGCTGCCCTTAGTGAGGGTCCCTGATCCACCAGATAAAGAATAGTATCTGCTGGTATCTGCTGGTCAACAGAGTTATAATCCATTCCATGACACCTTCTGCTGGTTCTATCCGTGACGGCTCATTTGAGAAAAGCTGGGTTATATTCTTCTTCAGAGCTTCCATGAATTAAGGGAACAAAACATGTAAGCTATCTCATGCTGGGAGAGCACCCCCGCTATGCACCCCCCCAGCTTACACCAATATGTGGAAATCAGGGTACTGAATTGCTACCTGACTACTTTCATTTGGAAACGAATATAACCCAGCTTTTCTCAAATGAGCCGCCACGGATAGAACCAGCAGCAGGTGTCATGGAATGGATTATAACTCTGTTGACCAGCTAAGCATTTCAGGTGAAGATGCACCTATGCTCTGCTCCTAATATGGACGCATTGGAATACTATTTGGATATCTATACCACATAGATATGCACGAAGATCGTTCACTGATCGATTACTCCAACATTACTGTGCATTGGAAGAACATCCATATGATCAACTATCAGTGAGTAACCCTGATGGTCATATATATTTTTTTGCACCTCTGCTTGCTATAAATACAAGGAGGACTTACAGCAATCAATTGGTTATTGAAATTGTACCACCATATAGAATTCACTTAGCCTTGAGGACATATTTTCCTACTGCTAACTCCTCGGCTTAGGGTCACAGTGTATACTCACTTATTCTCATGTACCCACTCTTGTGATAGTACATCTTCTTGATATCCGGTGGCGAATTAACAATGTTGGACATTTCACATATATTTTTGCTACATTGCAACACAGGATGAAAACTTGGGATTGATCCACATTTCAGGACAATTTTCCATCAGGCAGAATCAGCTCTCCCTGTTTTCCTTTATACTTATTATTGAACTATCATACTTGTCCTCATATTGTCCTTTGCCTACTTTGTGTCTATTTTTTCTATTTTTCATTTTATTTTTTGACTGACTGACGGACTGCAGGTACTATGGCCAGCCCTTGAGCCATTCGTCTATGGGTACAGCGTGAACATTTTTGCATTAGCATTATCACGCTGTCCCTTCAGGAATTGCTTAGTTCAGCCTGTACTTTAGGTAGCTGGGGGTATTACAGGTGCTATAGGGGAGTGCTGTATATTGGGGAAGGGAGGGCTCCCTCCATTGTGGGCTTTCTCGCTCATCCATGTGGGCTTATACATTGTTTATAGGGAGGGTATAGATATTTTGGTGGAGCCCCGCTGCTCTGGGTATCCCCATCATATCTATTTTTTAGTGGTGGTTGTACACATGTTTTTTGTATCTTGCTTTATATAGCTAATAAACCTTGTGTAGTTTACTCTGGAGGGTGTGTTTTGGTCATTCAGTTTTTTATTTTTTTATTTTCTAGTATAGTTATTTGATTATACCCCCAATACATATGCGGTGAGTGCTACCTATTGTGTACTTAGACGGGACTCCCATTTTCAATTCTCTTTGGTTTAGGGGATATAACATGCAATAATTAATGTGGGAGATCATCCTATGGCTGCGTGCAAAAACAAGTATCTGCCCTGTCGGTCTGACTCCATCGACACCAATTCAAATGGGGTTGTTTTGGTCACTAAAATAGATACTCCCCTGGACAGGTTTGTATATGTACTGTGATATGCCCATCCAATCCAGGGGCATTTCAAAGCAGATTGCAAGTGCCCCGTGACATGGGTTTCTGTTAGTGCTATAATGTTTGCCCTCTGGGCCTTCAGATACGTGAGGGTCGCAGTGCGCTTAATTACATCACGCACTCCCCTCACGTTCCATGTCAAGAATTTGATCATAGACATCTAAGCGTCAATTGGTAAATAGAGGAGTGGACCAAGAAGGCAGCTGTATAACATATTAGTGATATCCTTTCCAGTGAACCTATAAGACATATATTATCTCTACATGGGATAACCATTGTATCCCAGAACCATACTTTGCATTCAATGTTAAAGTAATTTCTATAACTTTGGCCCTTAAAACGGGCAACATCCCTCCCTCCCAGCTCCACACCACCCTAACTTGGTGAGAGCATACTGTACCCAAAAAAACAACAAAGTAACATTCATCCAGCAGACCAGTCTGGCTGGAGGCAGATATCTTAGTGCTTGCACTTGAAATTTAGCACTTATGAGCTCCATTACTAGGGGGGCGATTATTCAATGCACAGTGCGTGGTAACTTAGTGGGGAGAAAACAATACTCCCTGGGAGTCCGTTGCTGTTAGTCTCTTGGTTCCAGTATATAAGACACATTGTGATAAGCCCTTAATTAGATTCATGTCCAGTTCTGTGTGAGCAAGGTGCATAACACCAAATAAAGACACAAATTCTCATTTCGCCAGTCTCATTTGAAAAAAAGGCACAGGTAATTGGCATAATTCGGAATACGTGCCTCATAGCATAGTACCTGTGTGCCCCTGCGTGCACTCCCCCACTAAAACCAGAACCTCTGCTGTTTTGCTTCTCCGGTTCTATGGTTAATCAGGGTGAAAATGACATCTTGTGTCCGGGAAGGGGCCGGTGGGGGGAGCCCCCAGGAGCCTCCGATTCTCAAGGGATGTAATACCACACCCAGGCACACAAACAGTATTCCACCAGTCTCATTTCAGAAACGGGCACATTTATTTTAAGTAACCTGAGTCAGATAGCACCTAGTACAGTACACACATGCCCCTGTGTGCATCGCCCCATCCAATAACAGGATTGCTGCTGTCTTGCTCCTCCACTTCCATGGCTAATCAGGGGGAGATGTGGCGTCATGTGGCAGAGAAGGAGCTGGGGGGAAGCTTCCAGGGGAGAACAGTTTTCAGGGGTGTATATCAAGTGTACTCACGGCGACCATCCATATGTGAGATAATAAGGCCAGTCTTTCCCTCCAGTCAATCCATGCCGCTGCTGGGTCCTCAAAGAACTGTACCCTGCCATCCTCCTCCACCCTAAGCCTGGCCGGGAACAACATGGCATATTTGAGGTGCAACACCCTCAGGCGACGCTTTACATCTGGAACTGAGATCTTTTCCTTTGCACTCTGCCACGTGACCGCAACCCACTGGTATATTTCCCTTTTCTCTGGTAAGCCTCATAATTTTGTCCCGGTCTCTGAAATTTAGGGACCTAGCAATAAAAGTTCGGGGGAGGTGCTCCTGCTGGTGGGGGTTTTGCCGGTATGCAATGCACCCTTTCTACCGCAAATATGACCGAGAACGCCTCTTCCGTATGTTGTTACGAGGAGGTTCTTTAGGTACTCAGCCGGCTCTTTACCTTCCGCACGTTCCAGCAATCCTATGAAGCGGAGATTGCAGCGGCGTATTCTGTTCTCCATGTCATCCTGGTGTGAATGGAGCTGTTGGATCTGTCTGCATATTTGGAGGTAGTATGCTGCAGAGGGTGTAAGATATCCTTCGCTGTGCTGATTCGGGTTTCTGTTTCTGTGACTCTGTCCTTTCGTTTAGAAAGGTCTTGTCTCAGGAGTGAAATGTCTATTTTCACTTCATCTATTTTGGCCGTAAGGGTACCTTGAAGTGTGGCAATAGCTTCGAGCACTTAAGCCATGTCTGCAGCATGGCGGTCTTCTTCTGGACACTCGACGGCACCATCTTTGGCCTGCATGTCTTTACTAGTTTGTCAGGCGTTTCTGCCGCTTTTTTCGGTGGCGACATTTTATGCCCTGCTCCCAGAGTCTGTAGGCAGCTTACTGGGTGAGTATATCCCTGAATAAGTGGTCAGGCTGTTACACAGGAGAAACTGCAAGAGGAGCTCCCACTATCCACGCCTTACTCCTCGCTCTCCAGGCCATGCCCTCTCCCATTAAATTCTACTGTATGTAACTCTTCACACTGCAGGTGCGCTGCACTTTAAAAGGTTTTGCATGCGGCATCTTTCGTGCAGTTTTTGAAAAGTACCCCAAAGACACCTTCCCTTGTAAATAGATAGGAAATAAATGGTTCTGCTCTATGGACTAATGAAAAAATTACTGATAGCTGCTGTCTGCACAAATATCAATCACCAACCAAGGTGGATGGCCAGAATGAGGTGCAGTGCGGGTAAGTGGAATTGGCGCTGCTAATTAAATTGTGTCCCATACATCAAGTGAATGTGCAAAAGGCAAAACATCAAAAACTAAAAAAACAACAAAAAAGATGTAAACAACATACACAGGCATTGTCGATACCTTAATTCAAAAAAGATAAAGTGCAGGTGCACATATAGCTGAATCATCAACCAAAGTGCTGGTGTGCAATAAATATGTAACTTAAACAATTATATACTGTACATAAGTGAATATATTACTCTCATAAAAATAAATAAATATAATAACTCATATAAAGTTCATTAAAAAGTCCATAAATCAATAACGAAAAAATCCAGTAGTGAATTAAAGTGAAAAACAGTGATGCAAAGGAAGTGCATGCAATCTGGCAATATCTTCATATCTTCATATAGCACACGTTTCACACTCATGCCCCCCTCTTGTGCTGCATTCCCCAGATCCCAATACCCAGGTGGAGCTATCTGTGTCAATAAGACCCCACATCTCTGCTTCAGGCTGGAAAGCCTGAGATAAAAAAAAAAATCTCAGGCTTTCCAGCTGAGTCCCGCATTGTTTACTTCCGCCGGCCCGGACGTGATGTCATAACGACACGCCCAGGCCTTTGAGAGTCATAGAGACTGCCGAGGACCAACTGGCCCTAGGTTTTCTTTATGGCTAACTTCTGGCGCCGGCGGATTCCTTCTCTGGTTCGCCAATCACATAGGCGAGCCAGTGGAAGCACCGGAGGGCCTGAAAGAACAATTAAGCGGCTGAACAGCCACTATAATGGTTCTTACAGTGCAGGAAACGACCGACTGAAAAAAATAATATCTGACTGATGCCTGTAAATGCAGTCATCATTCCGATATCCCACTGAAAGCCCAGGACATCATATGAAGTTCTGCGGTATGGAAGTGGTTAATATGTTCACTCCCATGTCTAGTAATTTGATTGTCCATGCTTCAATTACAAACTACAATTTCTGTAAAAAACACATGTAACATGGAACTATATTTTTTTTATCCATTAGGTCAAATGTTATTTTTTTGATAATCTTTCAATGTTCGAATTGTAAGTATTTTTCTAGAGCTGCTACTTCCCAAAGATTTCTCCAATCTTCTATAAGCAAGTAACAAGATACTTTGTTCTGGAGACTTTATAAAAAATGGAATTACTACTAAAAGAGTGCACTATTCATATTAGTTTGATGGATCTGTAGTCACACACACACACACACAAGTACAGTTTAAATCTTTATTGAATCTTTATTTTGGGTCATCCAAAGGATTAAACATTTTGGAGGGGGTGGGTTATAAGGAGAACACAAATATTAGGGATGCACCAATACCGTTTTTTTATTAGTGAGTATGAGTACCAATACTTTTTTTTTTAATCTTTAGTTTTTATCAAGAATGTAAGCAGAAAAGATTAACAAAGTGTCAAGTGGCGCCGGAGTTGGTAATTACAGAGCTTGTACAGTAATAAAGCATTTCAACAATATGGTACATATGCAAATAGGAGATTAAGGAGTATAGGGGTATGCTATGTACAACATGGTAGTTTACAATAGACAAAAACTGTAGATGAAGAAAGGCCTCTGCGGGATACCTAGGGTAAGATGGATCCTGCCTTAAAAGGCCAGGTTAAACTATACTATTAGATACTTGCTGTGCAGTCCTAATGATCTAGCCACCTATGCCAATGCTTCCAGAAGGGTGTGCATTTGCAATTTTTAAAAGCAAACAACAGTTTTAATTGTGTGCTAGTGTTCAGGTATTGAAGAAAGAGAGAGCGATCTGGAGACTCAGTTCATTTCCAGGTAGAAGCTATCATTCTCCTGACTGCTATGATGCCATGTACAAGAAAAGGGGTTTGTGTTGAGGCCCAGGATTCGTGGTGTAGTAGGAGGAGTGCTGTTGCAGGGTACATTCCATCGGAACTGTTGATACAGAGGATAGACAGGTGAAGACATTGTTCCAGAATGACTTTACCACATGGCATTCCCACCATATGTGTAGCAGGGATCCCTGGCTTCTGCATTCCCTCCAGCATAACGCTGACTGGGATGGAAAGATCTTAGCCAATTTAGTAGGGTAGTAGTACCATCTTTGAAGATGATTCCCAATGGGTGGTACATTTTGAGGATGTGGTAACTAGTTGAGAGGCCTTACGCCATGAATGTGTATTGAAATTGTTGTGAAAGTTTGGCTTCCCATAATTCCATAGAGGTGGTTTTGTTTGAGAAAATGTTGTGATTGATAGTCCAGTAGAGGAATTAGATGCCCTTGTTTTTTGGAGATGCATCAGTAAAGAAGGACATTATATTTGTTGGTATGTGGTGACTTCCTTTGTTGATAGTTGAGAGGATAGACTGAGTTTGGAGGTATATGTAGAAGTCTGATTTAGGCAATCCATAAGATTGTTGCAAGTCTTGGAAGGTACGTGGGGTAGGTGCATCTGTTATCCCAGAGTTGATATTCCAGCAGTCATCCGTTGTAACAGTGATAAGTCTGGTGACAAATGTTCTAGGGAAGCAAGAGGCAAGATGGCTAAGTCTGACGAGTGCGATTTCAGGAGTTGGGGGTGTAGATTCTTCCAGGGGGATAGAGCAGCTCTGATAGTTGGGTAAAGGATGGTTGGGATGAAACCTAGAAGTATTGCTCCTAGTGTACCTTGTAGGGATGATCCAAGTAATGAGTGTTCAATGCCGCTTGGTGATAACTTTTTAGGTTAGGAAGTCCCATTCCTGCATCTAGTTTGGCTCTGTAGAGGATTGAGGATTTGAATCTAGGTTTTTTTTTCCATTCCAAAAAAAAGTAGCAAAGAGGGTTCCCTAATGGTGGACTTTTCAGGCACATGTAAAAACCATAAAAAAGGTATACTTGGTACAAATATGATTTATTAAATTGACACTGTAAAAAATGACAAAGCTATAACATCTATTGTTAGGAATGTAGGTCAGTCAATGTTACAATAGTGTATGTACAGTGTTTTGAAGCAGTACTTTTGCATCCGACGTGTTTCAGAGGCAGTTAAACTCCTTCCTCAGGGATGGTGTACACTTTAAATAGTTCTATATTAGAGAAAATATATCGAGAAGATGATAATCAGCATGTGAGTATCCATCAATAAAACATTTCATAATGTAATTTTCATATCTAATACACTTACATTAAACACTGTGTTGGCTGACTTGACATTCCATAAAGTTTATGATTAAAAACAGCGACAATGGCAAGGTCTGTCTGCCCACTATGCTCCTGATTCCAAAATGAACAAACATCTGTATCTTAGGGGTAATGTAGATCTGTATATAGGTAGGAGTGGGATTTACTCCACATAAAGTATATACATATTGTTCTCTTCAGAAAGAAAAGAAAGCCCAAAGGGATATGGGCGTGGATTAAGTGCTTGAGGCTTCACTGAGGCTGAGAGGCAAACCCTGCAATGAATGTGATAGCATAAATATATAGTAAGGAGTCCTATTTTAATATAGTAAGGGAGTTGATTTGCAGGATTAAATTCATACCTGGAGATGGCTCAACAGTTGATGTTCATAGATGTATATATTGATAGCTATAGAAACAGAAAATGAAATAGGGTATTCAATTAGTTACCTATTTAAATTGCAGATATTATTTTAAATTATTGTGTCCTTACACTAAAAAGTTATTTAGAAGGAGTAATATAAATACTACGATACTGTATAGCCAAGAGGGACTCGATTTGCTTGACAGAGATGCACTTGTCGACAGTGAAATATGTATAGTGAGACTAAATCTGGAGTATAGTGGTTGTTATGTAGTTGATCCTATATGGGGTTAATCTATCAAATTAACCGGGAGTAGCCAAGGAGATCCCAAACAAAACCCAAATATAGATGTGGTTAACAGATTTAGGATAAAAAATGCATAGCCATTGGATAATGGATGTTTGTTTATATAATATAAAAGTGCAGATTCAGGTATTAGTTTCTCCAGGTAGTAAATGAGTAAAGAAGTATAGCAGTTGTTGTAGCTCTGAATGGAACTAGTGGACTTTAATGGAAGTTAATTATAATGCATAGGGTGTTTAGAAGCGTCTATCTATCAGTCTAGTGTTAGCTCAGTCAAGCAAGAGAAGTCCCAGGTATAGCCACAGTGATAAAAGTAAAGTTGGCCAATTTAGGTTATTATCATAGTTGATAAGTAAAAGTTGTTTAACTTACATGGCATGAGAGTAAGTCAGATCAGGTAGCTGTTCAAGCCGGTATCATCCCGCAACGTGTGGAGGATGTCCGGCATGAGAATCAGCTGATTTAAAAAGCCTCTCTCCCCCAATCAGCTGTTGATATCTAGTTACAACAGCTGATTTAGGTGGGAGGGAGAGGAAGCAGGTGTGAGCCATGTATGGCCCCTGGGAGGATTGAGCGCCATCCCGTCCATGGAGCGCATGCGCGAGCCTATACGTCGGGACGTTAACACGCCCGCTCCACCCACCAACATAGAATGCTTCTCTGGCAGACTGCACATGTCCGCCAGAGTCGCAAGATGGAGGCCAGTCTAAGATAGATATAGACTGTAGCCTCACATAGCACCGCCGCAGGTTGTGTAACCCGTGTGGCTTTTTGTGCCGGGCAAGCATCACGTTAAAGGTGGTAGTGTGATGTTATAAAAACATCCACTTAGGCATAAAAGATGAGAGTACAGATATGATAATAATTCTATAATTTTCTAGGAACAAGAGAATACTGGTGACAGGCAAAGTCTCACAGGTATAAATGACATTTTGGGATTTTCATTGTATGTTAGAGAATACATAGATTATACATATCAAGAGTTGTATAAGATCCAAGTCATAATATATATAAGAAATGAACATTAATGGCAGGATCAATGGAGGTTTCTTTCACAAGAAAAACAATGAAAACAACAACGTTTATTCCAAAAAAAAAATGGTTAACAGTGGATTGAAGTTTTGGAGGTAAGGTGATGAAAGCGGGATTGGAAGAGTCCTGAAGAGATATAATATTATGGGGAGTAGTGACATTTTGACTACTGCTACTCTACCAGCCCATGATAGGTGGGACGTCTGTAATTCGCTAATTTGTTGTTTCAGTGATAGAATTGCTGCGTCATAGTTTATTTGGTGTATGGAGAAGCTTAGTGAGGTGAGCTTAATGCCCAGATATTTGATTACAGAGTGGGGGGCCCAGGAGAAGCTGGAGGACACAGAGATTGTTTTTTTAGGGTTTTCATTTAGTGCTATAGATATCATATGCGATTTTGAGATATTCACTTTGTATAGTGAGAACAAGCTAAAGTCTTCTAGTATTGACTGAAGGGACTTTAGGGATGTTAAAGGATCTGAAAGGGAAAGGACTACGTCGCCAGCATACAGTCCGATTTTGTACTCACTATCCCCTATTTGGAATCCCCATATGTTGGGGTGGGAACGAATGGTCTGGGCAAGGGGTTCCAAATATTATCGGGGAGAGGGGGCATCCCTACCCTGTGCCATTTGATATGAAAAAGGGGTTAAAAAAGGACTCCTGAGGTAAGTACCCTGGCCAATGGATTAGGGTAAAGAGCTCTAATGGCACAGTTTATATAGCCCAACAGTCCAAAGGTGTCCAACATTGCATACAGGAAGCACCAATGAACGTGGTCAAATGCTTTCTCTGCATCCAGGAAGAGGAGCAGAGAAGGCACTTTATTCTGCTCAGCCCATTGAAGAAGGTTCAATGTTGGTCTTGTGCCATCAGATGTTTGGCAACCTTTTACAAAGCCTACTTGGTCTGGGTGGATCAAAAGGAGGAGAATGTTGTCTAGTCTAGAGGTGATTAATTTGGCGTATGTTTTAATATCAGAATTCAATAAAGAGATTGGCCTGTAGTTGGCTGCAGAGATTGGTGATTTGTCTGGTTTTGGCTGGGTTACTATTAATGCTTCAAGTCCTTCTCTATAGAAAGACGCTTGGGTGGCAGCCTGATCATACAGCTGTTGTAGATATGGGGACAGGAGGTGTAATAAGGATTTATAAATTTAAATCCCAAATCCATCTGGGCCCAGAGATTTGTGTAGGGGTATTTTTCGTATGGTTTGCTGAATCTCAGATAGGGAGAAGGGTACAGAGAGGCTAAATGCTCCTGAGATACCTTAGGGAGTTTAAGGGATGTAAGACAGTTTTGGATCTGTGCATCGGTAGGAAATTTTGATGGATTGAGTACCGATGCTTTCAGTCAAATACTTGCTGATACTGAGTACAAATACCTTTGCAGGGCGATTTGAGCCTATACAAATAAATGGGCTCTAATTGCACTGCAAAGAATGGTATCGCATGTGGTTTCCTGCAACTCACCTATGTGAACCCGGGCTAAAATCAATATGCCGAACCTAGGTTCACACAGGGATGGTATGGGAGACGTGAAACTGGAGAGTGCAGGATCTGGTGCAGCTCTGCATAGAAACCAATCAGCTTCCAGGTTTTTTTTGTCAAAGTTTAATTGAACAAGCTGCACTTAGAAGCTGATTGGCTACCATGTACAACTGCACCCGATTTTGAACTCTCCAGTTTTAGTAAATCAACCCCATTGGCTCTGATCTTATCACCTATTCAGGTTGATTTACTGGGGGCAAATATACTGTTCACTTTGCATGGGATTTTTTTTTCTTTGCAAAATAAATGTTCACCACATTTACTAAGGGAAACTACCTTGGCTAAAGTAAAACTATCTTGCAAAGTGAAAATCCCATTTGCCTTTAGCAAATCAGACTAAAAAAAATATACATAATATATATGCAATTAAAATGAAATGTGCTGTGTGTGATGTAATTATAGACAAAAAGATTAAAAAATGTCAACCACTTAAAAGCATTATATGGAAACGCTACTTGTTATGAAAGAATTAATGTACCTTCGTCCTATTACTAATTTAAAATTTGGACAGTTGTGGAGGCAACATGAACTCTCGTGGTACAGTCAGTTTACAAAAATATATATATTTATTATACACAAATACACACATCATAAAAAGCCTATCCCTTTCATGACTAAGCCTATTTTTGAAATTTGGTGTTTACAAGTTAAAATCCATATTTTTTGCTAGAAAATTACTTAGAACCCCCAAACATTATGTATATTTTTTTAGCAGAGAATCTAGAGAATAAAATGGAGATTGTTGCAATATTTTATATCACACGGTATTTGTGCAGCGGTGTTTTAAACGCAAATTTTTGGAAAAGGGACATTTTCATGAATTTTAAAAAATCCAAACAGTAGAGTTATCCCAATTTTTTTATATAATGTGAAAGATGATGTTACGCCGAGTAAATAGATACCAAACATGTCACGCTTTATAATTGCACGCACTCGTGGAATGGCGACAAACCACGGTACCTAAGAATTTCCATATGCGACGCTTTCTTTTTTTTTTACGGTTACCAGGTTAGAGTTACAGAGGAGGTCTAGTGCTAGAATTATTGCTCTCACTCTGACGATTGCGGTGATACCTCACATGTGTGATTTGAACACCGTTTACATATGCGTGCGCGACTTCCGTATGCGTTTTCTTTGCTGCGCGAGCTCGCGGGAACGGGGGTGCTTTAAAAAAATTTTTTTTTCTTATTTATTTTTAAATTCATAAATTGTGTTAAAAAAAAAAAATGTTTTCATGACTTTTATTGCTGTCACAAGGAATGTAAACATCCCTCGTGACAGTAATAGGTGATGACAGGTACTCTTTATGGAGAGATCGGGGGTCTAAAAGACCCCCCATCCCTCCTTTACACTTCAAAGTATTCAGATCGCTGAAAACGGCGTTTCTGAATACTGTGTACTTTTTTAAAAATGGTGCCATTGGCAGCCGAGTAAACAGGAAGTGACGTCATGATGTCGCTTCCGCGTTTACAATTTGAAGGCTGGAATGAAGCCGCCCACAGCTTCGTTCCAGCCTGCCCCCAGCCGCCGGAGGCATCGGATTGGTCACCGAGCCTCCGGATCGACCGGGAGGCCCGGTAAGAGCGGCGGGAGGCTGCGGGAGGGGGGGACGTCCCCTCCCACTGCTCCGGTATAACAGTCGAGTGGCTTTTAGCCGCATCGGTTGTTATACACGGATAGCCAATTGCTGGCTCTAAACAACGGTACCGGGATGATGCCTGCAGCTGCGGGCATCATCCCGGTATAACCCCTGAAAGCCGAGTACACACATCTGCGTACGGTCGGCGGGAAGGGGATAATAGATAAATTGCATTAGATGCTGCTAATCATGGGGCATCCACTTGTCAGACACAAATTGGAAGAACTTAGATATATATAATAATGATCCTGCGCTGTTACACACAGAGATTTGTTCTTCCAGTTACATATTCTACATGTTTTCGGGGTTACCCCCTTCTTCAGGAGTATATTAGGTCAGAAAATGATCTAAAGAAAGCATATAAATCAAATATACAGTATTAGAATCAAAAACACATAACTAATAAACAACCTTCATGGTATACTTTCATGCATCTTAAATCAATAAACATAAAGTCTAATATGCCCCTCAGTATATCCCTCAATATTAAGGATTAAGCCCATGTGAAATGGTGGATTTTGGAGCAAAAAAGAAAACTTAACCACATAGCCAGCACCAGAATTTTAGACGTCATAAGGCCAAAAATTGGCAATCTCCTGGACAAGTCCGGGAACCAGGAAAAGTGAAGTCACATAAAGAGACTGTTGCATAAAAAAGAAAATACTTTAAAAAGAGAGCGAGTGTGTTATCCAAATCGATATTGAAGTCAGGTGTAGATGAAAATAGTCCATTGAACCATCCAAAGCCACATATAGATTCTATGTAATATATGAAGATCATTAAAGAGCATTAAAGAGCATTTTACATAGGCAAGACCATTCCTGAGCTTGGATTAAGGATGAGGGATCATCTTTACTATTCCGGTGGAGGTAAAATTGTGACACCAATCATTCGATACTCAGTAATGCCATTTTGTTTCCATAAGATGGATATTGAGTGATCCATCCCCGAGTGGAAGCTGGGCTTTCCTTAAACTGGTAGGTGCTTGGAGATGAAGGGGGAGAGGTTTAAGCTCTTGAGTATTTCCCTCCATGCTATAGCTGTATCTTGTAGAAAAATATGGAACGCTTCACGAATTTGCATGTCATCCTTGCGCAGGGGCCATGCTAATCTTCTCTGTATCATTCCAATTTTAGCATATGTCCTGCCAAAGCGAGGACCATTTTGCTCATATTAAAAAATGATAGAATCATGATTCTGCATCATAAAGCAAGAACAAATCCATTGTAGATCTAACACCTCAACTCTACATATCTCTAAGGCAATAGAATGTATTAACACACATGAACATGCATTAACGCACATGCAAAATGCTGCTTTTTACTGCATTTTTGCTGCTGCTAAAAAAAGCATCAATAGCATAAAATCTAATTGTATGCCCAAGTTTTTTTTTACAAAGAGCAGAAGAAGGCTGCAAGCCCTTTAGATTACCAAACACACCTGCAAACCAAGGGACATCCTCTTATCACATCGGAATTTGTTTGCTGTACTACATACTGGGTATTACTTACTAAAACTGGTGCATGCAGAATCTGGTGCAGCTCTGCATAGTAACGAATTTGTTTCTAGGTTTAATTGTCAAAGCTTAATTGAACAAGCTGAAGTTAAAAGCTGACTGGTTACTATGCACAGCTGCACTGATTCTGTGTGCAACAGATTTTTTATTTTTTTTTTCCATAAAAGTTTTTATTGTGAACAAAGTGTTGTTACACAGTTTTTACAAACAATAGGTGAAAAGACAACATAAACCTTATGGGCATGACTTATCTCACTGAAGTATAGCGAGTTAGATATATGTTTAACAGAAAATCAAACAGACGTATAAAGGAGTAAAACAGCCTCGAATTCGAGGTTTACCTCATCATCTGAGATCCGGAACCATCTTAGACAGGAGTGTCACTTTGATTATGATTTCAAAAATTAGGGGCTGATTGGAGAAGTGGCAGTGTGTAGTTAGATATAAGTCTGTTTGTTTGTTCCTGAGCACGTGTGGAAATATCGGGCTTGCAAGGTGGGGTATGTCTGTATGAGGAGTTAGTCTCGTCAGTTTTTAAGATGTGAGAATTAAATGGCAAATTATACACAAAAGTTAGGGTAGTCATGGGGGTATGTAGATGGTTAACGTCGTCAGTTCAATTGGGGTAGGGATGTAGAAAGGGGAGTAGACATAGAAGTGAGTGGGATCGAGGGATAAAGTGAAAGACAAACGTAGGGAGGGGAGAGAGGGAGCTGGAGTATCCCCTCCCCAGTCTCCACCGGGCTTCAAGAGCATGCAGGTTTTCATAGGAGGATCTCTGTCTGAAGGGGGGTTCCCCCGGGATCCTCATTAGGGCGGGAATGTGCGAATCAGCGAGTTTTGATGAGAAAGTGCGTATCTCAAAGGAGTTATTTGGCTTATTTCAGTCAGTCAATGTGGGAGGATTCGGGACGGTTTGGCCTCCTAATGGAGGTATATCTCTCTATGGTGCAGAAGTGGGTCCAACAGGCCCACGTACGGGAGTATTTTGATGGCGAATCTTTTGCAATGTGGATTAGTTCCTCCATTTCAGCCACTTTGTCCACACGGGAAAACCATTCAGACATAGTTGGGATACAGGGGGATCTCCAGTGGGCTGAGATGCATAATTTGGCTGCGTTGATCATATGTATCCCCAAAGACTTTCTGTATGTGTGGGCTGAAGTGGAGGAATGGTGGAGAATCAGCCTAGCAGGAGTATAGTCTAGAGGGTATGTGGTTACCTGGGAAGTAATGTCATGAACCTGTTTCCAGAAAGTCTGGAGAAGAGGGCAGGACCACCAGATGTGTAAAAATGTACCTAAATCATTGGAGCATCTCCAACATTTGTTTGATGTCTCAGGATTAAATTTGTTTAGTAATTCAGGAGTACGGTACCATCGGGATAGGGTTTTGTAGTTATTCTCTTGTATCGTGACATTGAGGGATCCTTTGTGTGCTAATGTGAAAATTCGTTCCCAGTTCTCTTCCGTTAGGTCTATTTGAAGTTCCCTTTCCCAAGCCTGGCAAGCTTTGGTGTCTTTGGGGGAAGTCAGGGCAAAAAGCATAGAGTGAGTATTTGCAATCAAGTGTTGTTGCGGTGTGGTTTGGGAGCATAAGTTTTCAATTGGGGTTAAGTTTCTAGATAGAGACGTATTTCGGTACGTTGTTGTGAGAAAGTGACGAATCTGGAAGTAATTCCATAGCGGGAGGGGTTCGCCCCCTGCAACAGTTTTAGTAAATTCCTCCCACTGTCTGTTTATCATGACCAATTTTTTAAAAATAGGTATGCCAAAATTTGCCCAAACCCTTGTTTTGTAAGTAGTTCAGCAAATGCACAGGAAGTATTCTTATGCCGCGTACACGCGATCTGATTTTCCAACAGCAAATGTTCGATGGGAGCTCGTTGTCGGAAATTCCAACCGTGTGTAGGCTCTATCGGACATTTTCCATCTGAATTTTCGACAAACATTATTTGAGATCTGGATCTCAAATTTTCCAACAACCAAATCCGCTCTTGTAAATTCCGATTGTGTATACACAGTTCCAATGCACAAAGTTCCACGCATGCTCTGAATCAATTACGACAATTACGAAGCGCTCGGTCTGGTAAAACTAGGTGTTTGTTTTTTAACATTCATCACGCTGCAAATTTTTAAATCTTTTAAATGCAGCACATTCTCTTCTTCTTGAGAATGCTAGAATAATGAAGTTGTTTTGCTGCTGATATTCACACAGAGTTCTGAAAAAATGATTTCTTTATTATTACTTGTGATCTCCTGAATATTTTATTTTTTTTGGTTTTCATTAGATCTCCATAATTTTTTTTTATCAAGATCTCCTTGTTTTTTTTTTTTTTCTAGTGCTCTCCATAATTTTGTTTTTCATTTTGTGTGTCCACAACACCATTATTATCTTGTATTTTTTTAACCTCAAGGAGGTTGGTTTGTGTTGGTGTCCCTTGTTAATTTGTCATTGTATTTTTGAAATGTACCTGCCTACTCACAAAAAAACTGTCCTTTTTGAAGTAAAACACAGAGGCAAGTATTTGTGAATACAAAAAAGCCATTTATTATGGGTCATAATAAAATAAAGAGGAAGGCAACACTGGAGAAACTGGTGAAATTGGCGAAGCCTTTGTACCCCAGGGCACACATCAACTATTTTACAGCCAAAATTGGTAGCCTGAGGAGTCCATATAATAGTGAGCATAATCTGGTCCTGGACTACAAGAGATCAGGAACAGCAGCAGATGACATATATGTCCCCAGGCTGTGGTCATACTACAGCCAGACTGAACCCAGGTCAACACACTCTTGTCTTCCTTCCACTCTTCCTTCCAGGCTTGCTTCCAGGCTGTGTTTTTGGAGTTGTGGCAGGAGGTGGAGGAGGAGGAGGAGGATGGTCAAACTCACACAGGTAGCTTTTGGTTGTGAGTTGGCCCCTCAACCCCTTATTTAGGGACAGATACATAATTTCCTCACAGATGAGGTGTTGGCCCTCCTCCATTTCCTGCATTTTGTATGCAGCCGTGGAGGCAAAGGCCTCTTGAAGAGTGGGGGTGGTTCTGAGGGCAGCATTAGCCTCCTGAATCAGCCCAAGCACTGCCTCCTCCACATTATTCCCCTTCCTGGGCCTTTTGGTTGGAAGGCGGAGGGGAGGGACCTGGGATTCGGTCAGGCTACTGGGCCGGCCACCTCCTGGCTGCAACTTAACCCTCGCCAACTCCTGGCTGCCACTTTCCCCTGCCACCTCCTGGCTGGCACTTTCCCCCACCACCTCCTGGCTGCCACATTCCACAGCCTTCTCCTGGCTGCCACATTCCATGCCCTCCTCCTGGCTGAGGATTTCCTGTGTGTGAAAAAGGGACATATTTTTAGTTTTTATTCATCAATCACACACAGTTGTGAGCTCATGACTGTTGCAAATTGAATGTTAACAAATAGAAAAGACTATCATTCTGACCCCAGCATTTTTCATTCTTGTCACAAACATTTTTGGCCACTACTGTCTATTGATATGTAAAACACTTTATTAAATCAGCAATTAGTGATCAATAATAACATCTAGTTAACATCATTAATTTTACGACAAGAAATATGTAGAACAATGCTATACCTGGCTCAAGCTGGGATCCTCTACTTCTTCCTGGCTGGAAGGCCTAGGTTGGATGTCGGAAGCCTCAGCTGGGGTGGAAGGAAGTGTGGAAGGAAGAGTGGAAGGAAGGGTTGAGAGTGATTGCCTGACTTCATTCTGGTCTGACAGAAAATGCAGTCTGTCATAGTACCACAGCCTGGGGACATAAATAGCATCTGCTGCAGCTCCTGATCTAATTGAATCCTGGACATTATTGGCTTCACCAACTCCAGAAGTTTCTCTGATGCTGCCTGCCTCTTTTGTTTATGATTCTAATGCGGATGTTTCACCGGCAGCTCCCTGTACTTGTCTATGAATAGGGGGAGGAAGTTGTGATCATTGAAGCCATCCATTTTCTCTACAAGACACAACACAAGACAAACCCTAATGTCAGGCTAAACTCTCCTAATCTTATCCAATTATAGGCTTCAATCTAGAAGCCGTATAGGCCACTGATGCACCAAGTTAAACTTGTACCTTTGTTAGAACGATCGGCACTTCTGCTACTCCTTCCTCCGCTCACAGATCATACGTACGACGCATGCGTGTTACGCTTTATATACACTGCACATGCCTGAAGTCCACCTGCCCCTGACGTTCTTTCTAGTCTATTCCCCGCCCCTTGTCTTTTGGCATAGTGGGAGAGCATATGGCAGAGCAAGTGCATGCAGACAGCAGCAGCAACGACGAAAGCCCATAGCCACAAATGTCCCGATCTCGGAGGAGATTTAAGGCCTCAAATATGCCTTTATAGAGATGGTGTAGATGGTGGACATCTTGAAGAGGGCCGACTATGACGGGAAGCATGGACCTTACCCAAACCCAAATGTGAGAAAGGCCAAGATCATGACTAAAGTTGTGAAAAGTCTGCACAGGAATTTTGGGGTACGGCGTTCCAAGGATCAATTGAGGAAACGATGGTCAGACCTCAAATTGAGGGAGCAGGATCAGTACAGAAAGATCAAGAGAGTTCTTCAAAAAAGTAAGTAGTTGTCATGTGTTCATATTATTATTATTAGGTTTGTGCTGCTTCATGTGCTTTTCTTTACTGTTGTACAGCTTAAAATTGTAAGTTTTAGGTTTGTGGGCACGGTAATCGTTCATAGTTCGCCCACTAATACAATGTTTTTGGCAGATGCAGGTTAACTACATTTGTTCATGCCTATTTGTCTTAAAAGAAGTTTGTTGTCTAGATGGGTTTGTAACTATAATGAAATGCACACTTGATTCAGTGTAAGGAGAGGACATTCAGCAACTGTTTACACATCTGGATGCAGGAGCACTAGTGTGGGACACCAAAACACCCTTTTTAGGGTGTCCCACACAGGTGCTCCAGTGGATAGTAGGGTGTCTCCATGTGTGAAAATTGTACAAAAAAGGTAAGTATTCCAGCTTTATATAGGGAGAAACATAATGTCTTCAGCTTGGAACTCTGCCAAAACAGACAATTGTACGACGCTTTCAAGCAATGTTTCATATTACTATTTCTCCCATCAAATATCTGTGTTCTAGGGGATCTGAGGACACCAGGGACCCTTCACCTCCTAAAGAAAAGGAAATCCCCACACCACAACCAGAAGATGTGGAGGAAGGAGAGGTTTATGAAGTGGGCGAAATAGTGACCACAACAGGGGAGTGTCTGAGACCACAGCTTCAGGTAATAGATGGATGCCTGCATATGTATAACACATGGTGTGTTTTTTTCTTATTTTAGGTGATGTGGATGTTGTGGAAGAAGAATCTCATTTCACAAGTGCAAGTGCACACGTCCTCATTGGGGAGATCATGGTGTGCAATCGTGATTTACAGAAGATCAAGGAAGACATCAATGATGTGGAAAAATGACTCAAAAACACCATTGATGTTTTAGGCATAATCTAAAACACCCCAAAATTCTTCTAGTTTGTTTGTATTTTTATTTTGTTCACACATTTTAAATATTTTTAAGAAAGCCAAATTCTGAAGATGGACACAGCATGTCAACATGTGCTATCTGCCATCACGGGATATCAAGGTACACGTTTTGGGGGTGCAACCCCTTCCTCGCAACTAAAGTAGATGAGAGGAAGGGGGTTGCACCCCCCCAAACCTGTCCATTGATGCCCCATGATGGGAGCTAGTACATGTTGACATTAGGCATGGGATCAGGAGGGAAATCCCCATTTTGACTCTCAATTTGTGTGAATCTTCAAAATTTGGCTTTCACAGGGGTGACATCACCCCATCTGATGAAGGCAATATCAACACAGTTTGGACATACTAATGTCTGATATTGCCTTCACTTTGTCAAAGTTGAACTTTGTAAGTTCCTGAGTTGTGTATTGTTTTATGTTATTAAACATGCCTGTTTTAATACAAAAAAGGCTAGTTGTACTGTCAAAAAAAAAATCTTATTACTAAAATATGTTGGTTTGTTCAAAAACCCTTTTCTAATGCACATGTGAATGTGCACAGAGTAAAAAGTTTCAACTCAACAATGTGTGGCTTCTTCTTTCAATGCTCAATATCATTTTTGTACTAAGTTGGTGTTTACACTGAAATGTGGGTTATTTACTAAAGGCAAATCCACTTTAAACTACAAATGCACTTTCAAGTGCAGTTTCATGTACACTTTTGCAGTGCACTTGGAGTGCAAAGTGGATTTTCCTTACGAAAGATTTTTTAAAAGAGAATGGGACTTTAAAAGGTACTTCATATACAAAACAAAACAATTGAATAGTATAAAAATATAAATCATTTATTCAAAAAACACAAAATATGATACAAATATGGCTACAGTTACAATCATAGTCCTGGGTATGCACACCTAACCTAACCCTGACCAAATGAGAGAACTGAAGTTACATATATGTTGTTCTTACGTCCTGAAGTTTCAACATGTTTTGCCAAAATGGCTTTATCAGGAAAAGGACGGAGGCATTCAATCAATTAATGTTAAAAGCAGCAAACTGTGCACAACCTTAAGTGTGTAAAGAAAAAGCACAAAAATGAATACATCACAGTGCAAAAAGGAGATTTTAACAGGGTATACACTGCCACCAAGCAAAAGAATACACCCCCCCCACACATACACATACACATGCACCCCCACAAGCCCACCCAAACCCAACATGAACAAAAAAAAAACCCAAACAGAGCCCATTTCCCATACCTCAATAGTAGGTCCTGGAGTGAGTGAAGCTGGGAGAAACCAAAACAACCTCGCTGTCTAAATGCAAAACCAGTCAATAGAGTGTCAGACTTCCCGTAGGGAGGGATGTAGTTTTTAGTTTGGTCAAGATTGGTTTTGCATTTAGGCAGCGGGGTTATTTTGGTTTCTCCCAGCTGCTCTCACTCCAGGACCTACTATTGAGGTATGGGAAATGGGCTTCATTTGGGTTTTTCTTTTTTGTTCGTGTTGGGTTTGGGTGGGCTTGTGGGGGTGCATGTGTATGTGTGTGTGTGTGTGTGTGTGTGTGTGTGTGTGTGTGTGTGGGGGGGGTGTATTCTTTTGCTTGGAGGACAATGTGACCCATGTATGTGCAGTGTTATACCCTGTTAAAATTTCCTTTTTGCACCATGATGTATTAATTTTTGTTCTTTTTCTTTACACACCTAAGGTTGTGCACAGTTTGCTGCTTTTAACATTAATTGAATGCCTCGGTCCTTTTCCTGATGAAGCCATTTTGGCGAAACATGTTGAAACTTCAGGATATAGGAACAACATATATGTAACTTCAGTTCTCTCATTTGGTCAGGGTTAGGTTAGGCGTGCATACCCAGGACTATGATTGGAACGGTAGCCATATTTTTATAATTTTTTGTGTTTTTTGAATAAATGATTTATATTTGTATACTATTCAATTGTTTTGTTTTTTATATGAAGTACCTTTAAAGTCCCATTCTCTTTTAAAAAATCTTTTGTTCATTATTCTTAGGGATGTTGGTACTTTTGTATGTTGTGTTTCTTCTTTGGTGCTGACCTCTCTCTCCACTTTTTGGATTTTCCTTTAGTAAATAACTCCCACAGTGCTTTATAATTTGCCACAATCATGCCATTTTCGTGACTCACCAAAATTCATTCATGGTGCTGAAAATTATGTATATTTTTATCAGTAATGCATTACATACATTAACAACAAAAACAAGGTGTGTGTGTAGTAGACCCACAACATAATAATAGTTCGCTGAAGAAGAGATTGTCACCTCATGTATCAAATAAATTAAGTTTGCACTATTGAAGAAAATGGCCAAAAAGAAAAGCCCATTGGAGAACCTATGGGACAGCTAAAAGAAGCACAAGCAGTAAATCAAAGGAAATCTTATTTCAGTTTTAATCGAAAATATATTTTAAAAATGTTTCTTAAACATTTTCTTGCATATCAATGGCCCTCCTACCCGCAAAGTACTCCATATATTTGAATCGAACCTCGTAGGCACTTTGTGGGGCAAGCCAGGATGGCCAGCTTCAAGCGCTGTCAGGGTTTGTTCCTTAAGTCCAGCCTCAGGCCCAATTGAGGCAACATAGTTCATTAAATTTCTCCTTACATAGTTGTGGAGAATGCAGCATGCAAGGATTATATGGTTAAGTTTATATTCCGCCATGTTGATTGCCGTAAGGAATAGACCGAACTGGCTAGCCATTCTCTCAAAAGCATTCTCCACCATTCTTCTGGCTCTGGCCAGCCAGTAGTTAAAAATCCTCTGGGCCGGGGTGAGGGTCCTCATTGGGTATGGCCGCATTAGGTGTTCACCCAGCCCAAACACTTCATCAGTGACAAAGACAAACGGGAGTCCTTCCACGTTCTCTTCAGCAGGTGGCAATCCCAAGCCACCATTCTGGAGCCATGTGTAGAACTCTGTCTGGGCGATGACTCCACCGTCTGACATCCGGCCATTCTTCCCCACATCCACATAGAGAAACTCTTGTGTCGCCGACATCACCGCCAACATCACAATACTATTAAACCCCTAGCAATTATAATAGTATGACCCCGAGTTGGGGGGGTGGCACGATGTGGACATGATTCCCATCAATTGCCCCTCCGCAGATAGGAAAGTCCCACTGCTGGGCAAATTGGGAAGCCACAGTCTGCCATTTCTGTGGCGTTGAAGGAAACTGTGGAGTCAAACAAGAAAAAAGAACTTAGTAATTTTGCACATAAACATTGCAAGCAGATAAGACACAAACATTCTTGGCCAACATCAGTATAACATTTATTTTAAGGAGTATTTAAAGACAAAAATATAAGGTCCACTTATCAGATTCCTCACCCTCTCTGATGGCCCATTGTAAAAAATTGAGGGGGGGTATGTTTTGGACAGGTAACCCTCTCCACTTCACTGAGAGCTGAATGCATAAATAATGTGTTTGACTTTGGCCAGCCCCTCCTTACTAACACTACTGGCAGCCCACTGGACAGGTAAGAAGTCTCATAATACAAAAGTAAAAATACACACTGTACAAACGGAAGCACTTTTTTACATTCTGCAATTACCCATCAAGATAATAGAAGAACAAAACTTTAAACAGTACCATTTGATTGTATTCTGGCAGGCCCTTTCACTACATGCTTTGGTAAATTCATATCGAAATCTGACCACAAAAGAGGTAGGTATAGTGTATATGGGTTTGGCAAAGTCAGCCGATAGAGGATTGGTATCGGTTGAATTAGCGGTTGGGGGGAGGGGGGTTCCAAATGATTTTGCGACCCCCAAAGCACCTGGCACTCTGCATGAATTTAAGGACACAAATAACATTTCTACACATTTTAGAGTACGTTTAGAGTAAAGCACTACTATGGAGCTGACAAAATACATTGTTAAGTGACTAGGCTAGATGTGTATGGGCCCAGGATAGCATGGTGGGGAGGTTAGTGAAGGCAAATATGCATGAAGGACAAAAAAGAAGTTTAAAAACTTCAAGCATGCATGAGAACAAAGGGGACATTCACAGCATATTACAATCATGGTATTTAATGAATGATGAAAGAAATACTATACATTAGCAAACATTAAATACATAGAATGTAATGTTAAAGGATAAAACTTACCCTAATATAGTCCTTTTGCAGGACCTGAATGATGGCAGAACAGGTCTCTGGAATAATGATCCCCAGAGCCTGGGGGAAGATGCCTATTGAGAACTCAATGTCCTGCAGACTTCTCCCTGTCGCCAAGTACCGCAACATGGCAACTAGAGTGATGGCTTGCCACACGCAGGTGTCCTGCTTCATAATATAAGGGGACAGCAAAGCCAACAAATGGTGAAAAACAGGGTCCGTCACCCGGAGATAATTCCTGAAATATCAGGATTATTCTCATGGATCTCCCACAACAAAGGCATATGAGAAAATTGGTCATGCTGGAGTAACCAATTCTTGGTCCATGAACTCCTCCCCGCCCTGTTCACGGACTGGGCTTGGGTCAAAGTAAGAACCCCAACACCAAGCCCCTGCACAGCACGAACTCTACGATGAGTATGTACCCACAACATGGCTTCAAAACAGTCGGCTGGTCAGGACGAACTAACAGAATGCACTGAAAATCAGAAAGGCCTGAGAAGAGCGAGCTGAAAATCTGAAACGAGCGCACAAGAACGCACTGAAAATCAAATAGGTACTATAATAATACGCACTGAAAAACAAATGCGAACTGACTACACGCACTGAAAACCAGATACGAACCCACAAGCACAAACTGAAGAGCAGTAACGATCGGAAAAGCATGAGGCTGAAATCAAATCGTCTCTCACCAAACTTCTACTAACACGAGATTAGCAGAAGGAGCCCAAAGGGTGGCACACTGGCTATTGAACTACCCTTTTCTAGTGCAGTTGTACGTGTCGTACGTCACCGCGTTCTTGAAAACATGGATTTTGTTGTCGGAATGTGCGTTCGTGTGTACGCGGCATTCGTCTGAGATGGATATGCTGAAAGACACTTTTTTCTTTTGGCTGCGGTTTTAGAATTTAGAGCAGTGAAGCTCTAATACTACACTGTAACTGATGATGATCTGTACAATAGGATCCACAATTACAAATTAAATGGAAGGCTGTGCCTGTTCACCAATGCTCTATATGGTAGAGCACTCATTCAATTAATTTCTAAAGTTTGGTTCTGCAGAGTGCACACCATGGAAAATCTGCTTCTTGGATCACCAGAGACACAAGGGATGATGTAGAGGTCTGACAAAGTCACAACAAAAACATATAAGAAAATTGCACATATTTCTGTGGAAAAATCTGTGAGCATCCACCATAAACAAATTGGCCGGATTCACTGCAAATTCAGATTCATATAATAGGATAATTCAGCAATATCTGCGATACAAAATTTGAAGTCCTTTGAAAATACTGTTCAGTTTTTTCTCATTCACTTACAGGCTAGTTTCAGAAAGGTTTTGTGGGATTTAATAGATATTTTACATTGAAGATTCTGCACTGTTTCTTTCACACTACAGCTTCACATAATGCCTCAGTAGCTGAGCAGGTCTGAAATTTGCAACAGTAGATAGATGTGTTCTGTAGAAAAAGAAGCACTGAGCATAGATCACCGCCTGTTCTGCTGTTTTCCTAAAATGAAGTTTTATAGACTGAATCTTCCTTTCAGCTGTTCCATTGGATAGAGGAAATCCAAGACAAATGTGAACTAGAAAAAATCTCTACTAAAAAAATCCATGAAAGTATTTTTTTATTTTTTTATTACCATTCCTAACATAACCTGGAAATTAGACAACTTCTGGATATGTTAAAATAGTAAACATCTACATATGAAAATCCTCTGAAATCAAAGAGAGCCTTCTGCTATGGTATGTCTGATATGTCATATATCAAAGGGGTGTTACATCGGTGACCTTTGGAACTGTACAAAATTACGTAAAAAATCATGGCAAAATCACTGTAAAATCGTGAGGCGTGGAAGTTCCATCCTATTGGTGTATATACACCACAAGCCTTGATGACTCATTGGGCATATGCCTTATTGAGTCCACACGTTCCAGTAAGCCTTCTCAAAGTTGGTAGTGGTTGTCTCCTTTACACACGTGATCCCTATGTGATACCCGCTGATACCATAAGAACTTACCCTCCTTTTTTTGGATCCATTTCAACACTTGTTCTTCACCTATGTGGACTCATTTTGTTTTCGATTTGATCTTTTCTTTCCCCTTTGTGTTTATTCACCTTTTGTTACATCATCTAAATCTGGTTCAATGTTTATTCATATATCAGTGTGTGATTTATATTCATGTATATTTCATGGTACTTTGTAGATTTATGATTTTTCATGGTAAACTGACTTTTGTTGATGCACATATCTGATCATCCTGTAGATATACAGAGATATTTCACTTTAACACTGCACATACCTCTTTATATTTTGCTATCCAGCTTTGTCTCTTGCTGTGCTGGCTGCTTTATTTTTGGGTTATCAGCGCAGTAATTCTTTTTCCTTTATAGAAGAGTGCCAAGAAGAAAGCCATTGTTGAAAGAAAGCTTTAAGTTATGCCCTGTACACATGACCGGTCTTCCTGTCGGAATAAACTCTGAAGGTTTTTCCGACGGAATTCCTATGGAATTCCGCTCAAGCTGTCTTGCATACACACGGTCACACCAAATTTCGACCTTCAAGAATGCAGTGATGTACAATTCATACAATGGCACTATAAAAAGTAAGTTCAATAGCCACTGCGCCACCGTTTGGGCTCCTTCTGCTAATCTCGTGTTTATCTCATGTTAGTAGAAGTTTGGTGAGAGACGATTCGCGCTTTTCAGACTTGTGCTTTTCAGATAGTTTTACTGCTGTTCAGTTTGTGTTTGTGGGATTTGTATCTGTTCTTCAGTGCATGTAGTCAGTTCGTTTCTGTTTTTCAGTGCGTTCTTGTCCACTCGTTTCTGATTTTCAGCTCGCTCTTCACAGGCCTTGCTGTTCTTCAGTGCATTCTGTTAGTTCGTTCTGACCAGCCAACCGTTTTGAAGCCATGTTGTGGGTACATACCCGTCATAGAGTTCGTGCTGTGCAGGGGCTTGGTGTTGGGCTTCTAGCTTTGACCCAAGGGCAGTCCATGAACAGGGTGAGGAGGAGTTCATGGACCAAGAATTGCTTACTCCAGCGTGACCAATTCTGTCATATGCCTTTGCTACATGAGATCCAGGAGAAGAATCCTGATTATTTCAGGAACTTTCTCAGGATGATGGACCCCATTTTTCACCATCTGTTGGCTTTGCTGACCCGTTATATTAGCAGGCAGGACACCTGCATGCGGCAAGCCATCACGCAGAGGCTAGTTGCCATGCTGTGGTACTTGGCGACTGGGAGAAGCTCCCCATTCGGGGTCTTCCTATTACATTTATAAGGGTTTTAATAGTATAGTGTTGATGGCTGTGGTGTCTGCACAATATGAGTTCCTCTATGTTGACGTGGGGAAGAATGGGCGGGTGTCGGATGGAGGAGTCTGCCCAGGCTAAGTTTTCCCGATGTCTCCAGACTGGTGGCCTGGCAAAATGTGTTGATCTTGCCTTCATCAGATGGGGTGGTGTCACCCCTGTGAAAGCCAAATTTTGAAGATGCACACAATTTGGGAGTCAAAATAAGTATTTCCCTCCTGATCCCATGCCTAATGTCAACATGTGCTATCTCCCATCATGGGGGATCAATGGACGTGTTTTGGGGGTGCAACCCCTTCCTCTCACCTACTTCAGTTATGATGAAGGGGTTGCACCCACAAACGCGTACCTTGATATCCCCTGATGGCAGATAGCACATGTTGACACACTGAGGTCAATTTGCTAAAGGCAAAAAAACGGTGCACTTTGCAGAGGGCAATTGCCCTCTGCAAGCGCAATTGCTCCAGAGCTTAGTAAATGAGGTAAAGCTTCACTTTGCAAAGAGTACTCAATCCCGTGCAAGGAAAATAAAAAAAAAAAATGCATTTTTGCTTGCACATGATTGGATGATAGAAGTCAGCAGAACTTCTGCTCATTTACCAAGCTCTGGAGCAACTGCTTTTGAAGAGGGCAACTGCACTTTGCAAAGTGCACAGTCTTTTTCCCTTTAGTAAATCAACCCCACTGTGTGCATCTTCAAAATTTGGCTTTTAATATGTACAAAAATTATCTTTGTTTAGTCCAAAACAAGTTAAAATGGTGGCATTTTGAAGATATTTACATTCTACCCAACACATCAATCATGTTCTTCATTTGTTGTTCAAGAACATTGAGTTTATACCTTATGATGTCTATTTCACAATTCCACACCATGATGTCCTGGATTAGGATTTGTGCACTTGCACTTGTGAAATGTTGAGCTTGCTCTTCCACAACCAGCACATCACCTAAAAATTTGAGTAAAAACATGTATTATAAATATGCAGGCATACATATATTACCTGAAGCTGGGGTGTCAGACGCTCACCTGTTGTGGTGACAATTTTGCCCACTTCCTCCACCTCTCCTTCCTCCAGATCCTCGGGGTGTGGTGTTGTGCTGAGTTCCCCTTCTTTCTGAGGTGTGGGGTCCCTGGTGTCCTCTGAGTGGTGTCCTCCAAGTCTTTGCTCCCCTATGAGAATGAAACAAAAGGTATACTTAGCACACAGATATTTGAATCCAAAAATAGGAATATGACACATTGTTTGGAAGTGTGGTACAATTGTCTTTTTTGGCAGAGTTCCAAGCTGAAGACATGATTTTTTTACCTTACCAAAGCTGGAATACTTACCTTTTTGTGACAATTTTCACACATTGAGACACCCCTAGTATCCACTGGAGCACCTGTGTGGGACACCCTAAAAAGTTTCTTCTGGTGTCCCACACTAGTGCTCCTGCGTCCAGATGAGTAAACAGCTGCTGAGTGTCCTCTCCTTACACTGAATCAAGTTTGCATTTTATTCTAATTACAAACACATTTAGACAGCAATGTACAAAACTTATTTTTAAACAAATAGGCATGACCAAATGTATTTAACCTGTATCTGCCCAAAACTTTGTATTTAATGAGCGAACAATGTTTACTATGACCGATTACTGTGCCCACTAACCTGAAACTTGCCATTTTAAAATGTCCTACAGTAAATAAAAGCACATGGAGCAGCATGCAAGTAATAATAAGAATAAGAAGAACACAGGAGAAATAATTACTTTTTCGAAGCACTTTCTTGATCCTTCTGTACTGATCTCGCGCCCTCAATTTCAGGTCTGACCAGCGTTTCCTCAATTGCTCCTTGGATCGTCGTACCCCAAAATTCCTGTGCAGCCTTTTCACAACTTTAGTCATGATCTTGGCCTTTCTCGCATTAGGTTTCATGTACGGTCGATACTTCCCATCATAGTCGGTCGTTCTCAAGATGTCCACCATCTCCACCATCTCTACAAAGGACATATTTGAGGCCTTAAATCTTCTCTTCTGGGATCGTGACATTTCTGGCTGCAGGCTTTCCTCTTCATTACTGGAATTAACACACACCTGCTGTGTCTCCGCCATGTCACTTCTACTGCGCTCCAAAAGAGAAGGGGCGGGGAATAGACTAGAAAGAACGTCAGGAGCGGCCGACGCAGTGTATATCAAGCTAACACACATGTGTCATACGTACAATCTGTGTGTGGAGGGAGGAGGAACAGAAGTGGTGAGCATCCTAAACGAAGGTAAAATTTTAACTTGGGCCATCAGTGGCCTACACTGCTTCAAGATTGAGGCCTATATTGGGATAAGATTATGAGAGTTTAGGCTGACATTAGTGTTTTTGTCTTGTGTATTGTCTTACAGCAAATATGAACACTTTAAGAATTCATGGCCAGTTTCATAGACAGGTACAGGGAGATGAGGAATTTGTGGGAGGTGAAACACAGCTTACATTATAATAAACAAGCTAGGAGGTCAACGCTGGAGAAACTTCTGGAATTTGTGAAGACTCGGGTCCCCGATGCAACCATCGTGTTCTTGGAAAATTGAAATCTTAAGGAACATGTATAAGAAGGAGCATAATAAGATCCAGAAATCACTCAGATCAGGAGCAGCAGCAGCGCAAGTGTATGTACCCAGGCTGTGGTACTTCAACAAACTGCAGTTTCTGGATGTCCAGCTTGAAGCCAGGGAATCACTTTCTACCCTGCCCTGCAGCCTTCCCTCCACCCTTCCTTCAACCCCAGCAGAGGCTGACATGGAACAAACTGGGACTTCCATCCTGGAAGAAGTGGATGCGCCCAGCTGGAGTCAGGTATATTATTTTTATACATGTTTATTGTCCTAATATTAATGATGTTAACTAGATGTTATAATTGATTACAATAGACAGTAGTGACCAAAAATGTTTGGGACAAGAATGAAAAATGCTGGGGTCAAAAAGATAGTCTTTTCTATTTATTAACATTCAATTTGCAAGTCATGAGCTGAAAATTGTGTGCGATTGATGAACCAAAAACTAAAACTATGTCTCTTTTTTATACACAGGAGGAGCTCAGCCAGGAGGAGGGTGTGGAAAGTGGCAGGCAGGTGGAGGCCGTGCCCAGAGTCAGACAGGAGGTGGCTGTGCCCAGTGTCAGCCAGGAGGTGGGCGGGCCCAGTGTCAGCCAGGAGGTGGGCGGGCCCAGTGTCAGCTAGGAGGTGGGCGGGCCCAGTGGCCTCACCCAATCACAGGTGGCTCCCCTCCGCCTTACAAAAAAAAGGCCCAGGAAGGGGACAATCACAGAGGAGGCAGCACTGGGCCTCAGTAGGGAAGCAAGTGATGTCCTCAGAAGCCCCCCGACACTGAAGAGGCCTATGGCTGCTATCCAGCCTCTTGCAAAAATTGGAGGAGGGCGAATGCCTCCTCTGTGAGGGAATTTTAACTCAGGCCCTTCAGAGGGGGTTGAGGGGCCAGCTGACTGAGAACAGCCACGTATGTGAGCTCGCCCATCCTCCTCCTCCTCCTCCTCCTGCCACAAGTCCACCTCCAGAGCCACAGCCTCCAAGGAAGGCTGCAGGAAAGATTGCAGGGAAGGCTGCAGGGAAGCGTGGAGGGAAGGCTGCAGTGAAGAGAAGAAAGTGATGACCTGGCTTCAGTCTGGTCTGACAGAAGACACAGGCTGGTGTAGTACCACAGCCTGGGGACATAGATATCATCTGCTGCTGGTCCTGATCTCTGGGAGTCCTGGACCAGATTGGGCTCCAAATTATATGGACTCCTCAAGCTAACAATTTTATTTTCCAACCAGAAATAAGTTTGTCAGAACTCTGTGTGAATATCAGCAGCAAAACAACTTCATTATTCTAGCATTTTAAAGCACAAAAGAATGCACTGCATTAAAAGATCACAGAATTTGCAGCGTGAGGAATGTGCTATCTCCATTACGAATGCTAGTTTTACCAGACTGAGCACTTCCGTCTCGTACTTGCTTCAGAGCATGCATCATTTTTGGTACTTCGGAACAGCATACAGATGAGCAGTTTTTCTGATAGGAATTTTTTCCGTCGGAAAAATATAGAACATGTTCTCTATCTAAGTCCGTCTGAATATGGGAAAGAGAACTTAAAGTGTGACTCCACTTTGGTGGAAAAAGCAAATAAAAAATATATATATTATAGCATATATAATTGTGATTTAAAGCAGAATTCCACCCAAACTCATTGTACTCCTCCGCCCCTCCGGTGCCACATTTGACACCTTTTGAGGGGGAGGGGGGACAGGACACCTGTCTTTCACAGGCATCCTGTCCCCACTTCCGGGAGCCTCAGCCACGGACATTTGGGTCACTGTTCAGGCTCCCTCCTCCTCCCTCCTCCTTCCCCGGCCGCCGGGCCAGTAGAAGAGAGGAGCGGAGCCTCGCGCATGCACAATAGGATTCCCAGTGTAAAGCCGCAAGGCTACACTGCCGGGTTCCCTTACTTGCAATGGAGGCGGCAGCACCCGACAGCTGATGGAAACATCAGCTGCGGTGACAACATCGGTGGACTCCAGGGCAGGTAAGTGTTCAATTATTAAAAGCCAAACAGAGGCTGCGGTGATGACATCACTGGACTCCAGGACAGGTAAGTGTCCAATTATACTTTTGCAGCAGTGGACGGACCTCCACTTTAAGTCATATTGTAACTGAATGTTATTAAAAAATGACCTTTCCTTTTCAATCTGCAGCTCTGTAATTTTCTGTAAAATGCAACATGGCTACCTGTAGGTGTTCTGTACACAGATTTTCTACAGAACGCCCCCTGAAAATGTAATTTGAGTGAGGAAATGCTGGGACTGTATTCCACACTGAATGAGAAAACCCCTTAAGGCCTTTGGATTACTTGAGTATCATAGAGGCAGGGGAAGATGCAAGGCTAAAGGAGAAGAACTTGATGGAGGTAAAACTGGCACTATAGGTGCAGGCATGGCAGAGGTGGACAACGCACTCAAGGAGGTTAAGTTAGTAGATGCACCTGAGAGGGGTCCATGTCTGGCTCTAGCATACTGTGCCAAACTGTGGGATAAGTCCCTTAACTCAAACTGATGGGAGATCTAAATGTTAAGTTCTTTCCTCATCATGACCACTTCCCTTGAAGGTGGAATCTTTGGGACAGCTGGTGTTCCATCAGAGATACCCTCACAAGAGTTTGGACTTAGCTGCAAGCTATCCCCAGGTAAAAGACTTGGTACTTATGGACACTGGGGTGGGTTAATGCTTGGAGGGCTAAAAAGTAGACTGCATGGAGCAGGGACTAGGTAGAAATTGTAATAGGACTGGCAGCACATCAGTACTAGATGCGGGACTGATGGCAGAATGTACAGTAGCAGGGTGCATACTAGGCTAGACTGTAGACTGGACCAAAGTGGATTGTACTGTGGTGAACTGTGCTGTAGCTGACTATACTGTAGCAGACAGTACTGTAGCAGACCAGACAGTAGCATACTGTACAGTAGCAGATTGTACTTTAGTGAACTGGACTTTAGTGACCTATGCTTTATCAGGTTGTATTGTAGCAGACTGTACTGCAATGTACTGTCACTGACTGAATGCTGGAGAGGTAACAGCAAGTCCTGTGCCAGTTTAAATGGATTTCCTGTTCATATTATGCATGCTGACATGCCCATGGCTAGGGTATACCTGGAAGTGTTGGTGCCTGCCAGAGACAGAAGAAGTGTTGCCACTTGAGCAAGGCAGGTAAGTGACTATGAGGTTGTGGATACTACAATCCACAGTTCAGGTCACGTGACACAAGAATTGGCATACTTTTTTTCATTTACTCAATGCAATCACTTCTTCAAAAACAAAAAAATGTTATGTCTTAATTGGTTTGACAATGTGGATAAAAGCACAAATTAAAATATTGTCCAGATTATCCATAAAGATCTATAGACTCAAGCCCAGTTCTGCACAGTAAACTGGCTCAGGTATCTCCAGTCTGGTTCAGGAAATAATTACCCACTGATTTGATTTCTACTGTATGTTGTGATGTATAAGTTGGATGTGGAAAGGGAGAGTGGGCATAATGCTTACATAGATATATCTATAGTTATAGTTTTATTTTGATAAATACTATTATACAAATGCTGCCCAGAAATACCAGTACAGAATATGGGCATTCTATTTAATGCCTTTAAGTGCTGACATATTGATAAGCCTTTCAGATTCCTTCTATCCTCTGACCCAGCTAGATCTTTTACAACTGAAAAGGACTGATACTGTGCCCAGAATTATTGTAAGTAGGGCGCATGCACGGCTTCTAAAGATAGCGGATGTGTAATCTGTCGGCTCCGGTCCACTGTCACGAGAGTTGCTTTACCTGACTCCAGCACACACTGGGCATCCCATGGTGAAGATTGGGAGCCAGAAACAGTTTTATTCTGCTCCGTCAGTGCCACGGCCTTCCCTCACACTGGATTACTTCCTGCTTCCTGAATCCCCAGCCTCTAGTATGCAGGACAAACCCACTGGAACCTCCAGACTCGCTGGCAGGTGGCATGGGTGCCCTCTTCACCATTCCTTTTATCTCACAGGCTGGATCACAGACCCCATTCACAGCAGAGGTCCTAGATGACAAATTGCAATCCTTGCTCAAGAGTCTGACCCGCAATATAACCCGTGAAGTGGGTAAGATTGCACAAGAACTCAGAGGCGAGCTCACACAGTTAGGGGAGTGTACTGACACTTTAGAATTAAAATTTGATGAACTTGTACAATATGTGCATGTGCTGGAGGAAGAAAACGCAGCCTTAAAACATACAGTCTCCCAGCTCCACACACAATCTCCAGGATTTGGAGAATAGGGAATGCAGGCAAAATCTATGGAATAGAGGGGTGGCGGAATCGGTTGGGGATCAGGACATTCATCCATACCTCCTAAGTCTGTTTAACAAATTAGCTACCCTCATTCCTGACATAGATTGGTGCTTAGAAAGAGCCCACAGATCTCTGGCACCAAAACCCCCCGCAGGAGCCAACCCCAGAGACATTATCGTTCGCTTCCACTATTATGACAGCAAGGAGGCTCTCACAGTGGCTACTAGAAAAATCCAGGATTCACTTCAAAGGCACCAAGATACAGATTTCCAGTGATCTGTCACCCATAACCCTCTCTAAACGTTGAAGTCTACACCCAGTGATTGCTCATCTACAAACCCACAAAGTCATCTATTGCTGGGGCTTTCCTTTACGCCTTTCTGATACTGAGATGGTATCCAATACTCCATGCAAGATCTTCAGGAAAGCAAGGCCTTTTTGCGCAATCTAGGCCTTCCATCTCTGCCAGAAGAAACCTCTTACCGCTGCCCTCCATGCCTAAACTGCCATTTGCCCCGAGTTGGATCTGGACCCCTGCTTGGCAGAAATCGCAGAAGTCTCTCTCCACTCCTCAGAGGTGTCCATCAAACAGATGCCCGACCTGAAGGTTTCTTCTATGACCACCAGATTCACCTTATTGTTTTTTGGACTATTTGGCCTCCCTATCTTTGGCTGTATTCCCTATGTGAGGGAAACATCCCCATACCAATGGGATGACTTTCAGATTATTTAGTTTTTTCAGTATCAAATATTCTCTTTGTTGAATTCACTTATCAGAAAGCGGTAGGGACCTCCTATTCCGGTCTTTGGAGGTCTCCTTGCTTCTCTCTATAAACCTAAGCTTTGGCCCTGGTTCCCTGTTCAGTTTTGACCTTTCAGGTTTTTTCCTTACTTGTGTTTGTTTTCTGTTTTTAATGTTCTCAGGTCTTCTTTTTTCTGACCTGTTCCAGATTCCTTAAATGGATTGTTTGAACATTTTATTTGCTGCTCTGTATGGTTCAAGTTTTCTTTTATTTTTCATGTTTTACGCTTTTTGCCTTTTCAGTACACCATGGGCCTTAGGTCCTCTTTTCCTTACTGATGCACTATATCCTATCTGCTTATAGATATGTCTATTTCTCATGGCTTACAAGTTGCTTACATATAATGTTAAAGGACTAAACTCTGTTCACAAGTGATGGTTAGCTCTGAAAGAGTTCAAACCCTCTGCTGCAGATATCATCATTATCAACATACTTCAGGAGACTCACTTTGGCTCAGGAGGGTCCTTCGATGCTAAACATTTCTCACACGCCTATATGGCTTCTGATCCTTCTGGGAAGGCTGGTGTGGCCATTTTGGTTAAACGCTCTTGCCCCTACAAATCAAATGCTCATACCTGGATCCTCATGGACGTTTCATTATCCTGAACTGTGAATATTTAACATGCTCTCTTACGCTAGTTAATGAATATGTTCCCAATATTGGTCAGATACCATTTCTTATAGACATTTTTGGGAAGTTGGAGAAATACTCTTAACCTCTTATGATCATTGGAGGAGATTTCAACATGACTATGTCACCAGGAAAAGACAGGAGAGTTTTGTTCCCATCCATCTCTGCCACATAAACAAACCATCTGTCTACTTCTTTTAGAGCTCACAATCTTTTTGACATATGGAGGATTAAACACTCCACACATAAACAATTCACGTTTTATTCTCCTCCCCATAAACTATACTCTAGATTAGAACACTTTTTCATATCCGCTCTCCTGTTGTCATCTATAGTTGCCTCTGAAATCAACCCGTCCACATGGTTAGATCATTCTTCTTTCCACCTAGCTATTACTCTTAACTCTTCTAGCCCTAAGACCTGCCATTGGCATCTCAATGACTCCCTTATTCGCATTCCAGCCATCAGAGACTAACTATCCAAAGACTTGACTGAATTTTTCCAACTCAATGAAAACTTGGTGTCTGAGACCTTTACCCTTTGGGAAACTCACAAAGCATACTTTCGGGGCCAATGCATTTTTGCTGGCTCTCGACTTAAAAAAAGAGTCTGCTCCTCAAAGATCCTCCCTTATGACTCAATTATGTAAAGTTACTCTCTTTCCCTACAGTGGCTCGTCTATGCACTGTTTCTTCTCTATGTAATCAACTCAAGTCTCTGGATATGACTAAGGTCGCCAAATCCCTTTTTTGGGCTAAACAAAAGTTCTACGAATTCTCCAACAAGCCACACAGGTTATTGGTAAATAGACTTAGACCCGATCCATTCCACTCTGCCTGACTTCCTTGCAATCCAACGGGTCTCCCACATATTGTCCACATACCATGTCTATGGTTTTTGGAGAATTTTACCACAATTTATACAATTGTCTCAACTCAAATCCCAAATACCAGTTCTCCCAGACCAAGTTTGACTCCTTTTTTGCCTCTCTACATTTACCTAAACTCTCTTCAGCTCACCTTTCTTCGCTCAACGTGAGGTAGTTTAGAATTTACTGACACATAAATCCCCAAATAGAGAAAGATGTATACCGCTCCAGGTACAAATACCAAGACTTCACCTCCCCTGCACAGCCTGGGTGCTGGCTCTATGTATAGAGCACATGCAATAGAGGAAATCCGGACAGCCGCACTTCAGTGAAAAATGTCTTTATTGAATAAAATCGGTCCGTACAGCAATCAAGGACAGTGGATGAATCAGCTGGCACGTCTCACACCCCTTACTGTTGCTTAGTCATAGCTGAAGGTACATGTCTAAAAAAAACACACACACACACACATATATTATATATATATATATATATATATATATATATATATATATATATATATATATATATATATATATATATATATATATATATATATATATATATATATATATATATATATATATATATATATATATATATATATTTTGTATTTATTGGCATATAACACTCACTTTTTCACCATGAAAATCGGGTGCAAATAGCGTGTGCGTGTTATACACCAATACTTCAATTTTAGCTGCCTCGGAGGGGACAGGGAGGGGGGCAGGACGAGTGCCGTCAGGTTACAAACAGTGAAAATCTTCTGTTTACTTGGCGGCCTCTGTAATAAGAAGTCCCGTCTCGTGGGCCACCATTGGACTACTGTTCTGTCTATCATAAGATATTCTCACTGTATGTAATCTGTCGGCGCTCGTCCCACCCCCTCCCTGTACCCTCTAGGCTGCAGATGGGCATCGATCAGTCTGCACTGATGGCATTGGCGAGACTGCTGCATTGAAGGTAATGGTGAGGCTGATGCATTGATGGCAATGGGGAGGCTGCTGCATTGATGGCAATGGTGAGGCTGCTACATTGATGGCAATGGTGAGGCTGCTACATTGATGGCACTTGTGAGGCTGCAGATGGGCACTGATCAGGCTGCATTAATGATAATGGTGAGGCTGCAGATGGGCACTGACCCTTATTTTGCTTCAAAGTTCATTATTTAAAATTTAAGTTTTTTTCCTGAAACTTCCCTCTTAAAATGAATGTGCGTGTTATACGCCTGTGCGTGTTATACGCTGATAAATACGGTATATATATATATATATATATATATATATATATATATATATATATATATATATATATATATATATATATATATATATATATATATATACATACACACACAGTATATACACAAATAATGCTCAAAGATTAAGCTTATCTGCAGACAATCAGGGCAGCTGAAGCAATTTCACCAAAGAAGAGGTGCAGCCACACCCTGTGACCCTTGGTATGCCAAACAAAAACTCACTCTTACCAAAAAAGTTCTAAAAATTATATAAAAATGTATAATTAGAGTGTAGAGGAGCATGAAGAAGCTAAACCAAAATATATATGTCATATAAAATGTATATATAAGAGAAATGGTGTATATATACGCATTTACTTAAGATCATACACATATGCGTGCAAATAAAAATAAAAACACTAAATATTGATAAGAAGTCAAAAAAGGAGGAAAATCTATTAATAAAGTAATGAATAAATAAATGAATAACATGACAAAATCAATAAAATGCATTATATATATCATATGAGTAAACACATGCATGTATGTATATATACAGTATCTCACAAAAGTGAGTACACCCCTCACATTTTTGTAAATATTTTATTCTATCTTTTCATGTGACAACACTGAAGAAATTACACTTTGCTACAATGTAAAGTAGTGAGTATACAGCTTGTATGACAGTGTAAATTTGCTATCCCCTCAAAATAACTTAACACACAGCCATTAATGTCTAAACCGCCGGCAACAAAAGTGAGTACACCCCTAAGTGAAAATGTCCAAATAGGGCCCAAAGTGTCAATATTTTGTGTGAACACCATTATTTTCCAGCACTGCCTTAACCCTCTTGGGCATGGAGTTCACTTGAGCTTCATAGGTTGCCACTGGAGTCGTCTTCCACTCCTCCATGTTGACATCACGGAGCTGGTGGATGTTAGAGACCTTGCACTCCTCCACCTTCCATTTGAGGATGCCCCACAGATGCTCAATAGGGTTTAGGTCTGGAGACATGCTTGGCCAGTCCATCACCTTTAGCCTCAGCTTCTTTAGCAAGGTAGTGGTCATCTTGGATGTATGTTTGGAGTCGTTATCATTTTGGAATACTGCCCTGCAGCCCAGGCTCCGAAGGGAGGGGATCATGCTCTGCTTCAGTGTGTCACAGTACATGTTGGCTATCATGGTTCCCTCAATGAACTGTAGCTCCCCAGTGCCAACAGCACTTATGCAGACCCAGACCATGACACTCCCACCACCATGCTTAACTATAGGCAAGATGCACTTGTCTTTGTACTCCTCGCCTAGTTGCCACCACACACGCTAGACACCATCTGAACCAAATAAGTTTATCTTGGTCTCATCAGGCCACAGGACATGGTTCCAGTAATCCATGTCCTTAGTCTGCTTGTCTTCAGCAAACTGTTTGCGGGCTTTCTTGTGCATCATCTTTAGAAGAGGCTTCCTTCTGGGATGACAGCCATGCAGACCAATTTGATGCAGGGTGCGGTGTATGGTCTGAGCACTGACAGGCTGATCCCCCACCCCTTCAACCTCTGCAGCAATGCTGGCAGCACTCATAGGTCTATTTCCCAAAGACAACCTCTGCATATGATGCTAAGCATGTGCACTCAACTTCTTTGGTCAACCATGGTGAGGCCTGTTCTGAGTGGAACCTGTCCTGTTAAACCGATGTACGGTCTTGGCCACCATGCTGCAGCTCAGTTTCAGGGTCTTGGCAATCTTCTTATAGCCAAGCCATCTTTATGTAGAGCAATGATCCTTTTTTTCAGATCCTCAGAGAGTTCTTTGCCATGAGGTGCCATGTTGAACTTCCAGTGACCAGTTTGAGAGAATGAGGGCGATAACACCAAATTTAACACACCTGCTCCCCATTCACACCTGAGACATTGTAACACTAATGAGTCACATGACACTGGGGAGAGAAAATGGCTAATTGGGCCCAATTTGTACATTTTTACTTAGGGGTGTACTCACTTTTGTTGCCAGCGGTTTAGACAATAATGGCTGTGTACTGAGTTATTTTGAGGGAACAGCAAATTTACACTGTTATACAAGCTGTACACTCACTACTTTACATTGTAGCAAAGTGTCATTTATTCAGTGTTGTCACATGAAAAGATAGAATAAAATATTTACAAAAATGTGAGGGGTGTACTCACTTTTGTGACATACTGTACATACATGCAAGATATACAAACCATACCAAAAATATAAAATGTAATGTGTTTCAGGAGTGATAGGGATGGACTGATGGCAAACCGACACACACATCAAAGGCTGTGTGTGGAGGGACGCTCGAATCGCAGCAATCCTACAATGTGTCAATTACAAATATTCAAATACATATCCCAATAAACCAAGAACACATTAAAGATGTATAAATCAGAACAAAAACAAATAAATGAAAACCAAGAGACCCCCCACACAAAGTGGAGGACTAAAAAGAAGGAATTCAGAAGACTCAAAGAAATTATGATTATTTCACAAGATGAAGTCGCACAAGATGAAGTTGCAAAGAAGCTATGATCACATAGAAAGATATATGCCCAATACATAGAAGATAACCAACATTTCCTATATTGTATATGTGCATATAAGTGTATGTATAGATGCACGATTGTAAAACATGCATTAGTGTTTTATACATCTTTGATGTGTTCTTGGTTTGTTGGGAGATGTATTTGGATATTTATGATTAACATATTGTAGAATTGTTACGATTCGGGCATCCCTCCACACAACTGCCTTTGATGTGTGTGTCAGTTTGCCAGAATTGTCATCAGTCCATCCCTATCACTCCTGGAACTCATCAAATTTCATATTTTTGGTATTGTTTATATATCTTGCATGTATGTATATATACATACATGCATGCGTTTACTCATATGTAGGGATGAGCCAAACACCCCCCAGTTCAGTTCGCAGCAGAACATGAGAACATGCAAAAAGTTTGTTCGAACACACAAACACCATTGAAGTCTATGGGACACGAACGTGAAAAATCATAAGTGCTAATTTTAAAGGCTTATACAGTATGCAAGTTATTGCCATAAAAAAGCATTTGGTGACCCAGGTCCTGCCCCAAGGGACATGTATCAATGCAAAAAAAGTTTAAAAAATGTCAGTTTTTTTCAGGAGCAGTGATTTTAATAATGCTTAAAGTGAAGCAATAAAAATTAAATATTCTTTTAAATATCGTGCCTGGGGGGTGTCTATAGTATGCCTGTAAAATGGCACAGTTTTCGCGTGTTTAGAACAATACCACAGCAAAATTACATTTCTAAAGGAAAAAAAGTAATTTAAAACTGCTTGCCGATGTATTGTCGGGTCCCGGCACCACTTCAGCCCTGGAAGAATTTACCCTCTTCCTGACCAGAGCATTTTTTGCGATTCGGCACTGTGTCTCTTTAGCTGACAATTGCGCGGTCATGCGACGTTGTACCCAAACTTAATTGACATCTTTTTTTTTCGCACAAATAGAGCTTTCTTTTGACGGTATTTGATCACCTCTGTGGTTTTTATTTTTTGCACTATAAACAAAAAAAAAGCAACAATTTTGAAAAAAAAAACAATATTTTTTACTTTTTGCTATAATAAATATCCCACAAAAATAAAAAAGCAAAGAGTCTACAAAATAGGGAATAGATTTATGGAATTTTTATTATTATTTTTTTTTTATTAGTAATGGCGGCGATCTGCGATTTTTATCGTGACAGTGATATTATGGCGGACAGATCGGGCACTTTTGACACTATTTTGTGACCATTGTCATTTATACAGTGATCAGTGCTATAAAAATGCACCGATTACTGTGTAAATGACACTGACAGGGAAGGGGTTAAGCGTGTCCTGGGGAGTTGTTCTAACAGTAGGGGGGGGTGGGCTACCACTGACATGACAGCAAGCAGTGGATCTCTGTCATGTTGCTAGACAGAACAGGGAAATGCCTTGTTTAAAAAGGCATCTCCCGTTCTGCCTCTTCTCACCGCAATCGCAGGCTGTGCGCGTGCCCGATAGGTGGAAAATTCAAAGGGACATACAGGTACGTCCATTTGCCTGCCTGTGCCATTCTGCCGGCATACTTCTGTGTGCAGCAGTCGGCAAACGGTTAAAATGTTATTGCTTCCAAAGTTATTGTACCTGTATTGAGCATTACCTATCCACGCACCACCTTACTTCTTTACGGAGGTAAAACGTATCCTCAGTACTTACATATGACAGGGTAAAAGACCAAGGTGCCCTTATCACACACTCATTAGACACAAAAAGGTGGGGGTATGGGACTCCCATGACCAACGCTGTAATATTGGATCAAATAAGACACTGGTTCACTCCATCCGACACCAAACAGTGAAGTCATGGAACAATATTTGAACCCGCTGGGACAATTAAGTTCCCTTATTCTGGTGCAATCCTTCTCCAAAGCCCCCTTCTCAAGTACCAATCCTACCATACCTGCTGCGGTGACAGCCTGGCGTTACTGTGTTAAAACTTCACCAAAGGCTACGCTTCAATCCACCAATCCAATCCCCCTGGAAACATTCAAATTCTTAATTCCCAATCTTCCTCTTAAACAAGAGCCCACCCTGAACCCAGTAGTCCTTCAGGACCTAATGCACAATGGTAAAATGCTTTTGTCAAGTCTGTAGTGTGAGGCCAGGTTGCTGAGAGGGCGTCCCTTGCAGCTGAGTGCAGCGCGTCCCTGGATTTGATACAGCGGATGCGATGCACAGAGGTGCATGGGTTGCCAGGAATACTGCAAACTGGCTGGTTGGCTGTAAGTAGCTAGAGTGTGTTGTGGCAACCATGTGGAGAGAAGTCTTGAGCAGTAACAGCAGGGTAAACCAGGAACAGGGTCAGCAGCCAGGCCAGGGATCAGATACCAGAAGACAGTCCGAGAGAGGTACAGGAACAAGCCGGGTCATACAGGGAGGGCAGAAGATCGGAGAGTAGTCAGCTAAGCCGTGGTCAGAGCGAGGAGATAAACAGGAACACAGGTCAAGCCAAGCATAGGTCAAGCAGGGGTCTTCAGAGTATACAAGGCACAGGAACAAAAGAGCTGTTTGATAATCCAGCAAACTGCAAGTGTCAGTGGCAGGTTTAAATAGGCCAGGTGGGTGTGCACACAAGATCAGGGGTGTGCGTGCGCGTGTACGTGCACGTGTGCGCGCACAGACTGCTGTGGTCTGGCTGTCACGCATCTGCGTGTGCTCAGGCGCATGGAACCTTGCCTGGCACCACCATGATGGTTACTGGCGGAATTGCCCACAACACGGCCATTTCCCTGACAGTGCTCCCCCCAAGGGGCAGCCTCCAGATGCCCAACCGGGCCCATCTTTGCAAAATCTCTGCAAAAGTCTAGGAGCATGTATATTGGCTTCAGGTTCTCAAGAACTTTCTTCTGCTGGGTAACCCTTCCACTTTATAAGAAATTGAATGATCCTACCTCTCCGGCGCAGTCCAGGATGGCCTCAGCTTCGTACTCTGTTTCATCTCCCACGGAAACTGGAGGCAGAGGATCTTCTTTCCTTCCTTAAAAAGGACTAGAGATAACAGCTTTAAGTAAGGAGACATGAAACACAGGGTGCACTTTGTAAGAACTCGGAAGTGACAGTTCAAAAGCTACTGGATTAATCTCCCGTCTAATCTTGAATGGGCCGATAAATCTTGGTCCCAATTTCCGGGAGGGACAAGGAAGTTTAAGATTTGCCGAGGAGAGCCAAACCTCTCCCCCCTCTTCTTGTCAAATTGTTCCTTGTAGTCCTCTTGGGCCTTTTGCATGGTTAACCGGAGAGTTTGATAATTAGCCTGAATGGATTTTATACTGTCTTGGGACTGAGGTCTCTGGAATGACACTAGGTAGGAATGAAGGATGGAACCCATAGTTGGCCCAAAACGGTGATTGATTGGTGGTTGAGTGTACTGAATTATTGTATGTGAACTCCGCACAGGGGAGTAGCAAGGATCAGTCATCCTGAGAAATGGAGCAGAAACAGCGTAAATATTGTTCTAAGGTCTGATTAGTCCTTTCAGTCTGACCATTGCTCTGGGGGTGATAAGCAGAGGATAGGCAAACTTCAATAGACAAAACTTTGCAGAGCTCTCTCCAAAATCGGGAAGTAAATTGGACCCCTCTATCAGACACAATGCTGTCAGGAAGGCCGTGAAGTCTTACTATCTCTCTTATGAAGGCTTTTGCTGTGTCTGCAGCGAAAGGAGTACCTATCATAGGCACGAAGTGTGACATCTTGAACAGACGGTCTACAACAACTAGGATCGTTGTGAATTGGAGGGGGGCAGCTCTGCTATGAAGTCCATAGATATATTCCTCCATGCTTGTTCTGGTACCGGCAAAGGACGTAGCAGACCCCAAGACTTAATGTTGGACCCCTTGTTTCGCTGGCAGGTAGTGCAGGAGCTTACATACTTTTTGCAATCAGTTTTCAAGGTAGGCCACCAAAAGGATCACTGAATAAGATCCATAGTTTTCCATACACTGAAGTGGCCAGCAAGTTGATGATCATGTGACGTTTGTAAGACCTGGATTCTGGCTTGTTGTGGGACAAAGATCTTGTCCCGATACCAGAGATACCCCCCCTGGCTTCTTAGAAAGGAAGTCTCTGGTTCCTGGCATTGGAGGGAGGCCTGTTCAAGAGAAGACCTTAGATAGGGTTAAATCAAAAGAAAGTTCTGTGGAGACAAGATCGTACTGGATGTTGTTTCTTCTGGAGTATCAGGAAACATTCGGGATAAAGCATCGGCCTTGCCGTTCTTTGAGCCAGGGCGGTAGGTGATGTGAAAGTTGAATCGTGAAAAGAACAGAGCCCAGCAAGCTTGACGGGGTCTCAGGCGTTTGGCAGTGCAGAGGTACTCGAGGTTTCTGTGATCGGTGAATATCATTATAGTGTGCGTGGCTCCCTTAAGAAGGTATCTCCACTCTTCTAAGGCTGTCTTAATGGCCAGAAGCTCACGATCACCTACATCGTAATTCCTCTCGGGCTTCGCTTCCTGTGGTCCTCTCGAGAAGGCCACAGGGTGAAGAAGAGACTTGGGTCCCAGGCTCTGTGAAAGTACTGCTCCTGTAGCTACCTCTGAGGCATCAACCTCTAAAATATAGGGCGGGGCAGGATCAGGATGTTGAAGAATTGGTGCAGAAGTAAACAAAGACTTCAGTTTCTCAAAGGCAGATTGGGCTTCGGAGGACCACAGAAAGCGAACATGTAGGCGGGTTACTTGGGTTATGGGTGAGATGATGGAAGAAAAGTTCCTTATAAACCTTCTATAGAAGTTTGCAAACCCTACAAACCTTTGTACACCCTTCTTGTCTGACAGAGTTGGCCAGTCTAGGATTGCCTGCACTTTCTGTGGATCCATAGCTACACCACTAGTAGAGATGTTGAGCCCTAGGAATTGTATGGATTTCTTTTCAAAGTCACACTTCTCTGCTTTCGAGTAAAGTCCGTATTTCCTTAGGGTGAGTAATACCGTCTTTACGTGAGTCCGATGGAGCTCCAAGGTAGTTGAGAATATAAGGATGTCATACAGATAGATGATGACAAAGTAGTCAAGATATTCCCGGAAGATGTTGTTTACGAAGTGCTGGAAAGTAGCCGGGGCATTACAGAGCCCAAACAGCATCACCAAATACTCAAAGTGCCCGAACCTCGTTCTGAATGCCGTCTTCCACTCATCACCCTCACGGATGCGAACGAGGTTGTAGGCACCTTGGAGGTAGAGTTTGGTGAACACTTGGGCTGAACGAAGTCTCTGGAAGAGTTCAGGGACCAGTGGAAGTGGATATCGGTTCTTTATGGTGATTTTATTTAATTCCCTATAGTCCACACATGGTCTTAAAGACTTATCCTTTTTTTAACAAAGAAAATTCCGGCACCGGCAGGAGAAGAAGAAGGACGGATGAAGCCCTTTGCTAGATTTTCATCTATGTACTGTCGTAGTGTTCCCAATTCCACTTCAGAGAGGGGGAATATACGTCCCAATGCAATTTCAGCCCCTGGAAGCAGTTCTACATCATATCGACATCAAGGACAATCATATGGCCAATGTGGTGGTAGAACATCGGCCTTTCTCTTATCAAAAACATCCAGGAATTCGTGGTACGCCCGGGGTACATCCTGGTTAGTGGAGTATACTGACTGGACTGTCAAACAACTGGTGGTATCTCTGGATGCAGGAATGAGGCAATGTTGTTGGCAATAGGGGGAAGTGAACAGGACTTCCTTCTTGATCCAATTGATCTGGGGGTTATGGGCTTGGAGCCAAGGGATACCCAAGATAATTGGAGACATAGGTGAATTCAAGACGTCAAAATGTATGAATTCCGGATGGCCATCGGGAGAAGTAATAAGGAGAGGAGAAGACTCTTGAGTAGGGATGAGCCGAACACCCCCCTGTTCGGTTCGCACCAGAACATGCGAACAGGAAAAAAGTTTGTTCGAACACTCGAACACCGTTAAAGTCTATGGGACACGAACATGAATAATCAAAAGTGTTAATTTTAAAGGCTTATATGCAAGTTATTGTCATAAAAAGTGTTTGGGGACCTGGGTCCTGCCCCAGGGGACATGGATCAATGCAAAAAAAAAGTTTTAAAAACGGCGTTTTTTTTTAGGAGCAGTGATTTTAATAATGCTTAAAGTCAAACAATAAAAGTGTAATATCCCTTTAAATTTCGTAGCTGGGGGGTGTCTATAGTATGCCTGTAAGGGGGCGCATGTTTCCTGTGTTTAGAACAGTCTGACAGCAAAATGACATTTCGAAGGAAAAAAGCCATTTAAAATTACTCGTGGCTATTGCATTGCCAGTCCGACAATACACAGTTCGAACAATGCCAATATAAAGGGCATGGGAATTCCCCACAATGGAACCCCAAACCAAAATTTAAAAAAAAAATGACGTGGGGGTCCCCCTAAATTCCATACCAGGCCCTTCAGGTCTGGTATGGATATTAAGGGGAACCCCGGCCAAAATGTTTTAAAAAAATGACGTGGGGTCCCCCTAGATTCCATACCAGACCCTTCAGGTCTGGTACGGATTTTAAGGGGAATTCCGCGCCAAAAAAAAAAAAAAAAAATGGCGTGGGGTCCCCCCCAAGAATCCATACCAGACCCTTATCCGAGCATGCAACCTGGCAGGCCACAGGAAAAGAGGGGGGATGAGAGAGAGCGCCCCCTCCTGAACCGTACCAGGCCACATGCCCTCAACATTGGGAGGGTGCTTTGGGGTAGCCCCCCCAAAACACCTTGTCCCCATGTTGATGAGGACAAGGGCCTCATCCCCACAACCCTGGCCGGTGGTTGTGGGAGTCTGCGGGTGGGGGGCTTATCGGAATCTGGAAGCCCCCTTTAACAAGGGGACCCCCAGATCCCGGCCCCCCCCTGTGTGAAATGGTAAGGGGGTTTTGTACCCCTACCATTTCACTAAAAAACTGTCAAAAATGTTAAAAATGACAAGAGACAGTTTTTGACAATTCCTTTATTTAAATGCTTCTTCTTTCTTCTTTCTTCTATCTTCCTTCATCTTCTTCTTCTTCTTCTGGTTCTTCTGGCTCTTCTGGTTCTTCCTCCGGCATTTTCATCCAGCATCTCCTCCGCGGCGTCTTCTATCCTCTTCTCCTCGGGCCGCTCCACACCCATGGCATGGGGGAGGCTCCCGCTCTTCTCTTCATCTTCTTCTCTTCTTCATCTTCTTCTTCATCTTCTTCTTTTCTTCTCTTCTTCATTTTCTTCTCCGGGCCACTCTGCACCCATGCTGGCATGGAGGGAGGCTCCTGCTGTGTGACGGCGTCTCCTCGGCTGACGGTTCTTAAATAATGGGGGGTGGGGCCACCCGGTGACGCATGGTGAATTGACAGGACTTCCCTGTGACAGGGAATGCCACAGGGAAGTCCAGTCATGTCCCGTGCGTCCGTTCGTGGGTGGCCCCCGCCCCCCGTTATTTAAGAACCGTCAGATGAGGAGACGCCGTCACACAGCTGGAGCCTCCCACCATGCCAGCATGGGTGCGGAGCGGCCCGGAGAAGAAAATGAAGAAGAGAAGAAGAGAAGAAAAGAAGAAGATGAAGAAGAAGATGAAGAAGAGAAGAAGATGAAGAGAAGAGCGGGAGCCTCCCCCCATGCCATGGGTGCGGAGCGGCCCGAGGAGAGGAAGATAGAAGATGCCGCGGAGGAGATGCTGGACGAGAACGCCGGAGGAAGAACCAGATGAGGAGACGCCGTCACACAGTGGGAGCCTCCCTCCTTGCCAGCATGGATGCGGAGCGGCCCGGAGAAGAAGATGAAGAAGAGAAGAAAAGAAGAAGATGAAGAGAAAGCCGGAGGAAGAACCAGAAGAGCCAGAAGAACCAGAAGAAGAAGAAGAAGAAAATGAAGGAAGATAGAAGAAAGAAGAAGCATTTAAATAAAGGGATTATCAAACACTGTCTCTTGTCATTTTTAACATTTTTGACAGTTTTTTAGTGAAATGGTAGGGGTACAAAACCCCCTTACCATTTCACACAGGGGGGGCCGGGATCTGGGGGTCCCCTTGTTAAAGGGGGCTTCCAGATTCCGATAAGCCCCCCGCCCGCAGACCCCCACAACCACCAGCCAGGGTTGTGGGGATGAGGCCCTTGTCCTCATCAACATGGGGACAAGGTGTTTTGGGGGGCTACCCCAAAGCACCCTCCCAATGTTGAGGGCATGTGGCCTGGTACGGTTCAGGAGGGGGGGCGCTCTCTCGTCCCCCCCTCTTTTCCTGCGGCCTGCCAGGTTGCGTGCTCGGATAAGGGTCTGGTATGGATGTTTGAGGGGACCCCACGCCGTTTTTTTTTTTTTTTTGGCGCGGGGTTCCCCTTAAAATCCATACCAGACCTGAAGGATCTGGTATGGAATTTAGGGGGACCCCCACGTCTTTTTTTTAAATTTTGTCAGGGGTTCCCCTTAATATCCATACCAGACATGAAGGGCCTGGTATGGAATTTAGGGGGACCCCCACGTCATTTTTTTTTTTTAATTTTGGTTCGGGGTTCCCCTGTGGGGAATTCCCATGCCGTTTTTATCAATGAACTTCTATGTGTATTGTCGGACCGGCCAATTTTAAATGGCTTTTTTCCTTCGAAATGTCATTTTGCTGTCAGACTGTTCTAAACACGGGAAACATGCGCCCCTTTACAGGCATACTATAGACACCCCCCAGGTATGAAATTTAAAGAGATATTACAGTACCTGACCGCGAGATTGTGTTTCCAGCGCGATACCATCGCGCTGGTTCTTGGCGACAGGGTACTGTGCATGTCGTGCTGGCTCACTCATCGGGAAAGGAAAACTTTGTTTTCCTTCCCCGATGAGTGACAGGCAGTGCTGACAGCTGTCTGGTATGAATCCTGAGGCGGGAACACCGCGCCAAATTTTAAATGAAAAAACCGGCGTGGGTCCCCCCCCAGGGGCATACCAGGCCCTTGGGTCTGGTATGGATTGTAAGGGGAACCCCCCTACGCCAAGAAATCGGTGTGGGGGTCCCCCCAAAATCCATACCAGACCCTTATCCGAGCACGCAGCCCGGCCGGCCAGGAAAAAGGGTGGGGACGAGCGAGCACCCCCCCTCCTGAGCCGTACCAGGCCACATGCCCTCAACATGGGGGGTGGGTGCCTTGGGGGAGGGGGGCGCCCTGCGGGGCCCCCCCACCCCAAAGCACCTTGTTCCCATGTTGATGAGGACAAGAGCCTCTTCCCGATAACCCTGGCCGTTGGTTGTCGGGGTCTGCGGGCGGGGGGGCTTATCAGAATCCGGGAGCCCCCTTTAAAAGGGCGCCCCCAGATCCTGGCCCCCCACCCTATGTGAATGAGTATGGGGTACATGGTACCCCTACCCATTCACCTAGGAAAAAGTGCCAATAAAAAAAAAACAGTACACAGGTTTTAAGAATAATTTATTAGTCAGCTCCGGGATCTTCTTCCGACTTTGGGGGGTCTCCTTCCATCTTCTCCTGGTGTCCGGCCTCTTCTCCCGGTGTTCGGCCTCTTCTCCCGGGCCCCGCCGCTATCTTCTTCCAGCTCTATTGCCAGCAAAGGGCCCGGTCTGCTGCCGCTGTCTCGCCGCCGCTGTCTCGCCGCTCATCCCTACTCTTGAGTAGGGATGAGCTTCGAGTTGGAGTCGAACTCATGTTCGACTCGAACATTGGCTGTTCGCAAGTTCGCCAAACAGCGAACAATTTGGGGTGTTTGCGGCAAATTCGAATGCCGCAGAACACCCTTTAAAAGTATATGGGAGAAATCAAAAGTGCTAATTTTAAAGGCTTATATGCAAGTTATTGTCATAAAAAGTGTTTGGGGATCTGGGTCCTGCTCCAGGGGACATGGATCAATGCAAAAAAAGTTTTAAAAATGGCCGTTTTTTCAGGAGCAGTGATTTTAATAATGCTTAAAGTCAAACAATAAAAGTGTAATATCCCTTTAAATTTCGTACCTGGGGGGTGTCTATAGTATGCCTGTAAAGGAGCGCATGTTTCCTGTGTTTAGAACAGTCTGACAGCAAAATGACATTTTGAAGGAAAAAACTCATTTAAAACTACCCGCGGCTATTGCATTGCCGACAATACACATAGAAGTTCATTGATAAAAACGGCATGGGAATTCCCCACAGGGGAACCCCGAACCAAAATTAAAAAAAAAAAAAATGATGTGGGAGTCCCCCTAAATTCCATACCAGGCCCTTCAGGTCTGGTATGGATATTAAGGGGAATCCCAGCCAAAATTAAAAAAAAAAAAAATGACGTGGGGTTCCCCCTAAATTCCATACCAGACCCTTCAGGTCTGATATGGATATTAAGGGGAATCCCGCGCCAAAAAAAAAAAACGGCGTGGGGTCCCCCCAAAAATCCATACCAGACCCTTATCCGAGCACGCAACCTGGCAGGCCGCAGGAAAAGAGGGGGGGACGAGAGTGCGCCCCCCCCCTGAACCGTACCAGGCCACATGCCCTCAACATTGGGAGGGTGCTTTGGGGTAGCCCCCCAAAACACCTTGTCCCCATGTTGATGAGGACAAGGGCCTCATCCCCACAACCCTGGCCGGTGGTTGTGGGGGTCTGCGGGCGGGGGGCTTATCGGAATCTGGAAGCCCCCTTTAACAAGGGGACCCCCAGATCCCGGCCCCCCCCCTGTGTGAAATGGTAAGGGGGTACAAAAGTACCCCTACCATTTCACTAAAAAACTGTCAAAAATGTTGAAAATGACAAGAGACAGTTTTTGACAATTCCTTTATTTAAATACTTCTTCTTTCTTCTATCTTCCTTCATCTTCTGGTTCTTCTGGTTCTTCTGGCTCTTCTGGTTCTTCCTCCGGCGTTCTCGTCCAGCATCTCCTCCGCGGAATCTTCTATCTTCTTCTCCTCGGGCCGCTCCGCACCCATGGCATGGGGGGAGGCTCCCGCTCTTCTCTTCTTCTTCATCTTCTTCTCTTCTTCTCTTCTTCATTTTCTTCTCCGGGCCGCTCCGCACCCATCCTTTATTTAAATACTTCTTCTTTCTTCTTTCTTCTATCTTCCTACATCTTCTGGTTCTTCTGGCTCTTCTGGTTCTTCCTCCGGCGTTCTCGTCCAGCATCTCCTCCGTGGCGTCTTCTATCTTCTTCTCCTCAGGCCGCTCCGCACCCATGGCATGGGGGGGGAGGCTCCCGCTCTTCTCTTCATCTTCTTCTCTTCTTCTGTTCTTCTCTTCTTCATTTTCTTCTCCGGGCCACTCCGCACCCATGCTGGCATGGAGGGAGGCTCCCGCTGTGTGACGGCGCTCCTCGTCTGACAGTTCTTAAATAACGGGGGGTGGGGCCACCCGGTGACCCCGCCCCCCTCTGACGCACGGTGACTTGACGGGACTTCCCTGTGACATCACGGGGAATGCCACAGGGAAGTCCCGTCATGTCCCGTGCGTCAGAGGGGGGCGGGGTCACCGGGTGGCCCCACCCCCCGTTATTAAAGAACTGTCAGACGAGGAGCGCCGTCACACAGCGGGAGCCTCCCTCCATGCCAGCATGGGTGCAGAGCGGCCCGGAGAAGAAAATGAAGAAGAGAAGAACAGAAGAAGAGAAGAAGATGAAGAAGATGAAGAGAAGAGCGGGAGCCTCCCCCCCCATGCCATGGGTGCGGAGCGGCCTGAGGAGAAGAAGATAGAAGACGCCACGGAGGAGATGCTGGACGAGAACGCCGGAGGAAGAACCAGAAGAGCCAGAAGAACCAGAAGATGTAGGAAGATAGAAGAAAGAAGAAGTATTTAAATAAAGGAATTGTCAAAAACTGTCTCTTGTCAATTTTAACATTTATGACAGTTTTTTAGTGAAATGGTAGGGATACTTTTGTACCCCCTTACCATTTCACACAGGGGGGGGCCGGGATCTGGGGGTCCCCTTGTTAAAAGGGGCTTCCAGATTCCGATAAGCCCCCCGCCCGCAGACCCCCAAAACCACCGGCCAGGGTTGTGGGGATGAGGCCCTTGTCCTCATCAACATGGAGACAAGGTGTTTTGGGGGGCTACCCCAAAGCACCCTCCCAATGTTGAGGGCATGTGGCCTGGTACGGTTCAGGAGAGGGGGGCCGCACTCTCGTCCCCCCCTCTTTTACTGTGGCCTGCCAGGTTGCGTGCTCGGATAAGGGTCTGGTATGGATTTTTGAGGGGACCCCACGCCGTTTTTTTTTTTTTTTTTTTTTTTGGCGCGGGGTTCCCCTTAAAATCCATACCAGACCTGAAGGGCCTGGTATGGAATTTAGGGGGACTCCCACGTCTTTTTTTTTTAAATTTTGGTTCGGGGTTCCCCTTTGGGGAATTCCCATGCCGTTTTTATCAATGAACTTCTATGTGTATTGTCGGCAATGCAATAGCCGCGGGTAGTTTTAAATGAGTTTTTTCCTTCAAAATGTCATTTTGCTGTCAGACTGTTCTAAACACAGGAAACATGCGCCCCTTTACAGGCATACTATAGACACCCCCCAGGTACGAAATTTAAAGGGATATTACACTTTTATTGTTTGACTTTAAGCATTATTAAAATCACTGCTCCTGAAAAAACGGCCGTTTTTAAAACTTTTTTTTGCATTGATCCATGTCCCCTGGGGCAGGACCCAGGTCCCTAAACCCTTTTTTGACAATAACTTGCATATTAGCCTTTAAAATTAGCACTTTTGATTATTCATGTTCATGTCCCATAGACTTTAACGGTGTTCGCGTGTTCCAACGAACTTTTTTCCTGTTCGCATGTTCTGGTGCGAACCGAACAGGGGGTGTTCGGCTCATCCCTACTCTTGAGTAACAAGGCCAGAGTTAGGTAATGTGCCATCTGCTAAACAGACTTCCAGACCCCGTTTCTTGTGGAGGAGGGGCAACCTAAGGTTTCTTGCCAGGTTCAAGTCCACAAAGCAAATGCATGCTCCAGAATCGATTATAGCCTGGAGCCCGATCTCTTCTTCTCCCAACTGCAGTGAAATGGGGAGAACAAGTTGTGAGGGAGAAGTCCCGGACACCTGGAAATATGCTGGAGAGTAAGTGGGTGGCTTCTTGAACTTCAAGGGACAGTCACATAGGTAATGTCCATTTCCTCCACAATAGAAGCAGAGATTGGCTAGGATATGACGACATCTTTCATCAGGAGTTAGTGCAGAACGTAACAGGCCAATCTGCTTGGGAACTGATCCAAATGGTGGGTGTACTGGCAGGTCTGCAGGTTCGTGATTGTTCGGACTGTCTCTCCCGCAAATGCCGATCCAGTTGGATGGATAATTGGATAAGACCCTCAAGTGTAGTGGGAATCCTGATCCTGGCCAACTCGTCCTTGAGGGATTCAGAGGGTCCTAGGCGAAACTGGTGTAGTAAAGCTGCCTCATTTCAGGCTGTGTCTGTGGACCACCACTGGAAGTCCATGGTATAGTCCTCTACTGGTCGCCTACCCTGATGCAGAGAATGCAGAGCAGTTTCAGTACGCTGTGGATCCTCATAGAGTTGTGCCATAGCCGTCAGGAATGCGTCCACCGTGCAAATGACTGGACTCTTTTGTTCCCATAAGTTATGAGCCCAGGCCTGAGGTTCATCGGACAGCAAAGAGATGAGGAACCCGACTTTAACAGTCTCTAAAGCAAAAATCAGGGGTTGCAGGGCTAGGTACAATAGGCAGGCAGTCTTGAAGGATCTGAACTTTTTCCGGTCTCCAGAATAGGAACTCAGGGTTCTGGAGGCGGGAACATCATCAAGGGAGCCACAGAGGATTGTTCATGAGCAGATGACTCTGACAGGTGTTGCAACTTATCCTTTAGTTGCAGATAACCTTCCTGTAACTTCTGAACTGCTTGGGTCAGAGTAGTGGCTTGTTGACACAAAGTCTCTAATGGGGACGCACCTCTGCCGGCCTCAGTCATGGCTGGATTATACTGTCAAGTCTGTAGTGTGAGGCCGGGTTGCTGAGAGAGCGTCCTTTGCGGCTGAGTGCAGCGTGTCCCTGGATTTGATACAGGGGGTGCAATGCACAGAGGTGCAAGGGTTGCCAGGAATTCTGCAAACTGGCTGGTTGGCTGTAAGTAGCTAGAGTGCGTTGTGGCAGCTGTGCGGAGAGAAGTCTTGAGCAGTAACAGCAGTGTAAACCAGGAACAGGGTCCGCAGCCAGGCCAGGGATCAGATACCAGAAGACAGTCCGAGAGAGGTACAGGAACAAGCCGTGTCATACACGGAGGGCAGAAGATCAGAGAGTAGTCAGCCAAGCCGGGGTAAGAGTGAGGAGATAAACAGGAACACAGGTCAAGCCAAGCAGAGGTCAAGCAGGGGTCTTCAGAGTATACAAGGCACAGGAACACAGGAGCTGTTTGATAATCCAGCAAACTGCAAGTGTCAGTGGCAGGTTTAAATAGGTCAGGGGGGTGTGCCCACAAGATCAGCGTGTGCGCGCACTGGCGTGCCCAGATTGCCGTGGCCTGGCTGTTGTGCATCTGCATGCGCGCAGGCGCATGGAACCTTACCTGGCGCCACAATGGCGGTTACTGGCGAAATTGCCCACAACACTTCCATTTCCCTGACAGTTTCCCATGAATGATATCAGAGAATCCCTCGTTGCCTCACCTTTAGATCAGTTTACTATTTTACAAATCTCAGCATACATAAGGAAAAATCCATCCCTGTCTCTTGTGCTACCTAAAGCAGCCTAGTCCTACTGGACCTCACCTGTCCCTAAGGTAAAAGGCATAAATATAATATAGAATCTCCTCCAATCCAAAACCGAGTGTTTGAAATCTTCCTTCATATTAAAATGGGTACAAGAATTGGGGTCTACATTCTCAGATTCTGAGTGGCTGAAGGCCATACACTACAACTCTAGTCATGCCAAGTGTATAAATTATTGGGAAATCTCCCAAAAGATACTCCACAGATGGCAGTTAACCCCAGTACATTTGTCTAAATTCACAACCTATGCTGGAGAGGCTGTCAGGGAGTAGGTTCCTTACTCCACACCTTGTGGGAGTGCCCACAGTTGAAAAGCTTTTTGAACCAAATATTCAAACTCATATCCGAGGTCACAGGGTGCCTGACCAAACCTAAAGCTGCACTTGCGTTGCTCAGTTTAGGAATAGGCAACTTCTCAATAGACTATAGAACAGTATTGATTCATATCCTGTTTATTGCCAGATTCTTAGAAAGTGGAGAGGTTCTCTAGTTCCTAATATCTCCAATGTCAAAACCCAATTGAACCCGACGGTCAGCTACGAACACTGTTTACTGGAAAGCTAGGCCAATTTCACAGGGCCTGGGATCATTGGATCACTACTCAGCCACCATATCTGATTAACTATATACTAGTCTAGTCTTCTAATGCTCAAAGACAAACTTATAGTCCCACACCTCTGATTACTGGTCCCTGGGGGGCTTAGCCCCCAGGTCCAGCCTCTAAGATACTATATGCACTGTCATTTTTCCTGGTTAATATCAACCACCTCAATACACATCTTGAGTAGTTCCTTGTGCACTGTTTATTCTGAATTTCTTTTCTTTTCTTAAGCGTATAGATCGCCACGCAATACTTTACTGTATGTTCTCTGCAATATTGATGCAACATTTAAACTACCTTGTATTGTTTGAAAATACTAGTAAATATTATGTCAAAATATACATGGAGAAAACCTTTCTTTCCAAGTTGACCACGCAAACATTCAATAAAAAAAGAGTCAGTTTTTCTGACTCTGAAGGTGAACCTTTCATTGATACTTTGGCAGCTACAACATCTGAATCATCCCCTGAGACAGGTCAGCCGACCAGTGGTAATCGCACCACGCACACACAAGTTTTAAACAGGAACACCAGAGGATTCAACAAAAAGTAAAAACAGGCAGCAAAAAAAAACAAAAACAAGGAGGGCCTTGCAGGCAGTTTCTTTCTTTTTGCAGAGGTATTGCGAATATTCTTTAGTGCATTAAGAATTTATTTTATTCAGTTTAGAATATCTACTTACTCATAACTTTTTCATGTTCGATGGGGACTTTTATCTCCAGAAGTGCAGGGCGTCCGTAGGAGCCAAATTCTCCCCCTTCTTGGCCAACCTTTTTTCACGGGATGGTGGGAGAGGTCCCGCATCTTTGGATTTGACAGTCCTCATTGTTCAGACACTTATTTTACTGTCGTTACATTGATGATCTGCTCTTCATTGTCTCCAGTGATGTGAATAGTTTGGATGACTGGTTGGTTTATATGAATGACAACAGTTTAAGATTCACTGGACACGGGGATCTCAAGTCCATTGATTTTATTGATGTCACACTGACAAGCATGAAAAGCAGAATCATAACCAGTTTATATAGAAAACTATCTGCAGGCAACGCCTTGCTAAAAGCTGACTCTAGTCACCCCAAACACACTTTGAGAGGCATACCAGTCGGTCAATTTTTTTAGATTAAAGCGCATCTGTAGTGAGGAGACTATGTTTAGCACGGAGATGGCAGACATGACTCAGCAATTTGAGGACAGGGGCTATTCTAGACCCGTAAATAAAAATACATATACAACCGCAAACAGAACTAGAAGTAAATTTAGGGACTATTTCAGTTCACAGATTGAGGCTCCTATCTTTTCAACTCCTTTTAGCTCTGAGTTTGACAAAATTAAGAATGTGGTTCTTAAGTATTTACCTGTGTTATTCAATGACCCTATATATGCTCAGACATTGTCTAGGGTGTTAAAACCATTTCTCGTAGAGCACCCACCTTGAGTAGATCATTGTCTCCGAGTTCATATGCCAGCAAAAAACGCCAATTGCATTGGCTACAGTTTAAAGGCACTTTTAAATGTTGCACTAATGGATGTTTATGTTGCGCCTATATTAAATAAATAGACACTCTAAGATCTTATCCTTTATTAACTGCAATACAAGGTATTTGGTCTACATTATTACTTGTGAATTGTGCCAAATTCAATATGTGGGTTGCACTACACGTAAATTGAGGGACCGCCTCCATGACCATCTATATGACATAGAAAATAATCATGGTACTAACGTTGCTAGTCATTGGAATATCAGTCACAATAAAGATGTCTCCAGCCTCGTTGTTCAGGGGGTACAGAAGGTGGTGTCACTAGTAAAAGGTGAGGATAAATTTAGGATTCTGTGCAAAAAGAAGGTATACTGGATATTCTCTTTTAATACTAGAAAACCGGCTGGTTTAAGTTTTGAATGGGATGTTTCCCACTTTCTAATGAAGAGCCCTGTCCTCTCTTCCTCCTTTATTTCACATTTGCATATCTGTTAACATTGATTCAGAGTAGCTCCATCACTGCTCTATTACATTTCCTAATGCATTTTTTACAATCATGCGTCTATACATACATTTATATGCACATATACAATATTGGAGATGTTAGTTACCTTCTATGTATTGGGCATATATCTCTCTATATGATCATAGCTTCTGTGCGACTTCATCTTGTGAAATAATCCTAATTTCTTTGAGCCATCTAAATTCCTTCTGTTTAGTCCTCTACTTTGTGTGGGGGGTCTGTTGGTTTTCATTTATTAGTTTTTGTTCTATTTTTTACATCTTTGATGTGTTCTTGGTTTGTTGGGAGATGTATTTGGATATTTATGATTGACACATTGTACAATTGTTGTGATTTGGGCGTCCCTCCACACACAGCCTTTGATGTATGTGTCAGTTTGCCGGAATTGTCATCAGTCAATCCCTATCACTCCTGGAACATATCAAATTTTGTCTATTTGGTATAGTTTGTATATCTTGCATGTATGTAAATATACTTATGTAACTTATGTATACTTATGTAATATCTACTTATATGATATATAATGCATTTTATTGATTTTGTCATGTTATTCATTTATTATTTTATTAATGGATTTTCCTCCTTTTTTGACTTCTTATCAATATTTTGTGTTTTTCTTTGTATTGTTTGCACGCATATATGTATCATCTTAGGTAAATGCGTATATATACACCATTTCTCTTATATCTACATTTTCTATGACATATATACTTTGGTTTAGCTTCTTGATGCTCCTCTATGCTCTATTTATATATTTTTATATCATTTTTAAAACTTTTTTGGTAAGAGTGAGCTTTTTTTGGCATACCATGGGTTACAGGGCATTGTGGCTGCACCTCTCCTTTGGTGCAATTGCTTCAGCTGCTCTGATTGCCTTTGTGAATTTTTCATTGGTTACATCTGTAGGTTCAATGCAGATAGGCTCAATCTTTGAGCATTATTTGTATATATATATATTTACAATATGTATATATACTGTATTTATTCAAAAAGATATAAAAAAGACATCATAAAATCAGGCATACATGATATAAACATTTTTGGGCTATTGTGGATTGCGCCCTTCCTCAGAAAATCGTGCCTATCGAATGATCATATATATAATGGTATATATAGTCCACTAATTAATTAGAGTGAACCAACAATTCATCTGGAATCAATTAAGCCATCACTGAAACAATCTAAAAATATCATTAAGTACAAATTTTCTGTGGTCTTGGAATCAAAAAGTCACAAACAAGATCGGAAGAAAAGAACCCTCTCCTTGAAGAATACATTAATCAGGCATCCTAAAAACAAATTAAATGAAAATAAATGTTATTAAAAATTGTAACAATGTAACAGTGTAACCGTAACAGTACCATTTAACCATTTAACCATCATTAGCCAAAAATATGTAATACTCGGCAAATGTCGGCATATAATTCCACACACAGTCTGTGTAGGATCGCAGACATGACAAACATCATACCAATAATCAAAAATTGTGTAAATAAATAAATAATTTATCCAGGAACAATTCATCAGCTGACTCAACACTATTCACAGGAACAAATATAAGTCAAAATCGGAGTTTAACCCCTTCGGCTGGAGTGTATCGCGAGGATACCCAGCAGATTTGATTCATTCTGAATGTGTTAATATATATAAAGATATTTTACCTATTAAACACTTAGGTCGTAGATTGCCGTTTACCTCCCAGTTTCATCCTTTTTCACATAAGATCAATAATATTATTAAGAAAAATTGGCCTATGTTACAAAGTGCTTATCCTTTGATTCCTAAGTTTAATAATCTCCCATTGCCATCATATCGATGAGGAAGGACAATTTGCAGCAAATTGGTGAAATCTGATCAATATGCAATGACAAATCCTCGAATAACCTTTTTAGGTCCAAAAAATACAGGTTCGTTTCCATGTCTGAGCTGTATTCAACGCTCAAGCATGATAAAAGGGAAAAGTTTTGATCAGAGATCACTACACTTGCCAATCATCCTATGTTGTGTACATCATCAAATGTCCTCGTGTTCTCCTCTATATGGGGGAGACCACACAAAAGGTTAAAGATAGCGTAGACCATCATAAATATTCTATTAGGGACACATTTCTCAAGCTACCTTTAGCTAGACATTTTGTAGAGCAGGGACACACTGGGGGTCATTTACTATAGCGCTTCGGCGCCAATTGCCGCTAATTAGTGCTAATTCGCAGCAATTTAGCGCTAATCTGAGAAGTGAAAAATTCAGACAACTAGGTGCCAACACAACTGAGCATGCTCAGACTTGAAAATTGCTCTCATTTTAGCTCCAGTGTCTTTTTTACTCGGTGCTATAGTAAATACCAAAATAAGAGCTAATTAGAGCACATTTTTTGGAAGTGTAAATCTGCTCTATTCTAGTCCAATGCAAGTTTTAACCATTGATTCTAATGGAACAATTGTAACTTTCACAAAAAAACCTTTTAATGTTGAGATGAAATGTATCTTTCTCTGAAATAAAATTTTCTTTGCAACATTGTTGCTTCTACTTAAAATATTTTGTTTTTAAGAATGCTAGAATGTAGAATGTTTTGATGTTTTGGTAAAATATATTTTTCTCTGTCACTTTCACTTGTTACTCTCCATCTCACAACAATCTTTACCCAAACTCACACAGGTGTCTTTACAAAGCACAAACAATACCATTGCTGATGCAAATTTAAAATTAATCACAATTTTTTGTGCTTTTTATTATTTCCAAATATTCATAATTTGAGCCCAAAAAATGTGATATTTGTACCAACATCAGAAATCAAAATGTAATTCTCCAAAATTTGAGGGTAATAGTCTACTCTCCCCCACAAAAAAACACCAAATATCACAGAATAAATCAAGAAGAATAACTCTTGAGTATCCTTCACCTGTATGTCCAAAGAAATGCAGTATTTATGTGTTTTTATGTGTTTTTATGTGTAGTTATGTGTAGGAGGCTCTCACATGTGGCACCTCCATGGCTTAGAGGTTGGAACTTCTGCTTAGTATCCCTGGGTGTCTGGGTTCAAATCTCAAACATGCTCCTTCATGTAGAGAAGTTGTCTCATCTCCCAGGTCCTATAGCTATGTCTGAATGTGGTATTTATCTTTAGAAGGGTCCCACCACCATTGTAAGTCTTTTCCAGTTACACTATTTAGCCAAAAGTATTGGGACACCTGCCTACACACACATAAACTTTAATGGCAGCCCAGTCTTAGTCTGTAGGGTTAAAATTTGATTTGGTATACCCTTTGCAGCTATAACAACTTCTGGGAAGGCTGTCCACAAGGTTTAGTGTGTCTATGGGAATGTTTGATCATTCTTCCAGAAGTGCATTTGTGAGGCCAGGCACTGATGTTGGATGAGAAGGCCTGGCTCGCAGTCTCTGCTCTAATTCAGCCAAGGGGTGTTTTATCGGGTTGAGGTCAGGACTCTGTGCAGGCCAGTCAAGTTTCTCCACCCCAAACTCCCTCATTAATGTCTTTATGGACCTTGCTTAGTGCACTGGTGTGCAGTCATGTAGGAACAGGAAGGGGCTTTCCCCAAACTTTTCCCACAAATTTGGGAGCATGAAATTGTCCAAAATGTCTTGGTATGCTGACGCCTTAAGAGTTCCCTTCACTGGAACTAAGAGGCCAAGCCCAACCCCTGAAAAACAACCCCACATCCTAATCCCCCCTCCACCAAATCATTTGGACCAGTGCACAAAGCAAGGTCCATAAAGACATGGATGAGTGATTTTGGGGTGGAGGAACTTGACTGGCCTGGACAGAGTCCTGACCTCAACACAACAGAACTGCTTGGGGATGAATTAAAGCGGAGACTGTAGGTCAGGCCTTCTCATCCAACATCAGTGCCTGACCTCACAAATGCACTTGGAAGAATGGTCAAACATTCCCATAGACACACTCCTAAACCTTGTGGACAGCCTTCCCAGAAGAGTTGAAGCTGTTATAGCTGCAAAGGGTGGGCCAACTCAATATTGAATCCTATGGACTAATACTGGGATGCCATTAAAGTTCATGTGTGTATAAAGGCAGGCATCCCAATACTTATGCCAATATATTGTATATTGCTTGTGACACTGAGCGTGGCTATGGACTTAGGGCTGGTTCACATCACAGAGATGCAGAGGACATGCATGGGGCTGGCTGGTGGCTAAGTGGGTAGCAGTTCTGTTTCACAGCACTGGAGTTGCTGGTTCAATTCCCCAACATGCTAATGCTTGTGTTGAAGTTTATATGTTCTCCCACAAACCAAAGACATGCAGGCATTTTATTTGTCTCCTGTTGAAATAGGTTCTAATGTAAGAAAGTAACTTTTGGACTTTAGATTGGAAGCTCATTGTGGCCAGGGACTGATGTTAATGTTTGTTAGCACTAATCATGCCCAGGGACGTGGACATTTAAAATTTTAGGGTTTACACTGCACAGGTACATATGCTTAGAAAACTGTTGCTTTGTTTATGTGGATACAAATGGCCTTCGATCTTTGGCCTGTAGTTGGAGATTTGATGCACATAGCCAAGGGCTAACACAGTTGCGAATAGTATTATATGTTCCTGCTCATCAGGTGCAATCACTTTAGACATACATGAAGAGATAGATTAAAAATATACTGGTGGGCATGTACTTCTATTGGGCATGTCAGTGTGCTAACAATACAACCTCTCTTATATAAAGGCCTGCAGTGGGGGGGGGGTTTGTTTGGCCTGAGAAGGTCAGGTTTTTTTGCTGTGATTTGTTGAGGAGAAGGAATGATATTGTGCCTATTGACAAATGCCCAACTAGGGATATTTGCTGAAATTCTTGTGCATTTTTTCAATCAAAAGTGGGTTTATGTGGCCATGCTCTCAATGTTGTGTGTGTATTGTTCCTGTCTGATCATGCAAACATCATTTGGAAACATCTGCTGACCTTCTACCTTTTTGAATAGTGCTAAAATCTTGTGAGCCACAAATGGGTTAATGCCTCCAATGTGAATAAATGAACCTAATTCAGCTGCACACACTAACCACGTTCCATACCGTGTATATGCCAAAATAAAATAAATATATGTGCATGCGCTAAAGGCTATAAATACGTGAACAAAGAATATAATAAATCTATACAATATTGAAAATTACAAACAGTGTCAATCGTCTGTGAAGAAAGTGACTAAAATCCACAATTGAATATATGAATAAATGGTAACAAGCAACATGCAAAAAAAAAAAAAAAAAGTGAGAAAGAAAAGAAAAAAATCCTTTAAATAATTAACAAAAATATATAAGTGCTACTTGATAAATAAAGTGTCCGAAACCAATTCATACAAATGAATATATCTCAGTCCAAACCATTCACAAGAGTATATAAATCAAAGTGCACAATAGTGTCCAAACAAATAGCAGGCATTCCTCATGCTTGTATTTATGAAAAAGTGCTAAATATTCCTCATGCTCTTCTTAAAGATGTGCACGTTATGGCATGCTGCAGTGCTCTCCAGTGACCCCCAATGGATAATGCGCTCACCTTAGAGCGTGTGACACAGTGGCTAAACAGTGTCAAAACACGCATTAGAGCCACTCCAGGGCTCATACAGGGTCTGCTGGTGATGATCTGTACCACGCTCAAATGGTGACATATATAAAAGAAAGGAGACTCATAGCATAATACCGCCAGGAATTTATTTGAAAAGCCATAAAAACAATCCCTTCAGGAGGGTACTCACAATGCTTGGGTGCATCAGTGCACCATCCTATCCAAAGTATGCATTACAGATGAATCCTGTGGTGTGCGGTGCGGTGTACAATCCTCTGCCTGTCTGTGTGTGTGTGTAGAAAGCTCCGTCCTGCCCCTCCCCTACGCGTCTTCGGCACAGGGTATACGTGCCTTCATCTGGGGGATCTAATAGGACGGGCGCTCCATGTGTAATTTATACTGTCACAGCGGCCATTTTGCCTGGGACCGCTGACATCCTAGTGTTCGGCTCCAACAGCGGCCATTTTGCCTGGGATCGCTGACATCCTAGTGTTAGGCTCCAGCTATGTAAAAACAACAGCAAATGACGCTGTATGCCGGCCTTGGTATTTAGGAAAAAGCAGGAAATGAAAAGCTATAGTAAGCGGTGTTAACCCTATCTGCATAAGTATAATCCTAATCCAGGACAGAGCCACACATCAGAGTAGACACCACATCGCACACCACAAATAATCGTATTTGCACTAGCGATTAATATATGAAACATCAAAAAACTACAAATGTACTAATCTAATGGCATAATATATAACAATAAAAATATATATATAAAAAATTTTGTTTAAAATCATACTGAGAATTAAGTATGTTTCTCGCATCAATAATACAGCACAATCATCATTGTGGGATCCTATAAAACCCTTAAAGGGACCTGTAACCTTTATTGCTCTGTAATAGGAAACTCACAGATATGTGTTTAAATAAAAATATTAAAATAAATTTAAATAAAAATATAAAAATTGTGGCTCACAAGATTTTAGCACTATTTTTTGGGATATTATTTTCATACACTTGTTAGTAGCCTATGGATCCTTTTGCCTTTTTTGAAAATAGGGAGATAGATCTGGAGGATCTGTTCTCGGTTAACAATAACAAAGAGAATGATATCTCTCACTTATTTAGAAAATTGGGACACTGCATGGATAAGAAAAGTAATATATGGTGGGACCGTTCCACCATGGAAAAGTATTTAAAAGATGGTTTAATTCCCAGAAAACTTAGATGGGATGTTCCCATAAATGATGGTCTGTTGGGAGAAGAGGATATAGATGAATGGTATGCCTTCTTTATAGGCAAAGGAAGGGAAATCATGGAATTTCTCCTCAAAAGGAAGCTACGCAAATTAACACTAGTGGAGAATCAGATTAAAGAGATTAGGGACAAGCTTATCCCTTTCATCAATACACCTGAATATAACAAGCTCATGGATGATTTGCACAAGAATATGCAGAAGAAAGATGTTGAAAATAAAAATATCAAAAAGAAAAAATATACGCGAGACTTTGAGGATTATCAAAATAAACGAGTATTTCGCTGGCAGTCTACATTAGCAGCAACTATCACTGCTAGCATACCGCCGCAGACAACTGGAAGCACTAGCGATATGAGACCCTCACAACCACAAGGACAACAACAGCAACAACAACCAAGAACCAAACCAACAAATGGTGGACAAATTCCACACCGACAGGACGATAAACAACCATACACACCCCGGCGGCAGCCGCTTAGGAAGCCATACTTTGAGCAACACCAAAGATCTAACTATGGGGTTAGTAATGCTCAGAATCCCAGGTATGACCCACCTCCGAACCAGAACAATTGGTATCAAGGAGGACCACCAAATCGAGGCAATGGGAATAGAGCCCAGTATAATTATCATGAAAGGGGCCACCAATCTTACCCCCCCCACACAACGAAGGGGTTGGCAGTATGGCTCTGGTGGCCAGCAGAAGCAACAGGGATACCAGAATAGTACCCCGCATAGACCATTTGGAGGTTATGGATACCAACAAGGTACTCCGTACAGAGGTAACCAATATTCATATAGAGGCCCCCCATCAAACCAATACCCCCAGAGGGCCCGCTCCCGTGCAAGCTCCTCAGCAGAATCCTGATGTTCCCAGGCGTCAGCGCGGTGCTTGGGCGCGCGCGGGTATGCGGCGCTTGTGCGCATGCGCACGGGAGCCTGCGCGTTCGCGTTAGCGCCGTTTGGCGCCAAAGGACACATAAAGGTTCCCCTGTGCCTCTGGCACATTGCTGCTTCGTCTCAGCTCTGTGATCTTGTAACCTGCATCTGATTGACTGATTGTTTCCTGATTGACCCGGCTTGTCTGACCATCCGTCCTGCTCCTATCCGACCCGGCCTGCCTGACTATCCTACTGCTCCTGCCTGATACCATTTCCGACCTCTGCCTGCCTACTGACTCTGCCTGCCGATATTGCCTGTGTTATCTGCCTGCTGACTCGGACTATTTGACCTTGCTTGTGCCTGCTGTTATTCCTTTGCACCTTCAGCTCAGTTCCAGTGCTTCCTGCATCTCCAGCACCCAGCCTGCTGTCTTCAAGTCTTCACGAGATCTGCAGTCCAGCCATCCCGGTGGAATCTCTTCCTCATCTCAGCATCAGAGACTTACCTCAACAGGCACTCCTACCCCACTGTGTTCCAGAGACCACTGTTCCCATTCCAGTGGCTCCTGAACCAGCGCTGTATGAGAGGTCTTCTCCTACAAGTCAGGCTCTACTCTAGGTACCTAACATTACGAAGCAGCCCTGACTGAGCCTGCAGGAGATACCTCTCCAATGAAGGAGATATGTACCCACCTGGAGGCCCTCACACAAGCAGTGCAATCCCTTCAGGATAACTACAACAGACTGGAAGGACAAGTTCAGGATCTTACCAGATCCAACCCTGCAGCTTCCTCTTCAGCTACAGCCCCAACACAGACTGTTTCAGCTCCTGCAGTTGTGATGCTTCCACCCGAACCAAGGGTTCCTACCCCTGAAAGATTCTCCGGAGACCGGGCTAAATTCCAGGCCTTCCGCAATGCCTGCCAGCTCTTTTTTGCACTGCAACCCCGGACTTTCTCATTAGAGGCCACCAAGGTGGGATTTGTAATCTCTCTTCTACAAGGTGAACCTCAAACTTGGGCCCTACTTGAAGGAGACTCTGTACTAACCCAATCTTTGTCATCTTTCTTTGATGCCATGGCACAGCTATATGAAGATCCCCAGCAGACTGCTACAGCTGAAACAGCTTTGTTCGCACTCCAACAAGGCCGCAGACCCGTTGAGGACTATGTTACTGAGTTCCGGCGTTGGAGTGCGGACACACAGTGGAATGACGCGGCCCTACGCCACCAATTTCGCATGGGTCTATCTGAAGGACTCAAAGATGAACTCACTCGGGTTGGTGTTCCAAATACCCTTGAGGCCCTGATCTCCTTAACTATACAGATCGATCGTCGCCTCCGAGAGCGTCGATCTGAACGTTCTGTTCAACAACACCGCCCGACCTGGATGACAGCACGAGCTCCGGTGCCTGCAACACGCTACTTTCCCTCACCCAGTGTGAGCACTGTCCCGGCCAGGCCTGACACCTCCGAACCAATGCAGTTGGGACTGATGCGACCTGCCCTGTCTTCTGAAGAACGTGCCCGACATCGGCAACTTAATCTGTGCCTCTATTGCGGAGGAACCGGGCACTATGTGCATAACTGTCCAGTTAAAATCAGTAAGTGTCCATCTCCTATGTATGCCAGTCTCTCTGCTTTATCTTCGAATTCAACCCACCTTGCCATTCCTCTCTCATTACAGCTCCAAGAAGAGATAATTCCAGTCAATGCCATTATTGACTCCGGGGCATGCAGCTGCTTTATTGATCTAACTTTTGCCAGCCTACATAACATTCCATTACGGACCAAAACCCATGGACTTTCTGTATTCCTGGCTGATGGCTCCCGCATTAAATCCGGACAAGTAACGCAAGAGACCCTGCCATTACCTGCTACCACTTCTTCCCAACATAAGGAACTGCTGGTTCTTGATGCCATCACCTCTCCTATGTTTCCCATCATTCTGGGCATCCCCTGGCTGCAAGCACACAATCCGCACATCCATTGGGCATCCGGAGAGGTAAAATTTCTCTCAGCTTACTGCCAAGAACACTGCTTGATGAAAGATCCGGAGTCCCCTGCCACTCTGCTTTGTATGGACACTGACCAGAAAAATTGTCAGGCCATACCTAACCATTATCATGAATATATTGATATTTTCAGCAAAAAGGGGGCAGATTCCCTTCCACCTCATCGCCCCTACGATTGTCCCATCGAGCTATTACCAGGGTCCGAAATCCCTTTTGGACGCATTTTTCCCCTGTCAGAAAAGGAACAAGAAGTGCTAAAGGCATACATAGATGAAAACCTGGCCAAGGGGTTTATTCGCCACTCTACCTCCCCAGCCGGTGCCGGGATATTCTTTGTTGCCAAAAAAGACAAGTCTCTCCGCCCATGTATTGACTACGGTGAAGAATCGGTATCCCCTACCCCTGATACCTAAATTATTTCAGAAATTGAGGACTGCCGTCATTTTTACAAAGCTTGATTTAAGAGGGGCCTATAATTTGATCCGTATCCGGGCAGGGGACGAATGGAAGACGGCCTTTCAGACCCAATTCGGGCATTATGAATACTTAGTCATGCCCTTCGGACTCTGCAATGCCCCTGCGACCTTCCAACACCTGATCAATGATATTCTCTAAGACTTCCTAGATGTGTTTGTGATCGCATATCTGGACGATATTTTGATCTTTTCGGAATCTCTGGACCTACATCGAGAACATGTTCATCGGGTGTTGGGTCGCCTCCGCTTACACAGACTTTATGCAAAAGCGGAAAAATGCGAATTCGAGCAACAGAGCATTCAATTCCTGGGGCTGATAATTTCATCAACTGGTGTCAAGATGGACCCTCAGAAGGTTTCCGCTGTTCTGGACTGGCCGGTACCTCTAGACAAAAAGGGGTCCAACGATTTATCGGATTTGCAAACTTTTACAGGAAGTTTATCAAGGGATTCTCAGCCATAATTGCACCCATCACGCAGCTGACCAAACAGAATACCCGTTTCTCCTGGAATCAACTAGCCCAAGATGCTTTTGAAAACCTCAAGAGGTTATTCACCTCGGCACCTATCCTCAGCCATCCTAAACCATCCCTAACATTCATTTTGGAAGTAGACGCTTCCGAGATAGCGGTAGGTGCAATACTTTCGCAACGCAGAGGCAGTAAAGATATGATGCACCCTGTGGGGTTCTTCTCCCGAAAACTTTCTCCTGCGGAGAAAAACTATGATGTCGGCGACCGAGAACTTCTCGCTATTAAAACTGCATTAGAAGAGTGGAGGTATCTGCTGGAAGGGGCTATGCATCCAGTGTTAATATATACTGACCATAAAAACCTGGAATATCTGCGATCTGCCAAACGTCTAAAGCCTCGACAAGCCCGCTGGGCCCTGTTTTTTTCACGTTTTTCCTTTCACATTACGTATCGGCCAGGCTCAAAAAATGTTAAACCTGACGCATTGTCACGAATGCATGACAACCCTAAGGACTTATCTAACCCTGACACCATTCTGCCTGCAAACAATTTCCTTCTCCTGTAAACAGATCTTCTCTCCCAGATTAAGGAAGCATCCTCTGAATCAACCAGGCCTACAGGGATGAACTTGACTAACAGAGACGGGTTGTTCTGGAGAGGAAGTCAAATTTTTGTCCCTGAGGAGGTTCGGGTCAAGGTCTTGACGTTGCTTCACGATAACCCACTGGCAGGTCACTTTGGGGTTCGCAAGACCCTGGAATTAGTACAGTGTACCTTCTGGTGGCCCAATTTAAGAGACTTTTGCAAGAAATATGTCAGCTCCTGCCCTATCTGTACCCAGAATAAGACATCCAGGAATCGAACTTGGGGCTTGTTAAAACCTCTACCGGTACCCGACAGACCCTGGAAGATGATTTCCATGGACTTTATTGTAGAGCTGCCATGTTCTGAGGGGTGTTCTGCCATCTTTGTGGTGGTGGACCGTTTAACCAAGATGGTCCATTTTCTTCCATTAAAAGGTACCCCATCGGCTATTGAAACAGCTCGTATATTCATTAAAGAGATCATCAGATTGCATGGAGTCCCTGTGAACATAGTCTCCGATAGAGGGGTGCAATTCACCTCACGTTTTTGGAAAGCCCTGTGTGAAATTTTAAAGATGAAACTGGCCTTGTCCTCGGCCTATCATCCTCAGACTAACGGACAGACGGAGAGGACCAATCAGACTCTTGAGCAGTACATTAGATGCTTTACATCCTTCTCACAGGATGATTGGGTAGCCCTGCTGCCTTTGGCAGAGTTTGCCTACAATAATGCTAAACATTCTGCCACCGGTCAATCCCCTTTTTTCGCCAATTATGGCTTCCATCTAACCTTTCTACCTGATTTCCTTCCAGAATCTTCAGTTCCGGCAGTACAGAGTGCAGTGGATTTTCTCAGTCGCAACAACCAGATGTTGCAGGAAGCAGTGTCCAAGGCTCAGGCAGATGGTAAGAGAATCTTCGATCAGAAAAGAAGAGGGGAATTGAAGCTACAGCTTGGTGACCAGGTATGGCTTTCTACAACTAATATCAAATTAGCATGTCCCTCTAAGAAGTTGGCACCTAGATTTATGGGTCCTTTTCCGGTTAAGAGGAAAATTAACGAAGTGTCTTACGAACTGACTTTGCCTGATTCCCTTAAAATTCATCCAGTTTTCCACGTCTCATTGCTCAAACCTGCTGTATCTGATCCCTTCCCTGATAGAGGAACTAGACCTCCTGAACCTGTTTTGATTGATGGTAGCGAGGAATTTGAAGTTGAGGCTATTCTTGATTGCAGGAGAAGACAGGGACAAACCCAATTTTTAATCAAATGGAAAGGCTACGGCCCGGAAAGTAACTCCTGGGAACCAGATGAGAATGTGCACGCTAGGTGGTTAGTCTGTGCCTATTTCTCTGCTCACCCTGAGAAGAGAAGGCTTGTGGGCATCCGGAGGCTGCCTGACTATCCTACTGCTCCTGCCTGATACCATTGCCGACCTTTGCCTGCCTACTGACCCTGCCTCTGCCTGCCGATATTGCCTGTGTTATCTGCCTGCTGACTCGGACTATTTGACCTTGCTTGTGCCTGCTGTTATTCCTTTGCACCTTCAGCTCAGTTCCAGTGCTTCCTGCATCTCCAGCACCCAGCCTGCTGTCTTCAAGTCTTCACGAGATCTGCAGTCCAGCCATCCCGGTGGAATATCTTCCTCATCTCAGCATCAGAGACTTACCTCAACAGGCACTCCTACCCCATTGTGTTCCAGAGACCACTGTTCCCATTCCAGTGGCTCCTGAACCAGCGCTGTATGAGAGGTCTTCTCCTACAAGTCAGGCTCTACTCCAGGTACCTAACAATAGTTTTACACTATATATGCACCTCCCAACTATTGGTATATATCTGTTTTTTCAGCGCAGGCACGTTTATTTATAGTTGGCAGAATGTTGGCCACATAAGATGGTCCCCAGCGCAAAAGCTTCATCCGCAACAAAGATGAATGGGAGTCCTTCCCCATTGTCTTCTGGAGGTGGCAAGTCCAAGCTGCCACCTGCAGTTACACCTGTAGAACTCCGGCTGGGTGGGTGATGACTCCACCATCGGACATCCGGCCATTCTTCCCCACGTCCACATACAGAAAATCATACGTAGCCAACACCACCGCCAACATCACAATACTATTGACCCTTATAATTATAATAGTACGACCGTGAGTTAGGTGGTGGGATGATGTGGACGTGTTTCCCATCAATTGCCCCTCCGCAGTTAGGAAAGTCCCACCGCTGGGCAAAGTGGGAGGCCACAGTCTGCCATTCCTGTGGCGTGGAAGGAAACTGTGGAGTAAAACCAAAAAAAAAAATTAGTCTTTTTGCACATAAACATGGAAAGCAGATTAGACACAAACATTCTTGGCCAACATCAAAATAACATTTATTTATGGGAATTTTTAAAGACCAAAGTATAAGGTACACCGATCATATTCCCCCTCCCCCCTCTCATGGGCCATTTCTAACATTATAGGGGGGGAACTCTTGGACAGGTAACCCTCTCCACTTCATTGAGAGATGAATGCCTAAATAATGGGTATTACTTTGAACAGCCCCTCCTTAGTTACACTATTGGCAGCCCACTGGACAGGTAAGAAGTGTCATAATACAAAGATATAAATACACACTGTACACATTTGAGCACATTTGGACATTCTGCTATTACCTATCAAGATAATAATAGGATACAAAAACTTTAAACATTACCATTTGAAAGTATACAGGCAGGCCCTTGCACTACATGCTTTGGGGAATTCAACCATACATCTGACCACAAAAGAGATGGGTATAGTGTGTATGGGTTTGGCAAAGTCAGCAGATAGATGATTGAGGATAGATAGAGAATTGGGATCAGCTGACTTAGCAGTTGGGGGGAGGGAGGGTTCCAAATGATTTGGGGACCCCCAAAAACAAGCCTCTGGCACTCTGCCTGAATTTAAAGCACAAATCACATTTCAAAACATTTTAGGGGTGTTTGGGGTAAAGCACTACCATGGAGCTGATAAAATACATTTTTAAGTGAATACATGAGGTGAATATAGGGCCAGGAGACCATGCTGGGGAGGTAAGTGAAGGCAAATATGTATGAAGGACAACAAAAATAATTAAAAAAATATCAAGCATGCATGAGGACAAAGGGGACATTCACAGCATATTACAATCATGGTAATTAGGGAATGAGGAAAGAAATACAAAATATTATCAAACATTATATACAATAAAATGTGATATTAAAGGATAAAAATTTTACCTTAATATACTCCTTCTGCAGGACCTGGATGATGGCAGAACAGATCTTTGGGATAATGATCCCCAGAGCCTGGGGGGAGGTGCCTGTCGAGAACTTGAGGTCCTGCAGGCTTCTCCCCATCGCCAAGTACCGCAGGGTGGCGACGAGCCTCTGCTCCGGAGTAATGGCTTGCCTCATGCAGGTATCCTGCCTGCTAATATAGGGGGTCAGCAAAGCCAACAAATGGTGAAATACGGGGTCCGTCATCCGAAGAAAGTTCCTGAAATCATCAGGATTATTCTCACGGATCTCACCGAGCAAAGGCATATGACAGAACTGGTCACGCTAAAGCAACCAATTCTTGGTCCATGAACTCCTCCCCACCCTGTTCATGGAGTGGACTTGTGTCAAGGTCAGGACCCCAACACCAAGCCCCCGCACAGCACGAACTCTAGCAACATGGCTAGAAAACGGTCGGCTGCTCAGAACGAAGTAACAGAACTCACTGAAGAACAGCAAGGCCTGTGAAGAGAGACCTGAAAAACAGTAACGAACGAACAAGAACAGAATGACAAGAGTCACGAGTCACTTGCTGCACGCACTGAAGAGCAGATACAAACCCACAAGCACAAACTGAACAGCAGAAAACGATCTGAAAACCACGAGTCTGAAAAAGCGCGAATCGTCTCTCACCAAACTTTTATTAACACAAGATTAGCAAAAGGAGCCCAAAGGCTGAACTGGCCTTTTCTAGTTTCGTCGTACGTGGTGTACGTCACCGCGTTCTTGGCTATCGGAAATTCCGACCACTTTGTGCGACCGTGTGTACGCAAAACAAGTTTGAGCCAACATCTGTCGGAAAAAATCCATGGATTTTGTTGTCGGAATGTCCGATCAATGTTCGATCGTGTGTACGAGGCATTAGACACATCTATTACCCAACTAAGGGGCATATGTTTGAATCCGATGTTGTACACTCTCTCTATATGGAAGCAATGTCTACGCCTTTTTTCCCTCTTGTCTATATACCCACCTCTAATGAATGTACTCTTTAACCTAGATATTCCCGATAGCCTCTCCTACAGCCGAATGTACCCCTGGATGCAAGCTAGGATCTTTCAGCTCTGACACATGGTACACCCATTAACACACCAACTTTACACTCTTGCAGAAATCCAACACAAACATCAGCTCTCTAGGCAACTTATATATTCTTACCTGCAATTTAAACATTATTTTTCCTCAAAATCCCCATCCCTAACTTTAAACAAACCTATCGCATTTGAACTCTTGTGTGCTCAAAGCCCCTACCAACCCCACCTCATATCATGCATCTATTTAATTCTCTAGGAGGCTAAACCGCTTGATAACTCTTATCATCTTTATATGCAAAAATAGTCCAATATTATTTAACGACCCATCTCTCTCTCCCATAATGACAGAAGATTTTGGACTCAATTTCGAATGCCTAGAGATGTGTGGAACAAAAGGAGACAGCCTATAAAGTGATGCTTTTTTGGTATAGAACTCCGGAGGTTCTTCACAGGTATGATCTGGAGGTCTCTCGGTTGTGTTGGAGATGCCACGAGAATGTGGGTTTTCATTACCATATTTTCTGGGAATGCCCTTTTTGGTCCTCTGTTCAGTCCCTCCTACAGAGTCTTCTTGGAATTAGTATCCCATTGCGCGCTTTTCATTATCTTTTGGCTTTGCCTGTTCCTGCCAGGAGACTGGTTGCATTTGTTTTATTAGCTGCTAAACGGGTCATACTCTCAGGTTGGCTGTCCTCTTCTCCTCCTTCATTTTCTCAACTGGTACAAGCTATAGCTTATATACACAGAATGGAACATCTTACAGCAGTTCTCAAAAATTTGGGATATGTGGGATGGCTTGGAATTTAACCCTGAATTGATACATCCAGCTTCAGACTGACACCACTTTAGTCTTAAGCTTCGGATACCATACTTCTTGCTTTTTTATGCTCTAGGAACTCCACCCCCCCCCCCCCCGCCCCTAGTACACCTTTTTCTTTCTCTCCCTTTGGTTACTTTATCGAGTAGAGCTCAAGAAGAAAACCCATGGAGGGGTTACTAGGTTCTTTGTATTGTTAAGTTTGTTATTTCTACGCTCGCTCTATTGGAAGACGTCTACTTACTAACTGCAGTTATTTTCTACTCTCATGTTCTAATGCAATATTGTAATGTACTACTGTACGATGTGATATACTTTAACCTTTTATCTACACTTAAATGCTTTTACATACTTTCTTGTATTTTTTCTTCTGAAAAAATAATAATAAAAATACAATTACAAAATTACAAAATTACAAAAAAAATGATTGTACGCGTATGAATAGGACACCCTTTCTCTTGCACCTTCTTACTTATTGTCAGAATAATATCACCCTGTTCTTTTTCTTTTAAGATTTGTGACAGTTCAGGATTTATTGATTTTGTAGACTGCAAGGAGTAAACCACTTTCTCATAAAAACATTCCTTTCCCTTTATCCATTTTTTTGTGATTGTCACGTCATACTATATTTATGTACCTGCAACAACAATCTTTGTAGTTTTTCAGGAGCTTGACCGATGGGTTTTGACAGAATAGCTTGATGTTGTTTATGGTCATCTCGTACCTTTACATTGGCTCCATGGATGTATTAGCAGAATTTCTTTGTTGCAAACACAATTACTAGTGGTTTCCTTGCAAACTGGGTATTATTTTACTCTGCAAACAGATACTATTATTGAAGCACAATCAAAAAGTGCTTTTCTTTTCATCAGATATCATCAGGTATGCCCTCTTTTATTGTGTCAGCTTACACTTCCAGTTGTTTGGACAGAGAATAAAAGCTAAAACAAGGGACTGATTTTCAGATTTGGAGCTTTTTTTCATTTTTTCTAACCATTTATAAAGATTTTCTTAGTAAAGGAACTGAACTCTGACAACTGTCAAAAAAAGACACGGCAAAGGACTAGTTACCAATATGGTCTGTGGTCTTCCTGCAACTTTTCCCTTGCCACATGAATCTAGACAAAATAGGCTGTAAGGATTTAGATAGCAAGCTTTCTAAAGAGAAATAGGAGTTGAGGAAAATGCATAATTTTAAATGCAGAAAGTCTTCCTGCCCAGTGTTAAAAATGTTTTGCTAATTACTGTTGTAATTTGGTACAAGTATCTAGTTGATTTGGAAAAGAAAAGATTCCTGGATGTCCTTGTCAATTGTCTATCCAGGTAAGATATTCTGTATGTATTAGTTTCGGCCCAAGTATATGGGAATTGTTCCTGAGGTAAGTATCTAGTCGTACCGTTTAATTCCATCTCTACAATAAAGGATTTTGTTTTCTTCACCTTGTACTATGAGACTTTGTGGAACCAAATTAAGGTTTGTTGTACCTCAGCCAGGGAAATTGTCAGATCAGTTAACATGAGGATCAGGTCATCAGCAAATAAGCTATTCTTGTGCTCTTGTCAGAGAGTTCCCCTGGGCAGACGCGCTGCTGGTGTGCGTCGGGGTGCGTTGGGGCGCGTCGGCGTGCACGCGTTCCCGTGCGCACCATCGCGGGTGCTGGCGTGCGGGTGTGTGCGGGGGGCGCGTGCCAGCGTGCGTCGGCGTGCACGCGCGCCCGGCATTTGGCGCCAATCTGCCTATTTATGTTGTCTGCACAGGGGGCTCGGTGCTGTCCGATCTTCAGCTCTCTGTATCCCTGCACCTGCTTCCTGCTTCCTGTTTGAACCTGATCTCCTGACCACCGGCTTGCCTTTGATTATCCTTGTCTTCTGCCTGCCACTGATCCCGGACTGTCCTGACTATGAATCTGCCTGCTCCTCTGTACCGCGTTGCCCGCCTGTTGCCAACACTGCTTGTGACCCGATCTGCCTGTTCCACTCCTGCTCTGCACCTGCTGCCTGTGCTTCAGTTGTCTGGTGATCTCCAGAACCACCTTTACTGGGATCCTCCTGCAGCTAACCCGCCAGGCTCTCATACCATTCTGTGCTCCCGTGCCTCCTGTCCATACTACCAGGGGCCGGGAACCAGATACGTAAGGGAGGCCTCCCCCTGCCACATCGGGCTCATCGGTCTGGTACGTGGAAGTCTGACAGCTCTTGACATGCAATGGTAAACAAAGAATTATACTTGTTTGCTTTAATGTGTTCGCCTACGGGCTCCATTAAAAGGTTAAAAATTCTTCATTTGGCAGACCTTTTAGATGGTAACACCCCATACACCCTGAAAGAATTGAAGAATTTATGTTGCGTTTTCTCAAAAGATTGCAGCAGCAGAGAGCAAAGTTCTTGGCATAATGTAAATAATTTAAAGGTTAAGGTTGGGGACGAATTCAACTTATTTTGTTAGTCTGCAGTTTTGATAGTAACTGAGATGGCATCTAGACTCTGCATCCTCTCTCTCTTTGTCTGAGAACCTGACAAATGAATGAACATGTCACTAATAAAGGCTTTATGGGTATACCACACTACAACTGGGTCAGATACAGAACCTGCATTGGTAGAGAAAAAGTCTTCAAGCTGATGTGAGATGACTTCTGCATAAGAGGTATTTTGCAGGAGAAACTTATTGGTGCACTATATATAACTATTTGGTTGGAATATCATGCTAATTAGGTTGATGCATATAGACGCATGAACGGACCAGGTGATAGTGTGCATACTATTTGAAGTAACCCTTTGTCAGTAAGAAAAAGGTCTATAAATGAGTAGGTGTTATGGGTGTTGACAGGTAGGTGTAGTCACGTTCAGTAACATGACAATACCTCCACACCAGGTACCAAATTAAAATTCCCACAAAGGAGTTGATGTCCACAGTGGATTTGTTTTGCTTTCTTGAGAGTTGTGTTGGGATTGCAAATGATCAGCAGAGTATATTGAGTGCCACTGAGTCCTCCTGGGTCAAGGATACTTTGGTGAAGCTGGAAGGAGAGTCCTTGATGGCGACTAGGACTTTCCTTTTTTTCTGTGTGAAGCAGACCTTAAATATGTGTGAGAATTTTTTATGCTGATATGGTGGTGAAGCATCCTTCAGCATCTTGCCACTATAAAGGCAGCTGGTATCCTAAATCTCCAGCCCCACATAATAAGGGCGACATATCTGGAATTATAAACATAAATTTGGTACCTACCCGACTCCACCCCTGATGAAGTCACATGGGCTGTGGCGCAACTAGTCAGGAAGAAGTAGTGTATGTCACTTCTGTTATTTGTCTGATCCCGGAAATTCATTCAGTTGCTATGTTTTTTTTATATAATACATTTTAATTTGCTACTACTACTACTACTAAAACTACTACACAATGAGGATTTGCTTTCTTGTATAACCATATCACCCACTGGAGGAGAGGAGAGTAGATAGTGGGAGTGAGTGTGTACAGACCAATAAACTATCACATTGCTGATTGGAAGAAAGGATATAATATAGCCACCCATGGAGAGGAATTACTTATACCCTAAATGCTTTTAGACATTTTGGTCTAGGCAAAGAGGTGAGCTGCTTGCACACACAATGTGGATTGAGGTGCAAGGGAGAGTGATCACAACACTGAGGAATTTGATGATATTTGCACAAAAGATATCACCGGACACACTGATCTTGTTCTTTAATGGACACTATTATATGAAAATCAAGTTACTAAATTGGATTGTTTTTTCACTTTATCACTGTATTAATGTTTAATCTGTTTTTGCGTACTTGCATATTTTTGAACAATTGTGCATTATTTGCAGCACTGGTATTATGGGCTAAAATATCCAGTAGGGGTATTATTTTAATGTCAGATTTTGATAAGACATAAGAATATTATTTGTGTTATTTTGCACACCTTGATGAGAAGTTTGTTGCAGCACTGGCACTTTGAGAACAAACACAGTAAATAATTTATTATTATTATTCATGTTATTCAATATCTAGTTTGAGAGATCAGACACATGTAATATTAATGCTTGCAATTCTTTATGTAGTTTTATTATTTTTTTAGTTTTGAAGCATAGCGCCACTTCAAATTTGTAAAGAATGGAATTCTAGATTTGGGGACACATTGTTACCTTGTGAGCAGCTGCTTCCTATTTCTTATATCAAGTGGTAGCACATAGGATTCTATACCTATATAATCTTTAGGTAGTTGTAGATGTAGTACAATGGATAAAGTCCACATCCACAGGTTTCAGTGGAGTCACAGCAAAGTACTGTTGGCTTCTTAATTCTGGAAATATAATAAGAAAGTCAATATTTGAACAATATGAAAACTGTCACAAGGCCCTTAAACTGAGTTAAAAAATAGGAGAAAAAGTAAACAGAGCAGTCAAATAGTTTATAAATTTTCTAGAGATCTGTGGTAAATTCCTTTGAAAAGTTGCATTTGAGCTGAATACCGGACTGGAGAAAAGCCTGAAACTAAGTGGTGTCAGTGCGGGACCTGTCATGTGTATCTGGATCCATTATTTTTAGAACAACTTGCCTTGACTGGAGAAGATGGTGCCTTCCCATGATGTGTCTGATATAATACCCCAGGAGTACAAAAATGTCATGCCTCTGTCCAGGCTTGAGATTGTGTGAGATACTCCAGTGTGGGTGATTAATAGAGTAGCAGGATAGCTCCATCTGTAGGTAATTTTAAGGTTGTTGAGTGCCTGTGTGACTGTTTTCAGTTGTCTTCTCGATTGTAGCATGTACTATGATAAATCTACAAAAATGTGTACATCTGCATAGGGTGCTGGAAGAATATTTAGCATTTTTGCTTTGGAGAGTAGTTGTTCCTTCACTGGGAAAAAATTAATTTGCATAACGATATGCCTAGGAACTGAATCCGCCAGATGTTGGGGTTTAGGAATCCTGTGGATGCAATCTATGGTCAGATCCACTAATGACAGATCTGGTAGTTGACAGGATATCAGGTCACAGGCATAGTCACGTAGACCCTGAGGGGGTACAGATTCTGGCACTCCACGCAGTTTAACATTATTACACCGTGAGTGGTCTTCCAGATTCGGTAGTTTTGTCTTTACCCACAAGTTGTCATTTTGGTTTCTCATAGGCATCAACCAAGTTGTTAACTGTGTTAGTACACTCCTCTGTTTTGCCCTCTATATGTTGAACTCTCTCTCCCATAATTTACATGTCAGCAGAAAACTTGTGGGTCGAGGGTTGAAAAATCAGCCATATGGGAAGATTGAAGTGATAAAAGCATATCCTTCGTGGTTGTATCTAGAACAGGTTGTCCGGACGTGGGGAAGGCAGCTATGGAGAATTGAAATGCATTGTCATTGTGAACACGGTGAAGTTTTGTACTCACTACTGAGAAGGACTGGTATGGGGAGTCCATCCTCACCGTAGCTTGAGCTGGGCCCCTAGAGACAGGGCTAATGGCTTCTGAATGTTGTGGGGAGAAAGGTTCTGTCCCTCTGTCAACTCTGAGTCTCCCAAGTCAGCCTCAGGCAGATCAGCGTAGGAAAAAGGAGAGTGCACAGCCTGTCTGTTAGTGCCATCTTGGCCATTCCCTCTCGGGGTCACCTGCCGAAAAAAGAAGGCTGTTAGCTTTTGTGGCTGTTGGCCTTCTTTTCTTTTGCGGGACATCACTGCTGCAATGTCTTGCAAGGCACAGGAGGTAGGAGGGAGCTGAATGGCTGCTGGGATCCCGCAGGATGGCTCAGTGTCTCTGGTCAGTCTGCTAAGCTCTTGGCTTAAAGGGTAGTAAAGGCTTTTTTTAAATTTACACCTTCAATAGTGACCAAGGGGGTTTTATACCTGGACGATCCACAAGAATGAATATCCGCAGACTATTCCATAACCTGCAATACCCTCATGAGTGTTCACGTACCCGTGCCATTGTGTCTTTGGACACATGTAAAGCATTTGATAGTGTGGAATGGCCATATCTCTTTCGTGTGCTGCAGGTGTATGGTTTCGGTCCTCGCATGGTGGCATGGATTAGACTACTTTACACATCCCCCCAAGCCCGAGTGCGCGTTAATTCCTCAATCACTAAATCATTTTCCATTACAAGGGGCACGAGGCAGGGATGTCCTTTATCCCCGCTTCTGTTCGCCTTGGCTATGGAACCGCTGGCGGCTCAAATTCGTACATCCCCTTCCATCAAAGGCCTGCCTATTGCTACCATTGAGGAACATATTTCACTGTATGCAGACGACACTTTGGTGTATCTGGCAGATACTAATACATCACTTCGGTCGCTGTTGGCCGAGATTAATAGGTTTGGAGATTTCTCTGGATTCCGGGTGAACTGGGACAAATCCAGCCTGTTCCCTTTGGATTCAGCAGCAATCTCCCAGATCCACCCGGACTCCAACTTACAGGTAGTAACTTCCTTTCGATACCTTGGGGTATTGGTACAATCGCCTTTATCCACCTACATTACTAATAACTTAGACCCCATACTGAATAGACTACAGGAACAAATTAAGCAGTGGATGGACTTGCCCCTAGATCTTATGGGAAGAGCAAGCCTACTTAAAATGATCTACCTACCGAAACTGCTATACGTGCTGGCTAACTCCCCTTGCAAAATCCCCAAATCTATTTTTAAAAGGATAGATACGATTTGTACAACGTTCCTGTGGAGTGGGGGGACCCCCAGGGTGGCACTGGAGAGGTTAAGGCTGCCATCACATATGGCGGGGTTGGCGTTTCCAAATTTTTTTCTTTATTACTTAGCATCACAGTTAGTGCATGTGCATGATTGGCTATGTCCGGTCCCGGCAAATGTATGTACTACCACTGAGGGAGCCATTGCGTCTTCCATGGAAACTCTACATAACATTGTTTATAGAGGTAGGGTTCCAAGTCGACCAGGCACATCTATGCTAGCAACTTCTCTTTTACTTTTTCGATATATCATTACAAAAATCTCTAAATATTCCTGGTCCACATCCCCAAATAATCCCCTGTGGTTCAACCCTACTTTGCAGGAACTACACTCATTGCCCGACACTCAGCGATGGCACTCTAAGGGAATAAAATACTTATGTCATTTGTATGATGCCCAAGGGTTTAAAACTTTTCAACAACTGAGCTTAGACTTTGGCCTACCACGCTCTTATTTATTCCACTATTATCAACTTAGGCATGCTATACGAGCTCAGTTTGGCTCCTTAAAGAATCCCATTAATTTGCCCCCACTAGAGAGACTACTAAGACAACCAGACCCTAATAAGCTTATTTCTACCTATTATGCGGCCCTAATGACGGACGTTAACCCCCGATTCAGTAAAGTGCAGGAAAAATGGACATCCATGGACATCTCATTTACTGAGGAAGACTGGACTGAATTCAGAGACACATATAAAGCCACGGTCATTTCATCTAGAGATAGAGTTATACAGATTAAATTTTTTCACCATTCTCATCTTACCCCGGCCAGACTACACAAAATGGGGCTGAAGACCTCCGCTGAATGCTTTCGTGGTTGTGGAGGGAGTGCTGATTTCATGCACTGCTTCTGGACCTGTCCAGTGGTTCAGGACTTCTGGGTGGAAGTAGGCTCCTTCATTTCCTCTGCTTTAGGCCTCCCCAATATCATCCACCCAAAAAATGGCCTGTTGGGGATCTTTGGAGATTTACAACTACCAACACAGGCCAAAAGATTACTACGAATCCTCTACTTTTACATTAGAAAGACCATCCTGATGTCATGGAAGGGTGTATCAACACCCTTGAAATCCCTATGGCTAAAATTAATCAATGATGTGATACCACTGTATAAACTTACTTTCGAACTAAGGAAACGGACAAAAACATTCCATAAAATTTGGGGTAGATGGCTTGCTAGCCCTTTGACCCTCACCTTGTAGGATATGTAGTTGGGACATTTACAGGTCGCGCCGGGATAGCATATAATTTATGCAAATTATTGGTACCGTTATATACAGACGAATTGCTTGTATGAGTAGTTGCGTGCTAATATTAGCAGATGTACCAATGTCTGTCTCTGTTTATATGAGCTACATGTTATTACTGTTTACCAATGACTGACCGAGCATATTAAGTGGATGTTTGTTGTGCTTGTTTTGTACAACTGATTTGTAAAATTAATAAAAATATCTTTAAAAAAAAAAAAAATTTACACCAACAGGTAAGCCTATAATAAAACTTACCCATAGGTGCAGCAAATATCTTCCTTAACATGCACCGTTTAGGAGATATTTACTATAGCAGCACCGGCGCTCTGAATGGATGGCATGTTGTCCATAGAGAGAGATGTGCAATGGCCGTGACTCCCATGCATGCAGAGGAGTGACGGCATTGTGGCTCCGCCAATCAAAAAGCGGCTGTTCATGAACCTGGAAGGAAGGTAAAGATGGAGGCCTTGTCAAGGGTGACAGCGTGCTGCTGGAGGGCTTCGTTTTAAGGTAAGTCTTTCATAATGTGATAGTATGCAATCCATACTAGCACACTATGTTATTCATTTGGAGGGAAATTTTTTTTCAGGTTTTTTTGTTTTTGCAGTTCTCTACCACTTTAAGTGACCGTTTTTGAGCACTTGCAAGCCATGCCCCTGAGATATTCTATTTCTAATAGAGTGAGCTTCAAATTTCTGTGCCAGATAAGCTTTATTATTAGGAGAGTAGGTATCCACTTTCAAAATTTTAGGGTACTTGTCCATCTTAGTTTTTGTCAAAAGAAGTTTATTGAGTATACAATGTTATAAAGATACATAAAGTAAGTTTACAAGGATCTATAAAGTAAGCTCACTGTTTTACAGCAGGGTTTATATAGGTAAACATCATGAAATTTCAAATATTAAACATTGGGTTCATGTAAACCTAAATTAAAGATATATATATCATTTCCTTAGTTACTTTTGTAGGTATTTAAATGATTTATACCTATTATACATATTGTTTACAAGTAGAGTGTATATAGGTCAAATAAATTCTGATAATGAGCTTTAATCGTAAGGTGGAGAAAAGGAAAGAGAAAGAAGAAAAAGGGTTGAAATGTAGAGGTATGGTCCACAAGGTTGTCCCGCTCGTCAGTTTATTATTCTTTTTAGTTCTCTTTGAAGCCTTAGAATGGGTGTCTCTGTAAGTCATTTAATCTGTTACCATGGCAACAGGACAGAGTCAATGAAGTTTGACAGGAACTGTTGTTTTATCCAAGGATGCCAAAGTTTTTCAAATTTTGGAATTTGATTTTGATCGATGGCTACCATCTTAGCATGGGACATTGTATTATTCATTCTGTGAATTGTTTCTGCTAGTACCAATGTAGGAGATTTCCATGCCTTGGCCACTGTTTGTTTTGCAGCCGTTATTAGTTGGATCATAAGTTTGAATTGAGAGAGTGTTAACCATTCCGGTTTTAGATTAAGTAAAGCTATATATGGATCTGGTTGTATTATTTTTTTAAATATTTTAGATGCAATCACGAAGACTTCCTTCCAGAAGGTTTGGATTACTGGGCACGTCCACCATATGTGTAAATATGTGCCTATTTCTAGGCATCCTCGAAAACAAAGAGCTGAGGTATTAGGTGAATATTTTGCCACTCTAGCGGGTACAAGGTACCAGCGAGTTAGGACTTTATAATTTGTCTCCAGTGCTAAGATGTTGGGTGAAGATGACTTAGATGTGAGCCATATGTTAGACCAGTCCGTGTCTTCTAAAGTTCGTCCCAGGTCCTCCTCCCACCTCTGAACGTAAGAGGGTCTATTAAGATTTGCTACTCCATATAATTGATTATAAAGTGATGAAATTGTACCTTTAGCAAATGGATCTTTTGTACAGATTGATTCAAAAATGGATAATTGGGATAATGGTGTATCCCCCTTTAGGAATGGTGTATAGAAATTTTTGATTTGGAGATATCTAAATATCTCAGAGTTTGGTAGATCATATTTTTCTTTAAGCGATGGGAATGAAAGGAATGATTTAGATGCTATGAAGTCATTTAGTGTCTGAATGCCTGATGTTGTCCAAGCTTTAAAAGAGTTTGGGTAGATCCATGCCGGATAAAAGGCCGGATTTCTGATAAAAGAGAGGAGAGGATTGTGTGGAGATTGTAACTGATATTTGGTTTTTAGTTTATCCCAGAGAGATAAGAAGTGTTTAGTTATGGGATTATGAATTTTAAAGCGGTCTTTAGGATCAAGCCATAATAAATTTGATATTAATAGAGGGTCATTTTCTGAAGCCTCTATAAATACCCATAATGGGATTTCCTGTTTTGCATGGTATTTGGACAGACTGGCCAAATGTGCTGCTCTGTAGTAGTTAGTAAAATTAGGGTATCCCAGGCCTCCTTTATTTTTGGGAAGATGCAGTGTGTGTATAGGTATACGTGGTTTAGAAGAGCCCCATATAAACGAAGTTGCTCTTTTTTGTACTATTCTCAAAAAATAGGAAGGAATTGGAATAGGGAGGACTCTGAATAGATAAAGCAATTTGGGTAGAATAGTCATTTTGATTGCATTAATCTTCCCTATCCAGGATAAAGGAAGTTGCGACCATTGTTTTATTAGATTTGTGATCTGTCTTAATACAGGAGGATAATTGGTTGAGAATAAGTCAGAATGAGATGCTGTTAAATGAATTCCAAGATATGGGATTGATTTTTCTGCCCATGTGAATGGGAGTGCAGCCCTAGCCGGGATCAATTCCATGTTTGTGAGTGAAATATTAAGCACTAGGCATTTCTTAGGATTAATCATAAGGCCGGATAGGGCTGCAAATCCATCAAGAGCTGGTATTAAGTTAGGACCAGAGACCTGTGGTGATGATAGAAAAAGTAATATATCGTCTGCAAATATACATAATTTGTGTGTAATACCTCCTACTTCAATGCCAGTTATAGTTTGGTTTGTTCTGATGTATTGGGCCATGGGTTCGAGTATAAGGGCAAATAATAAGGGAGATAATGGGCAACCCTGTCGGGTACCTCTTTCGATATTAAAGGCTTCAGATTTGTATCCAGCATATTTTATATAGGCTTTGGGTTTATTATATAATGCTTTGATCCATGTTAAAAAGTGGGGTCCACAACCCCATTTTTGTAATGAATATTGCATATATTGCCAGGATACTGTGTCAAATGCCCTCTTAATATCGAGAGATAGAAAACATAAAGGGATTTTCTGTTTTTTAGCAATATGTGCCAATAACACTGCCCTGCGTATATTATTGCCTGCCTGTCTATTTGGCATGAAGCCTACTTGATCTCTATGTATTAATTTTCCTATAATGCTATTGAGGCGTTTTGCTATTATTTTTGCTAATAATTTAATATAGAGGTTTAACAGAGAGATAGGCCGATAATTCACACAGGAAGTATCATCAGAAAGGGGTTTTGGGATCATATAAACAATTGCCATTAGTGTTTCTTGCCGAAAAGAATGTCCATCTAGAAGTTTGTTAAAAGTTTTAGTGAGAATGGGAGAGAGTATTTCTGAGAATGTTTTATAGTATAAAGCCGAGTAGCCATCTGGGCCTGGTCTTTTGTTAAGTTTTAGGTCTTTTATGGCGTTAGCAACTTCATCTATAGTTATAGGCTCATCCAAACTGCTTTTTTGATTCTGAGATAACTCAGGTAAGGTTATTTTTGAGAAGAAGGATTCAGCCTCTGTAGGATTAAATTCATTGCTTGTCTTGTATAAAGTTGCGAGATGTGAGTGAAATTTATGGACTATTTTAACTGGATTACAAGTGTAAACATTTTTTGATAATTTCAAACGTATTGGTTTGAAAGATTTGTTAGTTGAATTTAATGCCCGAGCCAAATATGTACCTGGTTTGTTTGTATTCATGTAGAAATTGTGTTTGGAGCGTTTGAGGGATTTATCAACTGACTCAGTGAGAAATAGATCGTATTCCAATCTAGATTTTTCCAGATGAGATTTTGTACTCTGAGATGGATTATCTTGAAATGATATGTAGGCTGCATTAAAATTGAGTTCTAGTTTTTTTGCTAGATTTTTGCGTTCCCGTTTAAATAGTGCCATTTGTCTTTGTATTGTACCACGCAAGACAGGCTTATGAGCTTCCCACAGTGTTATTGGGGAGATGTCTGTTGTATTATTAATTGATATGTATTCCTTTAAAGCTTGTTCAATGGCCATCTGATGTAGTGGGTGTTTGAGCATTATGTCCGGTAAGTACCACGTTGGGTCATGCGCTTTTGGTATGGCTGAGGCTATAGTAGTGTATACTGGATTATGGTCAGACCACGGAATCGGAATTATATCTGATGCAATAATTTCTGGTATCATTCCTATTGTTAGAAAAATATGATCTATTCTGGTGAAGGTTTGATGAGGGTGCGAGAAATAAGTGAATTTCTTTTTCATTGGGTTACTTTCTCTCCACGAATCTACCAGATTGTATTTGGAAAGAAGTTGAGAAAAAGGTAATCTAGAGGTTATTTTGGATGGTGTAAAAGGTGATTTATCTAGAAATGGGAGGAGGACCTGGTTCGAATCCCCGCACATTATCACTGTTCCTATTTTGTGTGTATTAATCACTTGTAATATATGTGAGAGGAATGGTGTAGGTTGTTTGTTAGGAGCGTAGTAGGAAATCACTGTGATTGCTGTATCCATTATATAACCCATGAGTATCAGGTATCTACCTTCTGGGTCTTTAATTTCTGATGATAAGGTGAATGGTGTGGATCGGTGAAATGCAATTAGAGTTCCCCTTTGCTTGGTACAGGCAGAAGCCGTGTAAATTTGTTGATAAAAAGGAGAAATATATTTTGGAGTAGAATCTTTGGTGAAGTGTGTTTCTTGGAGGCATACTATGTGAGCCTTCTTGTTATGGAAAGTACGGAAGGCTTTGGTCCTTTTTTGAGGGACATTTATTCCCTGAACATTCAGGGAAAGTATATTCAGTGGTGCCATGGCAATAGATCAAATAGTTTTGACTTACTTTTTGTTATGCAGAGCTGACTGCGCAGATCAACCTGTGTGGACTGAAGAGATGAATAGATAGAAAAGAAACCAGTGAATTCTGGAGTAAAGAGTAAACAAAAAACATATGAGATTAGATGATACATTGTATAAATTATTTTTTGCAAGTAATCACAATTTACCCGTGAAAGAGAATAAATATCTCTCTCAGGGGAATAAGTGCCTTCGTCACACTCCCACATAATATGGTTGGGAGAATGAGGAGGGCTAATGGGGGTACACGGATCTTCCGCTTACAGGAGAGAAGTGCTATGTCAAAAGACATCAAAATGATGTTTCATTAATTGGAGTGCAGAATATAGTTTTTGTTGAAATTATTTATTCCAGGGTGGTTGTATATGGTTAGCCTTGCCCTAGGCTAAATAATTCAGTTAGAAAGGTACTGTTAATAACTTTGCTATTGATGAAGATAGTTTGAATTATTTTGGGATTTTAACCCTTTTAGAGTAAACAATTACATATTTTATTCATATGTAACTGTTTAGATATGTTAACTCATAAAATTGAGGTTGTATTGCTTCAGATTAGAATAAACAAAAACATAGTTCTAGGAACTAGTTAGGTAATAATATATTTGTTTTAAGAAAAGAAAGAAAAAGCTTCCATTACTTCTGGATTATTGAACATATTTGTCCTAAAAAGTAATAAATCTATTGTTATTACCTGATAATATATAACTGAACAAGAATTTCCTTATTTCACTTATATATTCTAAGGCTATATGAATCAGAAGTAATAAGAAATATAACTGGAATGTAACATGATCCCACACAGTGTGTGACTATTAGAATGCAGTTACATTCAGTTATAAATACAGTTTTTTTATAGAGAACCATCTCTTAGTATAATAAATGAAGAGATATCAGGAATTAGGATGTCAGTCCATTGAATCTTCTTGGTCCATGGATGATGTGGCATAACGGCCTCTTTTGTGAGAATGATGATTCCCATTTTGTTCTGAAATTTTCTGGGTGCTGCCTGAAGGTGAAGATGATGCCATTCTTCTGCGTGTGGGAGTGTTGCTGCTTGTGGGTTCTGTCAGATTTAATTTTAAAAGGGTTTGTTGTAGTTCATCTGCTGATCTGCTTCTGTAAATTGTACCTTGGTAGTTAAATCTGACTGAAAAGGGGAAGCCCCATTGATACATAATGTTGTGGCGTTGCAGTTCCATTAGTTGGGGTTTCATGGATCGTCTTTTAGTAATAGTAAGTTGGGATAGGTCAGCAAAAATGTGATAATTGTGTCCTTGAAAATTAAGTTCCTTTTTTTCTCTTGCAGCAATTAGTATTTGTTCTTTCGTTCTGTAATAATGAAATTTTGTGATTGTCACGGAACGCCCCACACTCCGCTTGAGTGCTTCCGTCATATACCGCTTCCTAAGTTCTGGAACACGAGTCCAATGGATCTGGCTATAGAAACCCCAAGAACTAGACAACACCAGTCTTGGAGTACATCAGAACTGCCTTTATTTTGAGATCTCACAGACCTTTTTATATCAGGGATGACTCAAAGCTAACCTAATTAACATGACCTAATTTACTACAAAATGTACCCAGACCAGATGACAGTCTTGTGGGCACCGGGCTTCACACATTAATACAATTAACAATACAAACAACAATCTCCCCCCTCCTCAGCCTAGACCATTCGTCTATTAGCCAGGGCTGGTGGCTAATGTGATCAGCTCTCTCAATTACGTGGGGGTCCATCTTTCTTTTTGGCTGTGAGGGCTCTGTGTACTCTGTCCAGTTCTAAACGTTCAATAGGGATATCTGGCTTTAGTTCTTGTAATAGAGCAGTAATAGTAGATTGCAGGTCTGTCACAGTTTCAGGTATTCCCCTTATGCGCAAGTTTGAACGTCTGGCTCTATTTTCATAATCTTCGAGCTTAGTTTGAAGTATTAAATTCTCTTTTTTTAATTGTTCCAATTCTGTTATATTTTCTTGGGTTGTAATTTCAATTTCATCCATTTTTATTTCTAAGGCTGCAGTGCGGTTTCCCAGCTCTCTTATTTCTTTGGTTAGGCTTTTTGTTATTTGGTCTGAGGTTTGTTTTAAAGCCTTATGAAGCATCTTTTCAAATTGTAATAATATTACTGGGGATACTGAGGAGGTTTGTGGAGAAGTTTGTGAGAGGATTTGTTCTGTATCTGACTCAAATGGAGAGTCTTGCTGTGACATTTTCTGTCTGTGAGAGCGCCCTGATGCTGTATCTTGTGAGGTGACTGGAGCTGCTTCAGCTGCAGTGAGTGCCTGTGAGCTCTTTGTGAGGTGATTTTTATTTCTTCCACGGTTTCCTCCCAGTACCATATTTCCTGCCCAAACTTTCACAGTTTGTTCCCAGGGGCAAAAAGGTTCAAATGGATACCTTTTGAGCCTGCAGGCTCCGCTTTGTCCTTCTCTTCTCTCCTCAGCGGTGTGGAGCTCTAACAATGCATGTCTGCTCTGCTAGGCTCCGCCTCCTGCCCCCCTCGTCCATCTTAGTTTTTTAATTAATTGTTTGAATTGTTGGGACAAGAGTTTTTTGCATACGCACCAAGTGTCAAGCATATGCCTTTTATTAAAGCTTTGTGAGCCAGCCATAGCATGTGATGATCAGAATCATCTTTATCGTTATTTGCAAAGTATTGATTCACGGCTTCAAGTATTTGTCATTTAAAATCAACCAGTAAAGAGGTGTTAGGTTTCTAAAGAGGATTGGAGGGACACTCAAGAGATTCCATGATACTGGTTGTTATAGATGCATGGTCTGACCATATAATCAACTCAATTGTCAATTGTGTAACTTTGTGTAATGACCATTTATCAGCAAGAAATGTATTGATTCTTGAGTATGTGTGGGAAGCATACAAGAAAGTAAAGTCATGTTCAGAGCTGTGCTGACACCACCAAATGTTGAACAGATCATGGGGAGCTAAAAAGTAATTCAGGGAGCCTGATAATTTCCTATTAGGTGCTGTAAAGTCCAATATCATATTTGGCACTATGTTAAAATTTTAATCTATAATAAGCAATCCTTGACTATGAGACTATGACTAAATGCAAAACTTTTTTTTTTTTAGTTTTGGATAGAGTGGAGAGTGATTAGAATTCTTGTCAGTTTTTATTGCTGTCTGTACCCTCTCTATTTGTCCTGTTTAACATTAACATTAAAAGAGAAAGAAAATCCAAAATTTTGGGTTGTACCCAGAAAAGTAATAGAGGGGAAATCTTCCAATGGGGACACTAGCTCTGGTGACCTGGGGGTCCCCAAGAAGTTCCCGTAATTTGGATGGTTTTCTTCTCTTTTCCTGTTTGGCTATGGGACAGGAAGTGAAGTAAAATCTCCACAATGGGACACAGATGGCGACAAAAAATATGACAGGGGTTATAACCCTACCTTACTCTATCCAAAATGAAAAAAAAAAAATTGCCTATAGTGCTCCTTAATTTTCTTAGAACGTTTGTTTGGAAAGCTGATCTGTCAGACATTTGGGGCATATGCTGTGGGTAAAATAAATATTGAACATGTCACCATTTTTCAATGTAAATATATTTCTAAAGGAGCTATTGACATGAAATTGTCACCACATGTCGGTAACAATCCATGCAATCCATACATACAAAGAAGTCAAAACAAATACATTCAATGAAATGAAGTTATGTGCAATGAAATGGAATGACACAGGGAAAAAGTATTGAACACGCTAAATGAAATCTTTTTAATACTTCGTACAAAATCCTTTGTTAGTAATGACAGCTTCAAGATCCCTCCTGTATGGAGAAAATAGTTGCATGCATTGCTCAGGTTTGATTTTGGCCCATTTTTCCACACAGTCTTCAAATTTTGAAGGTTCTATGGGCCTCCTCTATAAACTCTGATCTTTATTTCTTTTCATAGATGTTCTATTGGATTCAAGTCAGATGATTAGCTGGGCCATTCTAGCAGCTTTATTTTCTTTCTTTGAAACCATAAACAAAGCCAACAAATTAGCTTTGTGTATGAGATCATTGCTGAAATGTCCACCCTCATTTCATCTTCATCATCCTGGTAGTTGGCCCCCTGTTCAGTTCGTAGCAGAACATGCGAAAAGGCAAAAAATTTGTTCGAACATGCTAACACACTTAAAGTCTATGGGACATGAACGTGAAAAATCAAAAGTGCTAATTTTAAGGGTTAATATGCAAGATATTGTCATAAAAAGTGTTTGGGGACCTGGGTCCTGCCCCAGGGGACATGTATCAATGCAAAAAAAAAGTTTTAAAAATGGCTGTTTTTTACGTTAGCAGTGATTTTAATAATGCTTAAAGTGAAACGATAAAAGTGAAATATTCTTTTAAATTTCGTACCTGGGGGGTGACTATAGTATGCCTTTAAAGTTGCACATGTTTCCCGGGTTTTCCGAGAGCAAAATTACATTTCTAAAGGAAAAAAGACATTTAAAAGTACTAACGGTAGCGCCGGCAGCTATAATGAATTGTCGGGTCTCTGCAATACTCATAAAAGTCATTGAAAAAAAACAGCCTGGGGTTCCCTCACAGTGCATTACCAGGCCCTTTGGTCTGGTATGAATATTAAGGGGAACCCTAAACCAAAATTTAAAAAAAAATATGTGGAGGTCCCCCCAAATTCTATACCAGGACCTTCAGGTCTGGTATGGATATTGGGGGGAACCCCATGCCAAAATTAAAAAAAAAAATGTTGTGTTGGTCCCCCTTAAAATCCATACTAGACCCTTATCCGAGCACGCAACGGTATCTACCAAGCTCATCTTCAATTTTCGACTTTAGTTGAAAAGAGTGTAAATGACTGATCCCAATAAGGACTCTTGCTTTCATTTTAGCGGAGCAGGAGGTAAAAACATGAGGGAACTGCTGAAAATGCAAAGAGGGAACTTTAGCTTTAATAAAATGCATTTCCCGAATAAAGATTATTTTAGTTTACAGTGTAGTTACCTCTTTCTGCAAAGCCGAACATTTCAAAAGGCTATTCAGCACTCTTGGACTAAGCGAGACTAGTTTTAGATACATCGTTGGTAGGTAAAATGCTAGCAGGATGATGGAATAGGTATCCATCAATGCATACAGAGGTTATTGCAGTGACCAGGTACCATTCCAGAGGTAAAGGCACAAAGTTTCTTCAATTTCTTTTAATTAGAAATGATCGAACCAAAAAAATTTGAATCTGTTGTATAAAAATTGATAGAATTTTTTGATTTGAATGCAGCTGCTGAAATGGTTTCCTATATAAATAACATTTACAATTGAGGCAAAAAAGTTCTATATTTCTTTCTTCAGACCAGAGATTATTCTTGTTCCTCACAGTCTAAGAGCCCTTTAGGTGCTTTTTTGAAAAATCCAAGAAGCCTTTAACCACTTCCAGACTGCCCACTACACATATACTGTGGCTGGGTGGCCCGGTTGCGCGAAGTGACGTACCTCTATGTTGTTTCGTGCATGAGCTACTGCACACCGGGGGAGCACGTGTGTGGGTCCCCAGACTCAATGTCCACCATCAACAAGCGATCTGCCTATATAAACAAATGACTTAAAATGACTTTAAATGACTTTTTTTCCTTTGAAATGTCATTTTGCTGTCAGACTGTTCTAAACACGGGAAACATGCGCCCCTTTACAGGCATACCAAAGACACCCCCCAGGTACAAAATTTATAGGAATATTACACTTTTATTGTTTCACTTTAATCATTATTAAAATCACTGCTCCTGAAAAATCGGCCCTTTTTAAAACTTCTTTTTGCATTGATACATGTCCCCTGGGGCAGGACCCAGGTCCCCAAACACTTTTTATGACAATAACTTGCATATAAGCTTTTAAAATGAGCACTTTTGATTATTCATGTTCGTGTCCCATAGATTTTAATGGTGTTCTAACAAATTCTTTGCCTGTTTGCAAGTTCTGCTGCGAACTGAACTGGGGGGTGTTCGGCTCATCCCTACTGGTCATATGTCTGGGTCCCGAAGAAGCCAATTAATAGTAAAACTTTGACCGCACAGACAACGCCATATCATACCTTTGTATGGATCATGTGCTCTTAATCTGTATCACTACAATACTTTTCTTTGATATTTTAACTGTTTTTCAAATAAATACTATGTTTTTATCAAATATGTCTCCTCTTTCTGGCCGATATAGTCCATCATTGTAGGATACTGAGGGTTCCCATTTGGGGTGGGATACTTGGCACTGACGTCTTGCTGCTGTGCAATTTTGGGTTGCCAGCTGCTTTATATGTGAGTTTTTTTGTATCTTTTGATTATGCTTATGCTCTGGGTAAGCTTATTTATCCTCAGCTGGTTTTTGGCCACTACTGCCTGCAGGATTCATCTACTGGGACACCTCCAGAGTAATCTTCATATTCCATGCTGCTGTAATGGCAGCCATTTAGTCCAGTGAGTTTGCATTGCAATTGATGGTGGTGGTTTGCAGATTGCTTCTATTGTTTGGTGGTGGTCTTAGTTGAAGATTGCTTCTATATTCATTTAGATTATTCATTGAGTTTATTTTGGATTATTGGACTATTTTTTACAGCCAAGAGACATTATTGTTTCTATATTTTATGTCAATGCAGCATACAGCTGATGCTTATTTTTTCATAGTTTAGGAGCTACACCTTTTTCACAATATATCAGACCTTTGCCTTTGATTTGGATCTGAGGTGGATTTTAAGGGGCCCTCTGCCAAAGCATCTTGTCCTTATGTTGATCATAACAAGGTTTTCTCTTTCCCACACTCTGGTCCAGTGACTGTGGAGTCTGTGGGGAGTTATCAGAATATGTAAACCCCAATAAGAGCTCCCAGATATCATCCCACTATGCAAATGGAAAAAGGGTTATTTAGCATCTGGTTACACTTTAACACACACACACACACACACACACACACACACACACAAATTAAAGTAAATAAAGACTTCACACACATTTGACAATCCTTTACTCAAAATCAAAAATTTCCATCATGCAAATCTATTGTCAGTCACATTGTCCAGTGATGCAGATTCTTGCACATCACAAAGAATGATGGTCCTGAAGGCCGTTTGCCAGATGTTTGGGCTGGATAACAAACCAAATTGTTCTGCTGGTCCTCAAATGTCAAGCATCCAAAGTTTGGGTTTAACCCTTCATTGGGCAGCACCATAACCTAATCCCTTACAGGGAGTTTTATATCTACTACAAGCATTGTTACACTGGAATACATTCATGTTTCTTTCATGTAATACTTCACTTAAATGATCTCCCTTATTTATATTTTTATTTTAAATGTTTTTGTTTTATTAGACTTACCTAGTTTCATCCAATATGTATCACAAGGGGAACAGCCTTTCACAATTGGGGATCGATTTACTAAATATCACAATTAGGAATATTAAAATTTCCCTTTAGGTAAAACATTAAAAATCATCTCCGGGTAAAACATTTATTTCTTTTCAGTCTGAATGCTGTAGAGAAAAGGTAGCACTTCTAGCAGTTTTCTCAAAACAAATAATGCTTTGCTAGTTATATTAAAGCAGTTGTATACCCGCACCAAAATTTTTATTTTTTTAAAACCTGTAAAGCATAAGGCATAATGCACCGCATACTAACTCATTATGAAATACTTACCTTAGAAAGAGGCATCGGCAGCTGATCCTGGTCACCACCGAGGGAGCTGACATTTCCCCTCGGCGTGTCTTCTGGCTTCGCGGCTCCGGTGCTGTGAGTGGCCGGAGCTGCAAAATTGTCAAAATTGCGCGCGAGAGACTTCTTTCTGGCAAGGTCCGGCAGCTTACCTTCCCTTACCTTCCTCCCCCATGTCTTTCCCTAATCACATTCTTTGGGAAATCATAATAAGGCCAATTGTTTTAAGGAAGTACTTTAAATAAACACCATTTACTGTAGGAAAAAAGTGACTTTTTGTTTTATAACAGGTCCTAAGACAAATGATAACTTCCATTATTTTGTAATAAAATCAGTGGGGGAATATATACCCAAACATTGTTCTGTTCTAATATTTTTACCTTTTCAGTGCTTTAAAATACAAAATAATAAAACATATATTTTATGAAAAAAATATATTAGGGCAAAGAAAAGGTTCATCAGGTTGTAGAAATAAATTGGTTAGCTCTCTTTACAGCTTTGCCAATCAGTATTTAGAGAATACAAGTGAAAATAAATTAAATCTTAATATAGAAACCTCAATGACAAAAGGCAGTCAGACTAATCTTGATCACAAATGTGTTTAATGTTTGTAGAGGTGTATTGCCAATGCATTTGGGGCAATTATAGTGTCCCCTTCATCTATACTAGCGTTTATCCAGCAATAAAAATCTAACAGAGGTTATAACCCTTCCATACTCTATTGAATATTTTTAAAAATGGTTAAAGTTCCATTTATGCAAAGTATTTGATTAGCATTTATTACTAAGCCATAGGTTCCACTTACTTTTAAATTTGACATAATTTATACAGTTTACAAACATAATACACAAGAAAGACTTAGCAGGCAAATGGATAGCTTAAGTCATTTGAATATGATGTACAGTATTGATGCTAAATGATTGTGCGAAGTAGCCATTAGAATTGCTCATAAAACAGGAGATTCCCTAATTGACACAGTGTGTTACACTCTGACAGTGTGGAAAGAATACTTCATGCTGAGTCTCAGCATGTATGTTGCACTAATTTAGAACTAGTCTTCACAGCTAATACTCTGAAGGCAAGTGTCAATGTATATATTTAATAGAAGTGTTTGCAAACTGAATCTCTAAAACATAGTTAACTATAAGGCATATTATCACTATTTTTTTAGAGAAAAAAAAATATTAAATGTAATACATAAAGTAAAAGTTTATATATGCATGTATAACACGCATGCATGTAAAATATATAATATATTTGATTTGACGTATTTTGATTTCTGAACCCAAAAAATTAATAAAAGTGGTTTTGCTCAGTAGAGTATATAGGAGGTATAAAATACACAGGTATTATATTTAACCACTTCAGCCCCAGAGGATTTGGCTGCTCAATGACCAGAGCACTTTTTACAATTTGGCACTGCGCTGCTTTAACTGGTAATTGTGCAGTCATGCAATGCTGTACCCTAACGAAAGTTGCATTCTTTTTTTCCCCACAAATAGAGCTTTCCTTTGATGGTATTTGATTGCCTCTGCGATTTTTATCTTTTGCGATATAAACGGAAAATGACCGAAAATTTTGAAAAAAATTATATTTTTTGTTATAAAAAAATTCAATAAACACAATTTTAGTCATACATTTAGGCCAAAATGTATTCAGCCACATGTCTTTGGTAAAAAAAATGTCAATAAGCGTATATATTGGTTTGCGCAAAAGTTATAGCGTCTACAAACTAGAGTACATTTTCTGGAATTTACGCAGCTTTTAGTTTATGATTACCTATCTCATTTCTTGAGGTACTAAAATGGCAGGGCAGTAAACCCCCCTAAATGAGCCTATTTTGGAAAGTAGACTCCCCAAGGAAATTGCTGAGAAGCATGTTGAGCATATTGAATATTTTATTTTTTTGTCACAAGTGATTGAATAATGACAAAAAAAAATTACACAAAGTTGTCACTAAATTATATATTGGTCACATGTGCCATGGTTATATGTGGAATTTCACCCCAAAATACATTCTGCTGCTTCTCCTGATTATAGGGAAACCTCATGTGTGAGACTTTTTGGGAGCCTAGCCGTGTACAGGACCCCAAAACCAAGCACCGCCTTCAGGATTTCTAAGGGTGTAAATTTTGGATTTCATTCCTCAGTACCTATCACAGTTTAGAAAGCCAAAAAATGCCAAGATAGCACACCCCCCCCAAATGACTCCATTTTGGAAAGTAGACACCCCAAGCTATTTTCTGATAGGCATGTTGAGTCCATGGAATATTTTATATTTTGCCACAAGTTGCGGGAAAATTATATATATATATTTTTTTTGCACAAAGTTGTTACTAAATGATCTATTGCTCAAACATGCCATGGGCATATGTGAAATTACACCCCAAAATACATTCTGCTGCTTCTCCTGAGTACGGGCATACCACATATGTTAGACTTTTTGGGAGTCTAGCCGTGTACAGGACCCTGGAAACCAAGCACTGCCTTCAGGCTTTCTAAGGGCGTAAAATGGCGATTTCCCTTCCTCACTACTAGGGATGGGCCAAACACCCCCCCGTTTGGTTCGCACCAGAAAATGCGAACAGGCAAAAAATTTGTTTGAACACGCAAACACTAGTCTATGGGACTCAAACATGAATAAGCAAAAGTGCTCATTTTAAAGGCTTATATGCAAGTTATTGTCATAAAAAGTGTTTGGGGACCTGGGTCCTGCCCCAGGGGACATGTATCAATGCAAACAAAAGTTTTAAAAATGGATGTTTTTTCGGGAGCAGTGATTTTAATAATGCTTAAAGTGAAACAATAAAAGTGTAATATTCCTTTAAATTTCATACCTGGGGGGTGTCTATAGTATGCCTGTAAAGTGGCACATGATTTCCATGTTTAGAACAGTCTGACAGCAAAATGACATTTCTAAAGGAAAAAAAGTCATTTAAAACTACTCGCGGCTATAATGAATTGTCGGTCTGGCAATACACATAAAAGTTCATTGATAAAAATGGCATGGGATTCCCCCACAAGGGAACCCTGAACCAAAATTAAAAAAAATGCATGGGGTCCCCCTAAATTCCATACCAGGCCCTTCAGACCCTTATCCAAGCCTGCAACCTGGTAGGCTGCAGGAAAGGAGGGGGGGAAGAGAGAGCACCCCCCTCCTGAACTGTACCAGGCCACATGCCCTCAACATTGGGAGGGTGCTTTGGGGTGGCCCCCAAAGCACCTTGTCCCCATGTTGATGGGGACTAGGGCCTCATCCCCACAACCCTTGCCCGGTGGTTGTGGGGGACTGCAGGCCGGGGGCTTATAGGAATCTGGAAGCCCCTTTAACAAAGGGACCCCCAGATCCCTGTTTGAAATGGTAATGGGTACATTGTACATTGTACATTCACAAAAAAAATGTGAAAATGGTAAAAAAAAACAACACACACCATGGGAGAAGTCCTTTATTAAAAAATAAATGAATAAAACTATCCCACGTAGTCCATTCACTGCTTCCCTTAAATATCTAGGTATACAGCTGACGACATCTTATCCCGCTCTGTATCAAGCTAACTTCCCCTCCCTAATTTCGGAAACACATGGCTTACTGCGTAAATGGGCGGAATGCCCTCTGTCTCTTCTGGGTAGGATAAATGTCCTCAAGATGACTATACTCCCGATGTTCTTGTATCTTTTTGAAACATTGCCAATTGCGCTCCCTATGTTACAACTTCAAAATATTCAACGGGCCTTCACTAAATTTATTTGGGATAATAAAGCACACAGGATTGCTAGCACAGTGGTATTTGCTCCCCACTCTCAAGGAGGGTTGGGAGCACCCGATATTAATAAATACTACTATGCTACCCATCTCACAGCGACCATCTCTTGGTCATCGCGCCTTGCAACAAATAGATTGTCAGAATTAGAACTGAGTGTTACTAGCCCTGTACACCCTTGTTCAATGCTCTGGGCCGACTTGACTTCTTCAATTTCTCAGCTCAGACATATATGTCTAGGACCAATGCTATTTACTCTTTCCATCTGGAAAAAATGTAACAAGAGGTTCTCTCTCTCTTCTCCATGCCCACCTCTCTTAAATGTTATTTTCAACCCGGATATTCCTGACAGCCTTTCCTACAATAACATGTTCCCATGGTCTCAGGCGGGAATTTTTCAGCTTCACCACTTAGTACATCCTGTAACTTGCAAATTATTCTCCTTCCAAGATCTCCAAAACAAATTTGATATACCCAAAAAGATTTTTTTTCTTATCTTCAATTTAAACACTACTTCCATTCTATATGGCCTGACTTGGCCTTAGAAAAACCCAATGCCTTTGAAGCTTTATGTTCCCAAGGCCCATACCAACCTGGTCTCATTTCTTCTATATATAAGATCCTCCAGGACTCGAATCTGCCTACGCTAGATTCTCATGTATACATGCAAAGATGGGCCAAGGTACTTCCAACCCCTATATCCCTCCCTCAATGGCAGAAAATCTGAACCTCCATATCTAAAGTTTCCAGATGCGTGGAGCAGAGAGAGACAGCTTATAAGGTCCTCATGTTCTGGTATAGGACCCCAGAGGTTATGCATAAATATGATAACTCTATATCCCAGAAATGCTGGAGATGCTTATAAGATATGGGAACACATTACCATATCTTCTGGGATAGCCTGTTAATTTTGCCATTCTAGTCCTTGGTCCAATCAGTGCTTCAGTCTGTGTTGGAGATGAACTTCCCAAAAGACCCGGCTCATTACTTGCTAGGCCTCCCAGTCCCTGGAATATCTAAACATGCCAATAAGTTGATGTCATATATTCTCTTAGCCGCCAAGAGAGTAATACCTACCCATTGGTTATCTCCCAACCCTCCCACACAATCACAATTGATCTTGGCTATAGCACAGATATGTAGAATGGAACATATGACAGCGGTGATGCATGATTTTTTGCCTCAATTCTCAAGGATATGGGGTCCTCCTCTTTAAATCCTGAATCACTATCCTAAACTGCTATCAAATGTCCCTTGAGCAACTTGTCCCTTCATATTCAAATGATTAGCCTGAATACTATTATTATTATATTTACAAATATTATATATGTTGTGTCAGGATCCATGGTGTACCCTCCCCTCTCTTGTTTTTCTTTTTTCTTCTTTCTTCTGATTATGATATCATTCACTAAGACATGCTTCTCTCTTTCTGTATAAGATGATAGTGATACTTCTCTGTATTGTGTTTGCTTTTTCTTGTTTTGTTGAAAAAATTTCAGTAAACATAAAATTACAAAAAAATACATAAACATTATACTGATGTTGGCCAAGAATGTTTGTGTCTAATCTGCTTGCAATGTTATGTGCAAAAGTACAATTTTTTTTTTATGTTTTGACTCCACAGTTTCCTTCAACGCCACAGGAATGGCAGACTGTGGCATCCCACTTTGCCGATCATTGGGACTTTCCCAACTGTGGAAGGGCAATTGATGGGAAGCACATCCACATTGTCCCACCACCCCACTCGGGGTCATACTTTTTAAAATTATAAGGGATTCAATAGTATCGTGTTGATGGTAGTGGGGTCAGCAACATACGAGTTTCTCTATGTGGACGTGGGGAAGAATGGCCAGATGTTGGATGGTGGAGTCTTTGCCCAGACGGAGTTCTACCAATGTCTCCTGAGTGGTGGCTTGGGATTGCCACCTGCGGAAGAGAACGTGGAAGTACTCACGTTTGTTTTTATTGCTGATGAAGCGTTTGGTCTGGGTGATCACATGATGAGGCCATTCCCCCAGAGGACCCTCACCCTGGAGAAGAGATTTTTAATTTCCGGCTGGCCAGAGCCAGAAGAGTCGTGGAGAATACCTTTGGGATAATGGCCAGCCTATTCCGCCTATTTCTAATGGCTATAAATATGGCGGAGTACAAACTTAACCACATTGTGTTATCATGCTGCACAACTTTTTAAAGTGAAATGCTACTAATTATGTTGCCTCATTTAGGGCCTGAGGCCGGACTTCATGAACCAACAATCATGGCCCTGGAAGCTGGCCATCCTGACTTGCCCTCCCAAAGTGCCCGTGAAGTGCGTCAAAAATATGTGGAATATTTTACAGGTATGGGGGGCCATTGCTATGCCAGCAAATTTTTAAATATTAGCAAAATTTAAAAAAAAATGATATGATAAAATCTTGAATTGGATTTACTGCTTGTGTTTCTTTTATCTGTCTCCTAGGTTCTTCTGGTGCACTTGTAGTGCTAAGTGGTTTTTCCATTATTTAAATAACACCCATTGTCACTGTAAATATCAACTTAATACAAAAACTGGTATTGAGCATTGAAAGAAGAAGCCACACATTGTTGAGTATAAAACATTTTACTCCGTGCACATTCACATGTGCGTTGTAAAACCTTTTTTGGTAAAAAAAATAACATCTTTGTTTTATAAATTTTTACCTTGAAATTTTTTTTTTGGTACATAAACAGGCATGTTTCAAAACATAACATACACAACTCAGGAACTTACAAAGTTCAACATTGAAAAACTGAAGGCAATATCAGACATTATAGTGTCAAAAATGTGTTGATCTTGCCTTCATCAGATGGGGTGATGTCACCCCTGTAAAAGCCAAATTTAGAAGATGCACACAAATTGGGAGTCAAACTGGGGATTTCCCTCCTGATCCCATGCCTAATGTCAACATGTCCCGACAAACAAACAAACATGTCCTCTCTAGTGACACCATCCAAGGTGCTTTTCCCCCAAGGAGACACAGACTGGAGAGCCAGCAACCCACGCTCCTCAGCTGACACTCCGGCGGTTCTCCCGTTGCTGACGTCATCATCCACCGCCACGGAGCCTCGGTGAGGCTGCTCTCCACACGGCGGAGCATCAGCTCCCTCCTTGCCATACCATCTGCCCGCTGGAGCTGGTGAGTTGTCCGTTTTGCCATCAGACAACACAGCCAGCGGGGTAACTGTGAGTCATCTTGTTTTTTTGTTTTTTGTTTTGGGCACCCCCTCTCCATTTCTCCTATCTTGTTATTTTGACTTTGGTTGGGACACACACCTGGATGGATCTCCCGTGCTGACCTTCTGTTGTTCAGGGGCCAACTGTCTTATATACCCATATATATGCTTTTATTCCAAGCACACATTATATGTTTTTAATACTATGCTATACAGTACTGTGTTACTGTGGGATCAATTTTTATAATTGTTTATAACTTGTTTTTACAATTTTATAATTATTTAACATTTATTATTTACATACTACTATTGGAGTTAATAAACTGTTTAGTATTCAATTTTGGGCTATTATAGTATAGTTTAATTTGGTGATACTGGACATTTTTTGTTTGTTTGCCGGGATCTGTATCTATCAGTTACGGTTGGTCCAGCTGCACTGGTTTTCTATCCATTTCTTACCCCTCTCAATCTCAGGTCATGTTAAAAGTATAAAAGATGTTACACTATAAGGTATGGTAACAATACATGTTACACGCCCCATGTCCTGATTGAGCTCTCCAGGATGTTATTCACTGGCGCTGGGTTAGTATTGTTGTTTTTTCTGTTTTCTCTGGTTTACTGGCAGCCTCTGTCTAGTTACCTGGGGTAGCTCGTGAGGGAGTAGTCCCCACTGAGAGGTGCGTATTTATGAATCTCAGTATTTAATTTTATTTCAACTATTCTTCTCCCTGGGTGGGAGATTTTCACTTGTAATAACCTCCCCCCCATCTCCTTTTTTTTTTTTTTTGTGCTGGGTACTGATAGAACACATCGGTTACAGGCCATCTTTGAGAATATTAATAATAGTAATATCAACCGACCACCACCTGATGAAGCATCCATTGATACTTCCACTCAACGACCACATACGGAAGCTTTTGAAATCCGTATGCGGAAAGCTTTCCTACGGTGGCAAGATGCTAAACAATACGAACAGACCCAATGGTGGGATTTAGCGTTTCTTAAAAAATATATAGAACTAGGCATTACTCCTAGAGGACTCCGTATCAAGAAGCAGTGCAGCTTCCTGGACGAAGACCTTCATAAAGAATGGAGATCCTTAGCAGAATTTTGTACAATCAAATGGATCAAAATCCTTATTTCACAAAGAGAAAGAAAATTAGAATCAGCAGTAGGGATGAGCCGAACACCCCCCGGTTCGGTTCGCACCAGAACCCGCGAACGGACCGAAAGTTCGCACGAACGTTAGAACCCCATTGACGTCTATGGGACTCGAACGTTCGAAATCAAAAGTGCTCATTTTAAAGGCTAATTTGCATGGTATTGTCCTAAAAAGGGTTTGGGGACCCGGGTCCTACCCCAGGGGACATGTATCAATGCAAAAAAAACTTTTAAAAACGGCCGTTTTTTCGGGAGCAGTGATTTTAATGATGCTTAAAGTAAAAAAAAAAAAGTGAAATATTCCTTTAAATATCGTACCTGGGGGGTGTCTATAGTATGCCTGTAAAGTGACGCGTGTTTCCCATGTTTAGAACAGTCCCTGCACCAAATGTCATTTTTAAAGGAAAAAATCTCATTTAAAACTGCTTGCGGGTTTAATGTCATGTCGGGTCATGGCAATATGGATGAAAATCAGTGAGACAAACGGCATGGGTACCCCCCAGTCCATTACCAGTCCCTTTGGGTCTTGTATGGATATTAAGGGGAACCCCGCACCCAAATTAAAATAAGGAAAGGTGTGGGGCCACCAGGCCCTATATACTCTGAACAGCAGTATACAGGCAGTGCAAACAAGACAGGGACTGTAGGTTTGTTGTTAAGTAGAATCTGTTTGTAATTTTGAACATTTTTAACGTGTTTAGCTCCAGCCAAAAAATCTTTTCTAAGCTTTTTGGAAAACATAGGGAAGGGTTATCACCCCTGTGACATTTGTTTTGCTGTCTTTCCTCCTCTTCAGAAGATTTCACCTCACTTTTTTGTCCCAATGAAAAATGTTTTTTGAAAATTTGGGTTTTTTTGTGGAACAAGGATTGGAAAGCATCAGTGGAAAGGAGAACTTGTTTTCCCATATTAACTCTTACAGGAGAGAATTTCCCTTCCTAGGGGTAGATTTCATCTCACTTCCTGTTGTCTCCTTCCGTTTACAAGTAGGAGTCGTTTGTAAGTTAGATGTTTGAAAGTAGGGTCCTGCCCTATATACTCAGCAGAAATTTGGGCCTTAGGTGTTGCTGTGGCCACAACACTGTAAGCCCTCACAGGGCCCTGCTGTGAAATATTAGATCAAGAATTGTAATTACATGCCCCTGTTGAACAGGAGCTGAAAAATTAGGCCTTAGGCACTGGTGCTGGTGCCACAACACTGCAACCCCTCACAGACACTCTAGTTGGAACGCAGGAACGAGCCCTGCTGCAAATTATTGCTTCAAAAATTGTAATTACACGCCCCTGTTAGACAGGGGCAGAAAAATTGGGCCTTAGGCACTGGTGCTGGTGCCACAACACTGCAACCCCTCACAGACACTCTAGTTGGAACGCAGGAACGAGCCCTGCTGCAAAGTATTGCATCAAAAATTGTAATTACACGCCCCTGTTAGACAGGGGCAGAAAAATTGGGCCCTAGGCACTGGTGCTGGTGCCACAACACTGCAACCCCTCACAGACACTCTAGTTGGAATGCAGGAACGAGCCCTGCTGCAAAGTATTACATCAAAAATTGTAATTACACGCCCCTGTTAAACAGGGGCTGAAAAATTGTGCCTTAGGCACTGGTGGTGGCGCCCAGAACCAAAAATGTTCTTACAAGCTATCAGCGTGATGATTGAGGAGGAAGAGGATAATTACTCAGGGATAGTCACTCAGCATCAGCATAGGCAGTCTTTGAAGGGATCTGAGATTTCAAAAAAAATTATTCGGTTACATCAGCATCAGGTGCTTGGTAGCTGGTGGTGATCCAAGACTCATTCATTTTTATAAAGGTCAGCCGATCGACCGAGTCGGTGGACAGACGCACCCTGTGATCGGTTACCACGCCTCCAGCAGCACTGAATGTGCGTTCCGAAAGAACGCTGGATGCAGGACAGGCCAGTAGCTCAATTGCATACTGTGCAAGCTCTGGCCAGTGATCCATCCTCAAGACCCAGTAACCCAGAGGATTTTCGGTGGGAAAGGTGTCCAAGTCAGATCTTGCCCCTAGGTATTCCTGCACCATGTAAAACAGACGCTGGCGATGGTTGCTGGAACCGATCATACCTTGGGGCTGCGGACCAAAAAATTGTCTGAACGCATCGGTCAGACGGCCACCTTCTCCACCGCTCCTTCTTTGACTGACCGAAGCCTCAGCAACACGTTGTCCAGAAACAGGAGTTTGTAACCTCCCAGTCTCTGGGAACGCATTGCACAGACCTTTCTGCAAGGCCTCCCGAAGATGTTTCATCCTCTGCTCCCTCTGCGATGGCAAGATAAGGTCCGCAACCTTACCCTTGTAACGTGGATCAAGGAGGGTTGCCAGCCAGTATTGGTCCTTCTCCTTGATACCACGAATACGAGGATCCTTACGCAGGCTTTGCAGGATCAGGGAGGCCATGCAGCGTAGGTTTGCTGAGGCATTCGGTCCGGAGTCCTCTGGGTCACTAAGAACGACATGGTCCGCAGCCACCTCCTCCCAGCCACGTACAAGTCCATGTGTTTCTTGGGACTGATCCCTTAAAGACTGCTGCTGATGCTGAGTGCCAGGCTCCACCTCCATACTGACACAATCTTCCTCCTCCTCCTCTTCCTCCTCGTCCTCTTCCTGTGTGATCGGCGGGCATGCAGGAACACTGTCTGGATAAAGGGGGCCTTGAGAGCTAAGGAAGTCCTCCTCTTCCTGCCTCTGTTCTGCCTCAAGTGCCCTGTCCATTATTCCACGCAGCGTGTGCTCCAACAGGTGGACAAGGGGGACAGTGTCACTGATGCATGCACTGTCACTGCTCACCATCCTCGTGGCCTCCTCGAATGGTGACAGGACAGTGCATGCATCCCTGATCATGGCCCACTGGCATGGGGAAAAAAAACCAAGCTCCCCTGACCCTGTCCTGGTGCCATAGTCGCACAGGTACTCATTGATGGCCCTCTGCTGCGTGTGCAGCCGCTGCAGCATGGCCAACGTTGAGTTCCACCTGGTGGGCATGTCACAGATTAGGCGGTTCTTGGGCAGGTTAAACTCCTTTTGGAGGTCCGTCAGCCGAGCACTGGCATTATATGACCGGCGGAAATGCACACAGACTTTCCTGGCCTGCCTCAGGACATCCTGTAAGCCCGGGTACCTGCCCAAGAACCGCTGCACCACCAAGTTAAGGACGTGAGCCAAACAGGGCACATGGGTCATTTGTCCCTGTCGGAGGGCAGAGAGGAGGTTGGTGCCATTGTCGCAAACCACCATTCCTGCCTTAAGTTGGCGTGGCGTCAACCACCTCTGAACCTGCCCCTGCAGAGCTGACAGAACCTCTGCCCCAGTGTGGCTCCTGTCCCCCAAGCACACCAGCTCAAGCACCGCATGGCATCTTTTGGCCTGCGTACTTGCGTAGCCCCTTGAACGCCTACGGAGCACCGCTGGTTCCGAGGAAGAGGCCATGGAGGAAGAAGAAGAGGAGGGGGTGGAGGAGAGAGGTGTGTCACAATCAGCATTTTGGAGGCGTGGTGGCGGAACAACCTCCAACACTACTGCACCTTGTCCTGCATCCTTCCCAGCTGCCAGCAGAGTCACCCAATGCGCCGTGAAACTTAGGTAACGTCCCTGTCCATGCCTGCTGGACCATGAGTCAGCGGTAATATGCACCTTACCGCTGACCGCCCTGTCCAGCGAGGCATGGACATTGCCTTCCACATGCCGGTAGAGAGCCGGAATCGCCTTCCGTGAGAAAAAGTGGCGTTTGGGTACCTGCCACTGAGGAACCGCACATTCCACAAACTCACGGAAGGGGGCAGAGTCTACCAACTGAAAAGGCAGCAGTTGAAGTGCTAGCAATTTTGCCAAGCTAGCATTCAACCGCTGGGCATGTGGATGGCTGGGAGCAAACTTCTTTCGGCGGTGCAGCAGCTGGGGCAGGGAAATTTGCCTGGTACAATCTGACGTCGGTGTACCAAAAGCAGATTGCCCACAAGTACTTGGCTGTGACACACCTAATTCTACACCTTCATTCCTCTCACTGCAGGTCTCAGAGAGGACTGAAGGTCTAGTGGGGTTGGAAATCTCAGCTGATGAGGAGCAAGGAGAGATCCTCTTTGTTCTTTGGTGTGGGTCTTTTAGATACGCTTGCCAACGAACTGCATGGCAGGTCAACATATGTCTGGTCAAGCATGTGGTACCCAAGCGGGAGATATTTTGGCCACGTGAGATACGCTTGAGACATATGTTGCAAATAGCAGCGGTGCGATCTGATGCACTCGTCTCAAAAAAGGCCCACACCAAAGAACTTTTTGAATAACGCGCAGAGACTGCAGCGCCCTGCACATGTGGAGCTTTGGGGTGTGATGCAGTCAATGTGCTGCCCTTAGGCTGGCCCCTGGAGGGCATCCTGCCTCGTTGGTGATGTGCTGCCGCCTCCTCCTCCTCCTCCTCCTCCTCCTCCTCCTCCTCTCTCCTATCAGGCACCCACGTTGAGTCAGTGACCTCATCATCCCCTCCCTCCTCATCACTGGAGCAAACCTGGCAGTATGCTGCAGCAGGGGGAGCATGACTGCCAGATTGCTGTCCTTCTTGGGCACCCCCTCTGTCCGCGCTCATGTTACTGCCTTCATCGAGCTCAGTATCGTCATCAGAGCCTTCCAAACGCTGGGCATCCTCCTGGAGCATGTACCCAACACTGTGGTCAAACAGTTCGAGGGAATCCTCATGAGGACATGGTGGAGCTAGGGAAGGAGTCACTGATGACATTGAGCTGAGGGAAGAGGCCGCTGCTTTGCCAGACAAAGCACCCTGGGCATGGGTGAGAGAGGATGAGGAGGATGAGGACGGCTTGGTCATCCACTCGACCAAGTCTTCCGCATGTTGCGGCTCAACATGACCAGCTGCCGAAAAAAAGGCCAAGCGTGTCCCATGGCCACGTGCTGATGAGGATGCACCGTCTCCACGACCAGCACTAGACACAGAGCCTGCTTGCCCTCTCTTATTGGCTTGTGACTGTCTGCCTCTCCTTCTTGGCCTTCCAGACATACTAATGGCCTGTAGCTGCACTAAGCTGGGATAGAACACCTGTAATTTTCTTCAAGTAGCTTTATATACTGTAACCAGACAAGCCTGCCTGTCAGTAGGAAGATAACAGGAACGGATCTAGCTGAACACTGTGAGCAGGACGCACTGTACTAAATGTAAATAGTCTAGCTGCCTGACCGTGGTACTAATAGGATCAAATAGAACACCTGTAATTTTCTTCAGGTAGCTTTATATACTGTAACCAGACAAGCCTGCCTGTCAGTAGGAAGATAACAGGAACGGATCTAGCTGTACACTGTGAGCAGGACGCACTGTACTAAATGTAAATAGTCTAGCTGCCTGACCGTGGTACTAATAGGATCAAATAGAACACCTGTAATTTTCTTCAGGTAGCTTTATATACTGTAACCAGACAAGCCTGCCTGTCAGTAGGAAGATAACAGGAACGGATCTAGCTGTACACTGTGAGCAGGACGCACTGTACTAAATGTAAATAGTCTAGCTGCCTGACCGTGGTACTAATAGGATCAAATAGAACACCTGTAATTTTCTTCAGGTAGCTTTATATACTGTAACCAGACAAGCCTGCCTGTCAGTAGGAAGATAACAGGAACGGATCTAGCTGTACACTGTGAGCAGGACGCACTGCACTAAATGTAAATAGCAGGAACGGATCTAGCTGAACACTGTGAGCAGGACGCACTGCACTAAATGTAAATAGTCTAGAAGATAACAGGAACGGATCTAGCTGAACACTGTGAGCAGGACGCACTGCACTAAATGTAAATAGTCTAGAAGATAACAGGAACGGATCTAGCTGAACACTGTGAGCAGGACGCACTGCACTAAATGTAAATAGCAGGAACGGCTCTAGCTGAACACTGTGCGCAGGACGCACTGCACTAAATGTAAATAGCAGGAACGGATCTAGCTGAACACTGTGAGCAGGACGCACTGCACTAAATGTAAATAGCAGGAACGGATCTAGCTGAACACTGTGAGCAGGACGCACTGCACTAAATGTAAATAGCAGGAACGGATCTAGCTGAACACTGTGAGCAGGACGCACTGCACTAAATGTAAATAGCAGGAACGGATCTAGCTGAACACTGTGAGCAGGACGCACTGCACTAAATGTAAATTGCAGGAACGGATCTAGCTGAACACTGTGAGCAGGACGCACTGCACTAAATGTAAATAGTCTAGAAGATAACAGGAACGGATCTAGCTGAACACTGTGAGCAGGACGCACTGCACTAAATGTAAATAGCAGGAACGGATCTAGCTGAACACTGTGAGCAGGACGCACTGCACTAAATGTAAATAGCAGGAACGGATCTAGCTGAACACTGTGAGCAGGACGCACTGCACTAAATGTAAATAGCAGGAACGGATCTAGCTGAACACTGTGAGCAGGACGCACTGCACTAAATGTAAATTGCAGGAACGGATCTAGCTGAACACTGTGAGCAGGACGCACTGCACTAAATGTAAATAGTCTAGAAGATAACAGGAACGGATCTAGCTGAACACTGTGAGCAGGACGCACTGCACTAAATGTAAATAGCAGGAACGGATCTAGCTGAACACTGTGAGCAGGACGCACTGCATTAAATGTAAATAGTCTAGATAGAAGATAACAGGAACGGATCTAGCTAAACTGAATACAGTGTATATATATATATGCAACACCTGGGATGCATATATATACACAATACACTGTAAGTGCAGCTAACTGACTGACTGTTCTGCCTAATCTATCTAACTCAAATCAAATGACACTGTCTCTCTCTCTCTCTATCTCTCAGCACACCGGAACACACACTACACAGGGCCGCCGTGCAGGCGGCCTTATATAGTGTGGGGTGTGTACTAAATCCCCTGAGCCATAATTGGCCAAAGCCACCCTGGCTTTGGCCAATTACAGCTCTCTCTACTGACAGCGCTGTGATTGGCCAAGCATGCGGGTCATAGTGCATGCTTGGCCAATCATCAGCCAGCAATGCACTGCGATGCCGCAGTGAATTATGGGCCGTGACGCGCCACACGAATTTAGCGCGAACGGCCCATAACGTTCGCAATTCGGCGAACGATCGAACAGCCGATGTTCGAGTCGAACATGGGTTCGACTCGAACACGAAGCTCATCCCTAATCAGCAGTACAGCAAGTAAAAGAGAAAGAGGCCACTGTCCAGGAATTTAGTACTTCCTGCTTGTTTCCCAGGTGGCTTCAAGTTCTTGAGAGAAATGTCAAGAAGGATGAAGACGCTTTGGTTTACAAGAAAACTAAAAAGTTAGAACATGACCTATTTGACTATGGAAATGGCCAGGTGTTGATTGGCAACGCCATAAACAAGATATCAATGAGACAGTAACACATCCAACCCGCTTAAAACCTATTAATGAATCTAAATCCAAGAAAACTAAGTAAAAAAAAACACACCCCAAAAAACCCTAAGAAATTTCCTTTACCTATTCCTAAATCATATCCACACCTGCCGGTTAGGGTTGCTCCTAAACCAACCAGTCCCAATACTCTGGTACCGAAGATAGTGACCGGAGCTGAAACTATATCGACTACCGCCATTTTAGACCTGAATCCCTCCCCCCATGGGGCCTCTTCTTTGATGGTACCACTCATTCCATCTATAGCAAGATGTGATGTTACTATCGTTTCACCACCCACTCCCCAACTTTAATTGGCCTATAATATACCCATGCAGAATAGCTATAGTCCTCTGTCCCGTGATTTGGAGAATTATATTCTATTGGGAGCCAGACCCAAATCTCAAGACACTGTGGATGATCACATTTCCCAGGGTGCTAATTGTCCAATACTATCTCCAAACAGTCAAAATTTTCATTTTTTTCCTCCAAAGGGAGCCTTCAAAGAGAAAAGAAAACTAGAAGAGGACGAAGAGGAGGAACCACTAGGAAGAGTAAACAAAAAAGGTAGGTCAGAATCAACATAGAGGACAGTACAATAAAAATATACAATCTGTTCTCACATACCCTCACCCCTTCTGAAGAGCTTTTACTCCAGAAGGGCCTGGGTTTTTCTCTCCTTTAATAGGTCCAAACAAGCTCGGCCTGTTTAAAGATCTACACCGTTTTATACGCTCATTAACGCTAAAACGTCATTATGCCCCTAACCCACTGGCCATACATAAGAAAGGCAGGAAGGAGGTTAATTCTACATTAGTTCCGGTATCAGAGTGCACACCTTCCATGGAACTTGATGAAGCTGCACTACAGGCCCTTGAGGAATTATGGGCTGAGGGCCATACAGAGGGTTATGTTCCCACTGATAGTCTAGAACCACCAATTATGCATACCCCCTTCCGACCTAAATCAACCTTTTTCCCAATCAATTCAAAAGGCCCCTACATAGAAACCTACTATCAAGCTGTATATAAAGATTTTCTATTATTATGTGATAGTTCTAAGATACGGAAATATCAGAATCTGAGTAGATGTGAGAACGCGGCCTTGAAAGATCTAATGGCAAACACCAATATCGTCATTAGGCAGGCGGACAAGGGGGGCAGCTTGGTTGTACAAAATTGAACTGACTATATCAAAAAGGCGAGTAGGTTGCTGGCGGACACTAACACATACTTGAAATTACAGTCTGACCCTCTTCCAGGATTTCAACTGGAACTAAGGTCACTGATACAGGAAGCTTGGTGAAATGGAGTACTCACCAACAAAGAAAGGCATTTCTATTACCATCTGAGTGTAGTACTCCTTATTTTTACCATCTACTGAAGGTTCACAAATCATTGGTTGATCCCCCTGGCCGACCTATTGTGGCGAGTACTAATAGCTTCAGTAATGGGCTGTCCATATATATTAATTTTTGTCTACAGCCCCTTGTGTGCCAATTACCATCATACATTAAGGACTCCAACGAAGTTATTAAAGCCCTTCAGAATTATTCATGGGAAGAGGGCTATTGGTGGGCATCTCTTGATGTGTCTTCTCTCTATACCTCCATACCCCATGAGGTAGGCTTGAGAGCCGTACAATATTTTTTGACGAAAAGTGGAGATTTTAATTCTCTGCAATCACAATTTTTGGTTCAGGCCACGGAATTTTGCCTTAAACATAACTATTTTACCTTTTGTGACCAATTTTATTTGCAACGCATGGGCACCGCCATGGGAGCTAATTTTGCTCCGGTTTACACCAATCTCACCATGGGATATTGGGAGGAGCACAGCATCTGGGCCAATAATCCGTTCGCTGAGCACATCGTCTTTTTTGGGCGGTACATCGATGACATTGTGCTCATATGGAGCGGGAGTCCAGAGCTGTTTTCCTCCTTTGTGGCCCATTGTAATTCTAACTCGTTCGGTCTGTCATTCACTCACGTAATAGACCCCCATGAACTTATGTTCTTGGATTTGGTACTGGCTCATGATCAACATAGGATTTTCACTAAAAATCATGTGAAGCCAACCAGTGGCAATTCCTATCTCCACTTTGGAAGTTGTCACCATCTATCATGGAAATGTAACATCCCAAGTGGCTAATTCAACAGATTGAGACGTAATTGTTCCAGGTTGGAGGATTATATCGAACAAGGGGCCGTGATGGAGAAGAAATTCCTAGAGAAGGGTTACCCAGGTGACCTCATCAGGGATGCCTTCTTGGCCCACATGAATCTCCCTCCCAGGGACAAGATCTCACAAGAAGAACCAGGAACCAACCAGACAGTTAGATTCATTTCTACCTTTAATGACAGGTTTAAGTCCATATCCAGAATTGTCAAGAAACATTTTGGTATTCTACGATTGGACCAACGTTTAGCTCCGGTATTACCTGAGGTTCCACAGGTGACGTTTTGTAAAGCCCGTACCGTAAAAAATGTATTGGCACCTAGTAAGATAGTAAATAAATCATATAAGTCCCCCTTGACATTAGAACATATTTTCATGATAGAAAGGGTATATTTCAGTGCAAGAAGAGGGGTTGTCTTACGTGCCAATTCATTGTCCATGGCACTAAAGAGTATTACAACTAACACAGGCAAAAAATACGAGATTAGGCAATTTATCACTTGCTCTAAAGAATTTGTTATTTACGTATTGCAGTGCCCATGTGGGCTCCTCTACGTTAGTCGGACCATTCGGGCACTACGGGCCAGAGTGGGTGACCACCGTAGACTTATTTCTAAAGGGAGTGATGAACACAGCGTCCCTCAACACTTTTTACGTTACCATAACAAGGACATTAGACAGTTAGAGGTCTTTGTGATTGAAACTATCCCCAAGGGTACATTAACCAATAATGAGAGATTCTCCTTGTTATGCAAGCGCAAGGTTTTTTGGATTTATATGTTCGACTCGCTTGCCCCCAAGGGGTTGAATGAGGAACTGGAGACATGTAGTTTTGTGTAGAGTTCGGCTTGTGCTGGGTGATTCTTACAATTTTATCACAATAAAGTAAAGTTTTGAAAAGAGTTTGAAAAGATTGTTTGAAAAATCTTTTTTATAAAAACTTTTTTAGAATAAAAATGTTTTGTTTTGGTTTGATCTGTTTAATTTTAATGTTTATTATGCAATTTTATTTATGTGTTCCCAAGGATCTGTACCATTTATGTATGTTGTATTTTATAGGATATTCCATTGTGGGTCTCTTGAACAACAGGGGGTTAACACTAGAGATATTATTTTCCCCTTTTTTTCTCACAATGGGTTAATTGTCCTTTTTTTTTTTTCCCTCCCACCCCTCCCTCCCCCTAATTCACATTAGTGTATTTAAACTTTGCGAAATTGCCTTTTTCCTTGACTATGACAAAGCGCTCATGCGCGAAACGCATCGTCAAGGCAACTTTATGACAGCGGTCCTATCCAGAAACATGTCACGGTGATCATCCATCCATTTTGTGAGCTCCACATTAGCCAACAGCGGTTTTTCTTTCAGCATCGCTAGCTCCACCTTCCCCTTCTGGTTTGACATTTTTTTCACTGGTCTCCCCGTGTGTCACCAATCATCATTGAAGCACCCCCCTTTTTTGAAGGATCACAGACCCACTGGGCACAAGTGCTTTCTATCAACACTGCGAGTGCAAACATTCCCCTCCCGGTTGATCTTTCAGGCTCAACACTGGATCCTCTCTAGTGACACCATCCACCACTGAGGTGCTTTTCCCCCAAGGAGACACAGACTGGAGAGCCAGCAACCCACACTCCTCAGCTGACACTCCGGCGGTTCTCCCATTGCTGACGTCATCATCCACCGCCACGGAGCCTCGGTGAGGCTGCTTTCCACACGGCGGAGCATCGGCTCCCTCCTTGCCATACCATCCGCCCACTGGAGCTGGTGAGTTGTCTGTTTTGCCATCAGACAACACAGCCAGCGGGGTAACTGTGAGTCATCTTGTTTTTTTGTTTTTTTGTTTTGGGCGCCCCTTCTCCATTTCTCCTATCTTGTTATTTTGACTTTGGTTGGGACACACACCTGGATGGATCTCCCGTGCTGACCTTCTGTTGTTCAGGGGCCAACTGTCTTATATACCCATATATATGCTTTTATTCCAAGCACACATTATATGTTTTTAATACTATGCTATACAGTACTGTGTTACTGTGGGATCAATTTTTATAATTGTTTATAACTTGTTTTTACAATTTTATAATTATTTACCATTTATTATTTACATACTACTACTGGAGTTAATAAACTGTTTAGTATTCAATTTTGGGCTATTATAGTATAGTTTAATTTGGTGATATCCAGAGCGCTGGACATTTTTTGTTTGTTTGTCAGGATCTGTATCTATCAGTTACGGTTGGTCCAGCTGCACTGGTTTTCTATCCATTTCTTACCCCTCTCAATCTCAGGTCATGTTAAAAGTATAAAAGATGTTACACTATAAGGTATGGTAACAATACATGTTACATGCCCCATGTCCTGATTGAGCTCTCCAGGTTGTTATTCACTGGCGCTGGGTTAGTATTGTTGTTTTTTAATGTCAACATGTGCTATCTCCCATCATGGGGATCAATTGATGTGTTTTGGGGGTGCAACCCCTTCCTCTCACCTACTAGAATTGCGAGGAAGGGGTTGCACCCACAAAACGTGTACATTGATATCCCCTGATGGCAGATAGCACATTTTGACACACTGTGTGCATCTTCCAAATTTGGCTTTTAAAATGTATAAAAAGGTTATTTAAATTTTCTATTAAAAAAAAAAGTTGTTATTTTTTTGGGATTTGGATTCTCCCTAATACATCAGTCATGTTTTTCATTCTTTGTTCAGTCTCCTTGTTTTTTTCCTTTATAAGGTCTAAATCCCGACTACACCACATTATGTCCTGGATTAGCCTTTGTGCACTGTCAGTCGTGAAATGAGTAGATTGTTCTTCCACAACATGCACATCACCTAAAAGAAAAAAATACACACTATGTATTATAAATATGCAGGCATACATCTATTACCTGAATCTGTGGTGTCAGACACTCACCTGTTGTGGTCACAATCTCAACCACCTCTCCTTCCTCCACATCCTGAGGTTGTGTCCTCTGTTCCCCTTCTTCAGGAGGTGGGGGGTTGCTGGAGTCCTCAGATGTCCCGAGTCTTTTCTCCCCTATGAGAATGAAACAAAAGGTATACTTAGCACACAGATATTTCTGGCCAGAAATATGAATGTGAAACATTGCTTGGAAGTGGGGTACAATTGTCTGTTTGGGCAGAGTTCCAAGTTGAAGACATTATTTATTCCCAAACAAAGCTGCAATACTTACCTTTTTTGGAAAAGTTTCACACATGTAGACACCCCAAGTATTCACTGGAGCACCTGTGTGGGACACCCTAAAAAGTTTGTTCTTGTGTCCCACACTAGTGCTCCTGAGTCCAGATGTGTAAACAGCTGCTGAGTGTCCTCTCCTTACATTACACTGAATCAAGTTTGCTATTCATTCTAGTTACAAACACATCTAGACAACAATGTCCTAAACTTCTTTTATACAAATTAGCATGACCAACTGTAGTTAACCCTGTATCTGCCTAAAACATTGTATTTAGTTGGTGAAAGAACATTGTTTACTGTGAACGATTACTGTGCCCACGAGCCTGAAAGTTGCCATTTTAAACTCTACATCAGTAAAAAAAAGCACATGGTGCAGCATGCAAGTAATAATAATAACAGGAACACATGACAAATACTTACTTTTTAGAAGCACTTTCTTGATCCTTCTGTACTGATCCTGCTCCCTCAATTTCAGGTCTTACCAGCTTTTCCTCAATTGCTCCTCGGATAGTCTTACCCCAAAATTCCAGTGCAGACTATTCACAACTTTAGTCATGATCTTGGCCTTTCTCACATTTTGGTTTAGGTACGGTCCATACTTCCCGTCATAGTCGGCCCTCTTCAAGATGTCCACCATCTCCATCATCTCTAAAAAGGACATATTTGAGGGTCTCAAATCTTCTCCTCCGGGATCAGGATGTTTCGGGCTCCGGGCTTTCCTCCTCCTCATTACTGCTATTACGCACCTGCTGTGTCTCAGCCATGTTCATCTCCCACTGCGCCGAAAGAGAAGGGGCAGGGAATATTCTAGAAAGAACATCAGGGGTGGGCGACGTGAGCGGAGTTTCATGCATGCGCATTGTATATAAAGCTAACACGCATGTGTCGTACCTACGTTCTGTGTGCGCAGGAAGGAGGACTGGAAGCGCTGAATGTTCTAACAAAGGTAACATTTTAATTTGGGACATCAGTGGCCTATACTGATTCGAGATTGAGGCCTATATTGGGATAAGATTAGGAGAGTTTAGCCTGATATTAGTGTTCCTGTCTTGTGATTTGTCTTGCAGCAAATATGAAACAATTCAACCCTGATTTCATGGGCCATTTCATTGACAAATACAGGGATATGCATAATTTGTGGGAGGGTATGTGGAGAGGAAAATAGGTAGCTTGAGAAGCACGTATAGGAAGGATCTTAATAGGGTCCAGGCTTCCATGAGATCAGGAGCAGCAGTAGAAGACGTGTATGTACCCAGTCTGTGGTACTACAACAGGATGCGGTTTCTGGAAGACCAGATGGAAGTCAGGCAATCACTTTCTACACTTCCATCCAGCCTTCCCTCAACCTTTCCCTCAACCCCAGCTGAGGCTTCCGAGGACCAACCTGGGCCTTCCATCCTGGAAGAAGTTGAGGAGTCCAGCTGGAGCCAGGTATAGTATTTTTTAACATATTTATTGTCCGAAAATTATTGTTGTTAACTAGATGTTATTATTGATAACAAATTAATGATTTAACCAAAAGTGTTTTACATATCAATAGACAGTAGGGGCCAAAAATGATTGTGACATGAATTAAAAATGCTGGGCTCAGAAAGATAGTCTTTTCCATTTATTAACATTCAATTTGCAACAGCCATGAACTGAAAATTGTGTGTGACTGATGAACCAAAAACTAAAACTCTGTCCCTTTTTCATACACAGGAAGACCTCAGCCAGGACCAGGCTCTGGAATGTGGCACACAGGAGGAGGCGGGGTAAGTGTCAGCCAGGAGGAGGCGGGGTAAGTGTCAGCCAAGAGGTGGCTGGGCCCAGTAGGAGCCTCACCCATTCCCAGGTGCCTCCCCTCCGCCTTCCAACAACATGGGCCAGGAAGGGGAGTAACGTGGAGGAGGCAGCACTGTGCCTCATTAAGGAGGCTAATGTGGCCCTGAAAAGACCCCCTGACGCTGAAGAGGCCTATGGCTGCTATGTAGCTGCCAAATTGCAGTAAATGGAGGAGGGCCAATGCATCATTTGTGAGAAAATGATTTTTGAGGCCATTCATAAGGGGTTGAGGGGCCAAATAAGTGATAACATGCACTTAGGTGCGCTCGCCCACCCTCATCCTCCTTCTCCTGCCACAAGTCCACCTCCGGATCCACAGCCTCCAAGGAAGGCTGCAGGGAAGGCTGCAGGGAAGCATGGAGGGAAGGCTGCAAGGAAGACAAGAAAGTGATGGCCTGGGCTCAGTCTGGTCTGACAGAAGACGCAGGTTGTTGCAGTATCACAGCCTGGGGACATATATGTCATCTGCTGCTGTTCATGATCTCGGGGAGTCCAGGACCAGATTGTGCTCCCTATTATATGGACTTCTCAGGCTAACAATTTTAATTTATAAAGAGTTGATGTGTGCCCTGGGGGCCAAAGGCTTTGCAAATTAAAGCAGTTTCTCCAGCATTGCCTTCCTCTTTATTTTGTTATTATGAGCCAGAATAAATGTTTTTTTTTATATGAAAATACTTGCCTATGTGTTTTTCTTCAAATAGGACAGTTTGTTTGTGAGTAGGCAGGTACATTTCAAAAATACAATGTCAAATTAAGAAGGGACAACAACCAACTTCCTTGAGCTTTATAAAATTTACAAGATAAAAAAATAATTCTAAACATTATTATGGAGAGCTGGCTTTAAAAACAAAAATGATTATTCAGGAGATCACAAGAAATAATAAAGAAATAAGTTTGTCAGAACTCTGTGTGAATATCAGCAGCAAAACAACTTCATTATTCTAGCATTTTAAAGAACAAAAGAATGTGCTGTATTAAAAGATCCAATAATTTGCAGCGTGACGATTGTGCTAGCTCCCTTACGAACACTAGTTTTAGCAGACTGAGCGCTTCTGTCTCGTACTTCTGAGCATGCGTGATTTTTGGCGTGTCGGAAATGCATACAGACGATCGCATTTTCGGATAGGAACTTTTTCCGACCGAAAAATAGAGAACATGCTCTCAATCTTTTGCTGGCTGTTATTCCGCCAGCAAAAATCTGGGAGCATTTCCGACCAAAAGCTCTCATTGGTCTTTTGCTTGCGGCATTTCTGATCGTGTGTACGGGGCTTTAGAAGGCCTGAAGGCGGTGATTGGTTTTCAGTGTCCTGTACACGACTAGGCTCCCAAAAAGTCTCACACGTGTGGTATTCCCGTACTCAGAAGAAGCAGCAGAATGTATTTTGGGGTGTAATTTCACATATGCCCAGGGCATGTTTGAGCAATAGATCATTTAGTGACAACTTTGTGCAAAAAATTAAAAAAAAATTAATTTTCCTGCAACTTGTGGCAAAATATAAAAATCCGACGCACAAAGTGCCACACTTGCTCAGAATAAATTAAGAGTTGAAAGCCATTAGCTACTGCCCGTTTATAGTCCAGACGTACGTGTTTTACATCACCGCGTTCAGAATGATCGGATTTTCCGACAACTTTGTGCGACCGTGTGTATGCAAGACAAGTTTGGCTCAAAATCCGTCGGAAAAAATCTGATGGATTTTGTCGTCCGAATGTCTGTTCAATGTTCGATCGTGTGTACAGGGCATTGGTAATCCTAAAGGAGGTGCTTGGTTTTCGGGGTCCTGTACGTGGCTAGGCTCCCAAAAAGCCTCACACATGAGGCATCCCCGTACTTGGGAGAAGCAGCAGAATGTATTTTGGGGTGTGATTCCACATATAACCATGCCATGTTTGAACAATGTCAGTCCACCTGCTCTCACCTATCCATCAGATTGCATGTGCCTCCACTGTGGGGACACTTATAAGTTAGTGTTAGGTACCACAGATACCAGGTTGCCTTGACAAGGCTCTGTGGCTTACGCATGCATTTGCAAATGTGTGCGGACTAAACGCCTGCTTTTTTTCTGTAATCCCTTTATTAGTATAAAAGAGTCATAGAAAAACATATACAATGGAAATATGCAGCTTGGTACATTGACAATAGAGGCTTCAATATATGAATGGCTGACAAGAAAAAAGAAAAGCAAAGGACAACTGTCACAGAGGTAGTATTTAAGATGCTAATCCAATTCCAAGGACCAGTGAGGGGGTGAAGAGGGAAGGAAAACATGGGGGGGTGGGGGAAGTAGGCTAAACCCCTGCTTTTATTTATTTATTTATTTATTTCAGGTACTTATATAGCGCCGTCAATTTACGCAGCGCTTTACATATACTTTGTACATTCACATCAGTCCCTACCCTCAAGGAGCTTACAATCTAAGGTCCCTAACTCACATTCATACATACTTTTAACGCATACTGTTAGACAAGTTTAATTGGTTGTCTGCGAGCTGGTCGGTAAGTTAAGCTTTTTTTCTTGGATTTATCCTTGGCCTTGTTTGTACATGTTGTTAGCCTTCCAATGCTTCTTACTGCTATGGTCAGCTATAGATGGGAGCAAGCGCCGTCTTTTTTGTATCACTGTCATGTTTGAACAATATATCATTTAGTGACAACTTTGTGAAAAAAAAAAAAAAAAAAGTGTAATTTTCCCGAAACTTGTGGCAAAATATAAAATATTCCATGGACTCAACATGCCTATCAGCAAATAGCTTGGGGTGTCTACTTTCCAAAAAGGGGTCATTTGGAGGGGGGGGGGTTGAACTGTCTGGCATTTTATGCACAACATTTAGAAGCTTATGTCACACATCACCCACTCTTCTAACCACTTGAAGACAAAGCCCTTTCTGACAGTTTTTGTTTACATGAAGAAATATTATTTTTTTTTGCAAGAAAATTACTTTGAACCCCTAAACATTATATATATTTTTAAAGCAAAGGCCCTACAAATTAAAATGGTGGGTGTTGCAATTTTTTTTTTTACACAGTATTGCTCAGCGATTTTTCAAACACAGTTTTTTGGGAAAAAACACACTTTTTAAAAAATTTTAATGCACTAAAACACACTATATTGCCCAAATGTTTGATGAAATAAAAAAGATGATCTTATGCTGAGTAAATAGATACCAAAGATGACATGCTTTAAAATTGCGCACAAACGTGCAGCGGCAACAAACTACATACATTTTAAAAGCCTTTAAAAGCTTTTACAGGTTACCATTTTAGATTTACAGAGAAGGTCTCCTGCTAAAATTACTGCCCTGGATCTGACCTTTGTGGTGATAACTCACATGCATGGTGCAATTGCTGTTTACATATGACACCAGACCGATGCTTGCGTTCACCTTTGTGCGTGATTTTTTTAATTAATTAAATATTTATTTTGCTTTTTTATTTTATTTTTATACTGTTCCTTTATTTTTTTTAATCATTTTTATTGTTATCACAGGGAATGTAAATATCCCCTGTGATAGCAATAGGTAGTGACAGGTACTCTTTTGAAAAAAAATTGGGGTCTATTAGACTGTAGATCTCTCCTCTGCCCTCAAAGCATCTGACAACACCAAGATCAGTGTGTTAAAATGTTTTGCCAATTTCCCAATGGCGCTGTTTATATCCGGCAAAACCTAAGTCATGAAATGCTCGTAGATTCTGGTTTCTTAGGCCATAGAGATGATTGTAGCCATTCTGGTCTCTGATTAGCTCTATGGTCAGCTGGCGGAACTACCGGCTGCATTCTCGGGTTCCCTGTTGGGACAGGAGAACCCGAGAAAACCATGGAAGACGATGGGAGGGGGGATGTTCTCTCCCACTGCTTGTAAAAGCAGTCTAGAGGCTAAATAGCTGCAAGGATTGCGTTTACATGAAAAACAACCGCTGGCTGAAAAGAATGATACCAAGATTATACCTAAACCTGCAGGCATAATTCTGGTATAACCACTCAAAGTCCAACAACATACCAGTACATTGCTGGTCCTTGTTGGGCATACATTGTAATGTTCTTTATTTCATGCAGCCTGTGGGCTGCATGAAAAAAAGAGATTGATCGGTGGGTATGCCCACCATTAGAATACTGCACTCCATCCACCCAGATCCTGATAACACCCCCCCCAGGCATGATATTTAAAGGAATATTTCAATTTTATTGTTTCACTTTAAGTATTAAAAAAATCACTGCTACCAAAAAAACGGCCATTAAAAAAAAAAATTGCATTGATACATGTCTCCTGGGGCAGGACCCGGGTCCCCAAACACTTTTTATGACAATAACTTGCATATAAGCCTTTAAAATTAGCACTTTTGATTTTTCATGTTTGTGTCCCATAGACTTTAGCGGTGTTCGTGTGTTCTGACGAATTTTTTGCCTGTTCGCATGTTCTGCTTAGAACCGAACCGGAGGGTGTTCGGCTCATCCCTATGCAGCACTGATTTATTTTAATTTTTTTTAATGATGGGCATACATGCACCATTTTTTTTTTTAACTATGGTGGTAAAATCACCTCCTCTAGCGATGGAGCTCTAATTTATGTATTGTGAGAGCAAACGCTGTTGCTGTCAAGATAAATAAATCAGTGCTGCATAGGGATGAGCCGAACACCCTCCGGTTCGGTTCTCAGCTGAACATGCGAACAGGCAAAAAATTCGTCAGAACACACAAACACCGCTAAAGTCTATGGGACACAAACATGAAAAATCAAAAGTGCTAATTTTAAAGGCTTATATGCAAGTTATTGTCATAAAAAGTGTTTGGGGACCCGGGTCCTGCCCCAGGAGACATGTATCAATGCAATTTTTTTTTTTTAATGGCCGTTTTTTTGGTAGCAGTGATTTTTTTAATGCTTAAAGTGAAACAATAAAATTGAAATATTCCTTTAAATATCATGCCTGGGGGGGGTGTTATCAGGATCTGGAAGCCCCCTTTAACAAGGGGACCCCCAGATCCCGGCCTACCCCGTGTGATATGGTAATGGGGTACATCGTATCCCTACCATTTCACAAAGAAAGTGTCAAAAATGGTAAAAAAGAGACAGCTTGGGACAAGTCCTTTATTAAAAAATAAAAATGTCCCACGATGTAAGTCCACACCACCCGACGGACCGAAAAAAAAAAATAGCCACAACCGTTCCGCCTTCATGGGAGGCTCCCGCCGACTGATGTGTCTTCTCTGTGACAGTTCTTATATAACTGAGGGTGGGGCCACCTGGTGACTTATACGGGTGACCCCACCCCCTCTGATGCCACGGGAAACCACAGGGGAGCCCCCGTGGTGTCAGAGGGGGGCAGGGTCAGGGGGCAGGGGTGGAGGGGAGGATTGCCCCCATGCTTCAGCAAATATGCTCTTTTTTTAACTGTGATGGTTAAATCACCTTCTACATCGCTTGAGTCGCTGATTCACGTATCGTGGGAGCATCAGTGCTGCAGCTGAATGGGGTACCTGAAAACAGAAAAATCGTTAACAATAAAACACAGTAAACAGAAAACAGTAAAGTATAAAAGAATTACATACCTGAAAAGGAGAGAGAGAGAGAGAGAGAGAGAGGAGAGGAGAGGAGAGAGAGGAGAGGAGAGAGAGGAGAGGAGAGAGAGAGAGAGGAGAGGAGAGGAGAGGAGAGGAGAGGAGAGGAGAGGAGAGGAGAGAGAGAGAGAGAGAGAGAGAAAACAACAACTTTTTTTTTGTTGTTGACATATTTGCAGATTTATTAAAAAAGAAAAATTGAAATATCACATGGTCCTAAGTATTCAGACACTTTGCTCAGTATTTAGTAGAAGTACCCTTTTGATCCAATACAGCCTTGAGTCTTTTTGGGAAAGATGCAACAAGTTTTTCACACCTGGATTTGGGGATCCTCTGCCATTCCTCCTTGCAGATCCTCTCCAGTTCTGTCAGGTTGGATGGTAAATGTTGGTGGACAGCCATTTTTAGGTCTCTCCACAGATGCTCAATTAGGTTTAAGTCAGGGCTCTGGCTGGGCCATTCAAGAAGTTACGAAGTTGTTGTGAAGCCACTCCTTCGTTATTTTAGCTGTGTGCTTAGGGTCATTGTTTTGTTGGAAGGTAAACCTTCCGCCCAGTTTGAGGTCCTGAGCACTCTGGAGAAGGTTTTCGTCCAGGATATCCCTGTACTTGGCCGCATTCATCTTTCCCTCGATTGCAACCAGTCGTCCTGTCCCTGCAGCTGAAAAACACCCCCACAGCATGATGCTGCCACCACCATGCTTCACTGTTGGGACTGTATTGGACAGGTGATGAGCAGTGCCTGGTTTTCTCCACACATACCACTTAGAATTAAGGCCAAAAAGTTCTTTATTGCTCTCATCAGACCAAAGAATCTTATTTCTTACCATCTTGGAGTCCTTCAGGTGTTTTTTAGCAAACTCCATGCAGGCTTTCATGTATCTTGCACTGAGGAAAGGCTTCCGTTGGGCCACTCTGCCATAAAGCCCCGACTGGTGGAGGGCTTCAGTTATGGTTGACTTTCTACAACTTTCTCCCATCTCCCGACTGCATCTCTGGAGCTCAGCCACAGTGATCTTTGGGTTCTTCTTTACCTCTCTCACCAAGGCTCTTCTCCCCCGATAGCTCAGTTTGGCCGGACAGCCAGCTCTGGGAAGGGTTCTGGTAGTCCCAAATGTCTTCCATTTAAGGATTATGGAGGCCACTCTGCTCTTAAGAACCTTAAGTGCAGCAGAAATTTTTTTGTAACCTTGGCCAGATCTGTGCCTTACCACAATTCTGTCTCTGAGCTCTTCAGACAGCTTGATTCTCATTTGCTCTGACTTGCACTGTGAGCTGTAAGGTCTTATATAGACAGGTGTGTGGCTTTCCTAATCAAGTCCAATCAGTATAATCAAACACAGCTGGACTTAAATGAAGGTGTAGAACCATCTCAAGGATGATCAGAAGAAATGGACAGCAACTGAGTTAAATATATGAGCCTCACAGCAAAGGGTCTAAATACTTAGGACCATGTGATATTTCAGTTTTTCTTTTTTAATAAATCTGCAAAAATGTCAACAATTCTGTGTTTTTCTGTCAATATAGGGTGCTGTGTGTACATTTATGGGGAAAAAAATGAACTTAAATAATTTTAGCAAATGGCTGCAATATAACAAAGAGTGAAAAATTTAAGGGGGTCTGAATACTTTCCGTCCCCACTTATATATATATATTTTTTAACTTTTTTGTCTTTTTTACACTTTTATTTGTAACTGTAACAGTTGTAGTGGTTGTAATGGTTGTAGTGGTTGTAACGGTTTGTGTCTCCCAAAATGTGATGGCATCTTTGGAGACCCTGTGAAAGTGTATCCTAGTCTGTGTAATGCTGTACCCTACGCTAATACTCCACTAGTGTGTGGTAGCGTTCAAAACATTCAACAATGCAAAGACCAGGATGGTCAGGACAGGAGGGACAATAATAGTGGGTGTCACGCCTATAACCCTGCTTTCTACAGACACAACATTTTCTTTTTTGGGGGGCTAGTTGGGTAGGGGTACCAGGGAGGACATACAGAAAATGACTCTCATGCAGCTGGCTTACTGCATTAGGATTAGGAAGTTGGGCCACAGGACCGTCTGGAAACAGAATGGCTGTGATGATCTCTTCCTGGAATTTAAGGAAGGAGCCAGTTCACCCTGTAGCTTTGTATAGCACATAAGCATTCAGCTGAGCCAATTGAAATAAATATACAAACACTTTTTTGTACCAGCGTCTGGCCTTATGGGCAACTAGGTACGGTGCCAACAACTGGTCGTTGAGGTCCACCCCTCCCATATTAAGGTTATATTCATGGACACAGAGGGGTTTCTCCACAACACCAGTTGCCGTAGGAATTTGGACTATCGTGTCTGCGTGAAGGGAGGACAGAACAAAAACATTCAGATTATCCCTCCACTTCACAGTGAGCAAATTATTACACTTCAAGCAGGCTCTCTCCCCCAGCCTAAGACAGGAATCTACAAGCCTCTGGGGTAAGCCCAGGTGATTAGATTGCACGGTGCCACATGCACCAATTCCATGATTAAGCAAGTGACTAAAAAGTGGCATGATCGCATAGGTGTGCGCAGCCTATTGCATTAGGGTGTGCAATTCAAAGCTCAAAAACAGAGCAACAGAGGCAGTGGCTAGAGCCGTACACATGCCACAGCAGCAATGCTATGTTTTTCAGAAATGATAGAAGCACAGTCCTTAATATTTGTTTTATTTACTTTTTAGAATTGTATTTGTTTTTTATTTTTTTTAGATATTTATTTATTTACATTTTTTTGTGAAATAAAAGGGGTCTAAACTGAGAAATGGACATTCATCAGTCCATTTTCATGCAGCCTCAGCTGCACAGATGAATGAATAGGAAGAGCTCACAGACTTCCTGTTCATTCACAAACTGAGGCATTGCACACATAGTTTACTATGCTTCAGCGATGAGTAGACAATGATCAGTCCCGATCTCTCACTGTGTACATTCTGAAAAGATCATATCTACTGGCCTCTTTCCCTACTTTCCATACTGAAATGTCCCCCTGTGTGCCTGCAGTAGGTGCTGTTAAGAGAGGAGAGGAGGGAAGCCGGCAGTGATGGAGGGAGGCACGGGGGGGCAGATACTAGAATTTTTTTTTTGTTTCAAAAGATTTTTATTTTATGTTAAGAAAGTCATGTTATACAAGTGAAATAACAGTACATAGTCAAATCATTCATTGAGCTAGTAATTACATGAACATCAAATGAATGTTATACCTTACATCCAGTATTTGAGGTACATTCGTAGGTACAATTATTTGAACAACTTTCTCTATAAGAACATACTGCAATAGTGTCTACTAGGTTAACCATAGGTAAGTATAGCTATAATAGGTATTTAAGTATAACATATGAAGAGCAGAGGAAGTGGCGGCGATTTATGATGTAGTTTTCTATATAAAAAAAAAGAAGGGAAGGATAGGTGGGAAAGGCGGGGTATCGGAGGTGTTGTCCTAACCGTGTTGTAGAGTAATGATTGGGGTGTTGAATACAAGACATTGTCGGAATCATAATCAAGAAGATGTGTAGTTAGGATCAAAAGAGGTTTGTGTTGCTTCATGTACTTTACGGATGGAGGGTGAGAGTGTACTTATATTATCCCTGTGCAGAGACAATGTACCTGTAAGTCTACATGCTAGGACGTTTGCAACTCAATATATAAAGGTCTACCAAGTTCTTATTGTTTCTTGTCACATTTACAGATTTTGAAGAAACTCTTGGTATTTTGGGGACTCCCTGAAGTGAATCCAACACGCCCAAGTTTTCCCATAATTTGTAGGAGTATCTTTGGCTTGATGGATTAAGTTTTCCATCTCAGAGATTTTCTCTATACGCTTGAACCAATCTGTCAGAGTAGGTGGTGCATTGCTCCTCCAGTGTATTGGAATGCATTGTTTGGCAGCATTCACTAGATGGAGTGTGAGGGATTTTTTATAGGCATGGTGTGAAATCGTGGAATGATGTAGTAGGTATTGTGATGGTGTAAAAGATAGGGTGTAAGTAGTGACATGTTGTATCACCTCATGTACTTTTGTCCAAAATGGTTGTATCTGAGGGCATTTCCACCAGATATGAAGCAGAGAGCCCACTTCACCGTTGCATCTCCAGCACATGGAGGAAACAGATGGGTGGTATAGGTGAATTCTGTCTGGTGTTTTGTACCATCTCGAATATATTTTGTATGAATTTTCTTGTGCCGAAACATTTACTGAACCTTTATGGATGTGTTCATAAATGTTTTCCCATTCTTTTGTAGATAAGTTTAGTTCGAGTTCTGTTTCCCATTTTTGGTTGGCCATCATGATTGTGGGGTCTAGGTCATTAAACAATAGTGAATAAACCTCTGAGATAAGGTGTCTTTGTGGACGTGTGCTGTTGCAGAGTGCTTCAAAGGGAGTTAGGTCTCTAAACCATTGAGAAGTAGGTTTGGCAGTGGTTAGAAAATGTCTGATTTGTAGAAATTTGTAAAATGGTATATGATGTTCAGGGAAATTGAAGGGTATCTTGGTGTAAGGAAGCATTGCACCCTTATGGAAGAATTGTGATGCTCTAAGAGGAGGTTGGGTAGTTGTTTGAGGTCGATCGTGAAGTAGTATTCCAGGTGCGAAGTCTGGGTTATTAGTCAGGGGGGTCATCGGTCCTGGGGAGGAATGCCAGCCAAATATTTTGGCTATGGTTGTGAAAGCTTGGATAGTGGGACCTGTCAACGGATGTGTAGTGTATTATTTAGGCAATGCTTTCATATCAATCCAGGGTAGGTGAGTAAGGGGCACTTGTGAAAAGGAGTCTTCGATGCTGACCCAGTCTTTAGTGGAGTTGTGTATATACCAATCAATAATTCTCGTAAGATGACAAGCCCAATGGTATTTCTGGATGTCCAGGAGGCTAAGGCCTCCTTTTAATTTGGGGATAGTCATTTTGTTCCAGCTTAGTCTGGGGGATTTTGCTGCCCATATGAAATTGCGACAGATTCTTTTGTATGCGGTAAAAAATGAAATGGGTAATTTGATTGGGATGGTCTGAAGGATATATAGGATTCTAGGTAGGATATTCATCTTTATGATGGCAATCCTTCCAAACCAAGAAAAGGGGCCAGATGACCATGTAACGAGATCTTTTTGGATATTACCGAGGATTGGTAGATAATTTCTATCATATAGCTCCTCGAAGTGCGTCGGTATTTGGATCCCTAAATAGGTAAGGGCATGGGGCTCCCATTGGAAAGGGAAATTAATTTTACATTGCGTCACCAATGCCTGGGAAATATTCAAGGCTTTAGACTTTGTGAAGTTAATTTTTAGGTTTGAGAGTTCGTTGAAGGAGGCAAAATCTTTTAATAGGTTGGGTATAGTAATCAATGGTTCTAAAAGAAAAAGTAGGATGTCGTCCGCATATGCAGCTATCTTATATTGTTTATTGTGAATGTCAATATCTTTAATGTCAGGATTTGCCCGTAGTTTGCGTAGAATAGGTTCCAGTGTGAGTATAAAAATAAGAGGTGATAACGGGCATCCTTGACGTGTGCCGTTCGACACAGAGAAGGCGTCCGACAGGCATCCATTAATTCTTATTCTGGCTGTAGGACATGAGTATAAGACCAGTATCATTTGGAGGAATTTGGGAGGAAGTCCCAGTGCCTGTAACGTCGCTGACATGTAGTCCCAGGCAACTCTGTCGAACGCCTTCTCCGCATCGAGCGATAAGAGGAATCCCTGTCATTTGGGATGGGAGGACGACGAAAGAAAGTGATGAATATGTGGGGCTTTTATGGTGTTATCTCTGGCTTCCCTACCAGGGACAAAACCAACTCGGTCAAGGGAGACAAGGTCGGGGATAAAAGGAAGTAATCGGTTGGCAAGAATTTTAGCATATAGTTTTAGATCCACATTCAGGAGAGATATGGGTCTGTAGTTGGTCACAAGTGTATCGTCTTTGCCGGGTTTCGGAATTAGGGTGATATGTGCTTCTAGTAAATCTTTATTATTCTGTGGGGAGGCAGAGAGTGTGTTGAATGCTTTAGTAAAATGGGGGGTAAGAGTCTCCTGGAATGTTTTGTAGTACCCGACCGTAAGCCCATCAGGGCCAGGACTCTTTCCTGCTTTGAGTTGTTTTAATGCTGTTGTTGTTTCTTCCATGCTGATGGGGCAGTCAAGGGTCCTGGATTCCTCCGGGGATATGAGCGGTATACCGTGTTGTGCCAAAAAGGTAGATATTGCTTCCTGTCTATTTTGCGAGGGGTCTGTCATGTCTGTCTGTGGTAGGTTGTAGAGTTTGGTGAAATAATTCACAAACTGTGTGGAAATGTCCTCTGGGGATGTAAAGGATTTCCCACTAGGGTCTGTAATCTTGTGGATGGTCAAGGCTGCTTTTCTACGTTGTAGGGCTTTTGCCATTAACTTTCCTGACTTATTGCCACATTCATAGTATAGTTTTTGAGTAAAAATGTATTTGCGCCGTAAGGATTTATTAATTTCTTCCCTAAGTTCCTCCCTTGCCTGCAGGAGTTCTGTAAGTGATTTAGTGGCTAGGGATGCTTTGTGAATCCTTTCTAATGCATGGATTTTGGAGGTTAAAGATGTTAAAGGTGCTTTTCGTTGTTTATTTTTGGAGACCGCTATTGAAATTAGTTCCCCTCTTATAACACATTTGTGAGCAGCCCATACAATGTGTGGGCTAGGATCACCAATGGAGTTTTCTTTAAAATATTGGACGAGTCGGGTATTAATTTTGGTTGAAGAATCCAGGTCTGTTAGTAGGGAGTTGTCTAAACGCCATATTGAGTTTAAGGGACGTGACAGCGGGATTTTTAATGTCAGTGAAATTGGATTTTGATCCGAGTGTCATGGGTTCTATGGTCGCACATTTGATGTAAGATAAATCGTTCTGGGAAATAAAAAAGTGATCAATTCTGGAATACTTGTTATTGGGTGGTGAAAAGAATGTAAAGTCCCTATCATTTGGGTGAAGTGTGCGCCATGTATCATGTAGGGTCAATTCCTGTAATTGTTTTTTGATCGCTCTCAGAGCTCTATATGGCAGGGACGTTGCTCCAGTGGAGGAATCTTGTTGGGGGTTTAACGCTACATTGAAATCACCACCCAGTACAAGGATGCCAAAGAAGAATTCTGTAAGCAATTGTAGGGTTTCTCTAAAGAAGGTGACCTGTCGTTTATTTGGAGCATATATATTCGCAAGAGTAATGGGCTTGTTATTTAGTGTTCCTTTAAGAAATAGGTATCTACCATTGGGATCTTGCTTGGTTTCTGTGATGTGCAAAGGGCAGTTTTTTGAAATTAGTATAGCAATCCCCTTTGTTTTGGAGGATGCATTGGAGGCATGGTATACTACAGGGTATCTGTAATTCCCCAGTTTGGGTAATTTGTCAGTACGAAAATGAGTTTCCTGGATAAATGCAATTTGTGTTTTATTTTTGTGCAGTGTATAAAAGTTGAGACCGTTTTTCAGGAATATTCAGACCTCTGATATTTATTGAGTAAATTTTTATCTGGAGATCATTCTGTGGTGTAGTAGGGTCTGATGCCTTGTGTACATCAGGACCGATATCTGCCATGTCAGGAGATGGTGTAGGAGTCTGACTGTTTTGTGAGATTGGGATACTGTGATTCCTCCGGATGAGATGTAAAGCCTGTAGTGAAGCTGTGTGTCTAGATAATCTAGGGTGGGTGTATCGGGGAGGGGGTAAGGGTATTTAACTAACCTTATCGATAACAAGAAAGGTCAGATAATTACAGTGCACTATTGGTGTGAAACTGACCAGAAACCAGTCTGGGCCTTCTCACTGCACTGTGTGGGGGTTGGAATGTACCGGACCACAGAGATACTGTGAGTTATAGATAACGGTGGTACTCCGCGGTTGCATTCTACTTAGTTTTATACAAGGAGGGAGTCTGATCAAGAGTTTTGAACTATAAGTTAGGATATATTAGTCCCTGATGTACTAATATTCACCAAAAATTTTTCCCCCTTAAAAAGTGGAGGAAGGATGGGATCCCTCAGCTGCAGGAATAGAACAGGTATCATAGGTGTTGCATTCGTGATAAGTAACTGGACATAAAGCTTCAGCAGTTGGTAAGCAGGGTGTTATGTCGAGAGGGCAGCTTGTAGTGTTATATTCCATACGGTGGATTGTGTTCAGTGACAGTCAAATTAACAGCATATCGCTGCAAAACTTGGATAACCAACTAGTTGGTGGGAACATTTGAAAAAGAAAGTAAAAAGGAACATTTAAACAGGTGAAAATGAAAATAGAAACAGTAGGAACCTCGGTATAAGCTCTTGAAAACGTTAGCTCGTGCTCCGCAGCTAACTGCGTCCCTCCACAACTCGGCACAACTTATCCTCTAACATTTGTCCCCTCTGCCTTTAAACTGTTATGTTACTAAGCGTTCATCATTTCTATATAAGGATTAGTGAACAAGTAGCAGGAAGCAGATATATAAAAAGGCGAACCCTTTGTAGGTGTCAGCTGGCCCGACAATATAAGCGATACGAGATGCACATCATCCGTCAGCCAGTCTCGGCAGATCGTATGTCATTAAGGAGCAGTTTAACTATGTATGAGTACGTGATATAAGGTGTCAGATTCAGAGGGGTGTGCGGGCACTATACAAAGTAGTTCATCTTTAGTAAGATGCGTTAGCACCCGACACACTTAAAAGGTGGGATAGTCAGGTGCTTAGACGAGTGGTGGTAAAAAGATGCATTGTTAAACAGTTGCCCATCTTCAATGTCTGGGCTGTGCATAAACGTGCGTTCTTTGCAGTGATGGGAGAACCACTGAGCTAGATTCTACCCATAACCTACAAAATGAAACACCTTTCCATATAGAGCTACGTATGTTTTGTGAATACATCAATCTGTTACACTAAAGAGTGACATTCTTCATCTTATGGTGAATACAGCAATCGGTTATCATAACTCGGGCTGTGTCTAGTGTGCATTAGCGAGTATATGTTAGCAACCGGAAGAGTCCCACTTGAGTCCACTACTGTATGCATCGTTGCGATCCTGTAGTGTGGGTTTGTTGTATAATTATAAAGGTTGTGCCTATCATGACTGCAGGTATTAGGGTGTCATATAGTGTTCAGCTGATCTACTTGTTAGTAAACTCATTTGCCAGACGTGTGCCAGTGAGGAGTAGTTACAGAAGATAGATAGGATGTAATAAGTATTGTCTGAGGGACATTTTGCAGAGCTAGTAAAAGTCAGAAGCTTTATACAGAAGATAATGAGGTAACCGATTGCAGAAACTGATTAATATCAACAATGCTATTAATACCTAACTGAACAAACTATGAGATTCCGTGTTGATGACTGTCACCGCCGAGCAGGATAGCTGAAAGCTCGGCAGCCGCCTTGAAGAGAACCGGTATCAGTAATCCCTATGGGCTCTCCGAGAGCGTGGGGACTCCAAGGTGTTGTGACGTTGTTGAAGGCCTTGATGGCCTGCATGCGATCTTATGCTGGATGGAGATCTCCTTCTTTGGTGGCGCGAATCCTGTGCCTCCATCGGCTCTTCCTGTGCGGGGTGTCTTCCTGTAGTATGATGGCGGAAGTCCGCATACCAGTTCGGTACATCAACTAAAGGTATGCCCAGAGTGTCACAAAAGTAGTGCAGGTCTTCATGCACTTTTAGAAATGCTGTATGTCCAAGATGGGTAGCCGCCAGACAGAAGGGGAATTTCCATCGATAAACAATCCCATCGGCCCGTAGCACATCCAGCAGTGGTTTCAGATCCCTGCGTTGCTGCAGTGTGATACCAGATAGGTCTTGAAAAATCTGCAGATGTGCGCCATTGTATTGTAATGGTTGTTTAACCCTTGCCTGTCTCAGGATATCTTCCTTTACCTTGTAGTCCACAATACAGCATATGATGTCTCTGGGTGGATCAGTCTCTCTGCCTTTTGGGCGCAATGCTCTATGGATTCTTTCCAGCTCTATGCATGTTTGAGGTGGTCTTCCCAGTAGGCTATTGAATAATTCTGTCACAGCAGGGGTCAAGTGTTCTGCCTCAATGGATTCTGGCAAACCTCTTATTCGGAGGTTGTGCCGGCGACCGCGGTTATCGAGGTCATCGTTGTGCTTCTCTCAGCTGCATGGTATGTGTGTCTATCCGTCGGGTCACTTTGCGGAGGACCATGTCATGTTTCGCTGTAGTTTTTTCCACTTCCATAACACGGTCGTTTAGGGTGTGGATATCTACTCTCAATTCCGCAATGGCGGCTGATAGAGTGTCCTTTATGTCGGTGGCAATCGCCCTCAGATCATTTATGTTGAGGGATGGCGGTTGTGGATGGTCCTGCAATCCCGAGGTCAGAGGGAGAGACAATTGGGAAGTAGGTAACTGTCCTGTCAGCTGTGTTGCTGAGGCCTGTGAGGAATCGTGACGGGAGGATGCCATATTGTTCCTCTGTGTCCTGAACATTTCAGGGATGTTTTGGCTTGGGTTCCCCGTCATTTCACGGGGTGAGCGGGACCATGAGGTAGAGGTGTGTCGGGAGGCCGTACCCATCGTTTCTCTGACGGGAGTAGCGATAATTACCTCCGGTAGGGCTGATAAAATGAATGCAACGGCGGGAGCTGTTCTTTCAGGCAGCCATCTCCCAGCTCGGCCAAGCCACGCCCCCAGATACTAGAATTTATCCCCCTGCAGTGCAGCCAGAGGGAAGGAGAGGAGGAGAAGCCAGCAGTTCTGCAGGGGAAGGAACAAGAGTGTCTGCAATAAGGCAGTACAGTTGGTCCTCTTGCTTGGCAGGTGCCCGGAGCCCCCTTTTTGAACTGATAGGGCCCATGCCTGGTACAGGAGTTCCAGCTGCATTGCTTTATCAGGGGCCCTGTTGCACTGGGTGATTAGGGTGTGCCCAGGCACATCTGGCACACCCCCTGCGCACGCCTATGCACGCTTATGTAATAATTGTCCACATACAAGTGGTACCCCTTTCTGAATAAGGGTGACACCAAGTCCCACACAATCTTACTAGCGCTCCATATGTAGTCTGGGCAGTTCTCTGGCACTACGTGACTATCTCTGCCCTCATAAACCATAAAACTATATGTATAGCCTGTGGCCCTGTCACAGAGCTTATACATCTTGATCCTATATCTGGCACACTAGCTGGGAAGATACTGTTTGAAAGACAAGCGGCCAGAAAACTTAATCAGGGACTCATCAATGCAGACAACTTGTTTGGGCATAAACAAGGCTGCAAACCTTTGGTTGAAGTGGTTTACGAGGGGCTAAATTTTGTAGAGCCGATCATATCCAGGGTCACCCTGAGGACGACAGAGTTCATTATCATTGAAGTCCATGAACAGCAAGATCTGCTCGCATTGTGCTCTGGCCATGGAGGCAGAGAACATGGGCATATTTGTGAATTGGGTCAGTGGACCAATATGACCGCAACTCACTCTTTTTAGTTATGCCCATGAGGAGGGATAGGCCCAGAAAGGTCTTAAATTCAGAAACTGTAATAGGTTTCCATTCTCTGGCAAGGGTCAAATGGGGATTAGCGGCGATTAATTGACCAGCATACAAATTGCTTTGGTCCACAATAGATCTATAGAGATCTTCTGTGAAAAAAAGCAAATAAAAATAAAGTGACGTAAAATCAAATGTTTCCACCTGAATTCCGGGTTGGCCAGTGAACGGGGGAAGTACGGGTGCTGCAGAAATGGTGGACTCCCAATCAGGATCGGCAAATGCAGCAGGAAGGGCATTATGGACTCGATGGGTCTGTGTCTTCTTTTTGGTGGCTGCGGGGCACTAGTTGTGCTAGCCACCTCATAAGCTTGAACTGCTCTTATCGGACTTGCCACGTCACCATGTGATACTGCAGTGCTGGTTTGTCTACGATCAGGGTGTACTAGGCCGCTGGTGCTTGCCAGTTCAGCAGAAGGATGAGCAGCACTAGTACAGGCTCTCTGCTCCATACGAGAGCCCTGCAGTTCTTGCACCTCAACAACAGCAGATGAATGGGGTTGGGTATGCCTGACCTTGGCAGGGACCACAACTCTGTCGTCAGAGCTATCTGTCAGGGTACCGCTGCTGTCTACAGGATCGTATTCTGAGCCTGAATCTGACAGATGGGTGACTTCCTCTTCCCTAGCTGTCATGCTCAGAAACGTGTAGGCCTCTTCACCACTGTACCTTCGATTTGACATTCTGGTCTCTAAATTTACTGGTACAGAAGTGAGACTCATAGGAAAGAGAGCTCCTGACTGTCAGCGTCTGATTCAAACGCTACCAAAAAAACCTGTTAGCGTTCGCAGGGATCAGGCCTGACTCTGCAAACACTGCAGTTATGTGTGTTGTGTTTTTGTAAGTGACAGTAATCAATTGATACTGTACTTGGGTGGGCTGGGCTGGGTGGAGGGGCTAAACGCAGGTGCTAGCAGGTATCTGGGCTGATTCCGCTAACGCTGCATTTTTGGGAACCCTAAACTATTGGGGATGCTAATATAGTTCTGATCAGATCAAAGATATTGATCCGTTTAGACACTATACTACTAAGGGAGGTGTATGGGGCGTGTGTGGGTGTTAGTGCTACTGCCACTAATCTGACATTGCTTGGGGAGACGCAGACCCTGACTGACTCTAAAACCAAACAGATATCACCCGCTGGGTGATCAGGGGGTTAAACCTTTATTGGGTAATATACGGCGGGTGCCCTAATGCTATAAAAAATAAATAAACTAACCACCCGTAACACTAATACTGTGATCACTGGTGACAGGAGGTGAAAGGGTTAGCTAGGGGGCAATCAGGAAGCGAAATTGCAGCTCAAAGGCTCCAGACCTGTTGAAGACACCCGCCCTATACGATCTTGCAGGTGCTGGCTCTATATGTAGTTGTAAGCTAAATGCAGCTTCCCCACATGCAATCAAAGGCTAAAACAATCAGAACTAATAAAGAAAAATGTATAATAAATAATGATACAAATGCAGATACAGATGTAAAAATCACAAAATGACTATATACAAAATCAAATTAATCACCATAAGGACCTGCAAAAGATTTAATATCAAACGTTATACAAAAAGTCAAAAAAAGTCAAAATAGCATATATACTAAATGCCATCACAGATATAAAACATTTGCATGTATAAAATTAAAATTGGAACATAATTCTTATTCCAATTTTGCCCGCACGAACATGTACGTAAAAAACATACAAAGACGTGAGGGCAAAGAACAAGAAGGACCCAAACTGCATGAGAAAGGAGAAGCGTAGCAATGTAAATATGATTTTAGATTTAGAGCAAACCAACAAAGCTATAACTAACAATGTGAAAGCATGATTAGAGTTGCCACCTCATCCCTTTAAACCCGAACACCTTTAAATTACACAGGTTCTGAGGCTAATTAAATGTAGAGAAGGCACCAAATGAGTTTAATTACCACCTTAATCAACCACAGAACCTGTGTAATTAATATGTGTTCGGGTTTAAAGGGATGAGGTGGCAACCATAAGCATGATGCAGCTACAAAGCTTGAAAATGCAAGGCAATGGTCTTACTAAATGGACTATATGCAACATGTGGAGTCTCACTCCTCATGCTGCAAAATAAAAACAAAAGTCTCCAGTGAAATAACCGCAGACAAAGAGTGGAATGAAGTTAAAAACTCCCTCCACATGTTGCAATACAAGAAAAAACTGCGGTAGGTTTGTAGTAGGCAAAGCTCGGAGTAAGACAGAAGTGTCACTCCACACGCTGCACAAAGGCAATAACCAATTGAAGATACAAGACAGTAGCCTTACCAAATCAACTGCAAGCAACATGTGGAGTCTCAGTCCACATGCTGCAAATGAGACCAAATCTTCACTAGATTAAACTAACTGCAATCAACATGCGGAGTCTCACTCCACATGCTGCAGAATAAGACCAAGTTTTAACTAAATTGCCGAAAACAAAGTGCGGAATAAAATGAAAGTCACGCTGCAGAATGAGACCAAATTTTCATTTAATTACCGCAAACAGAGCGGGGAGTGAAGTGAACGTCTCACTCTACATGTTACAATACAGGACAATACTGTAGCTGCGCTAGATTAAAGGTGGACAAAGCACGGGGTAGGACAAAAGTATCATTTAACACAATGCACAGAGGCAGTATCATATCTAAACAATGGCCAAAAAATAAACAAAAAAGAAAGAAAGAAACAAAATAACCAAATATTGTAGAATGGAACAAGCATATATGCTACTGTATTGTCAGTCTGGATACGAGAACCATACATATAAATAGGTGTCAGTAGACCGGCCAAAGAATAGCAAATGTGTATACATTCATATGTATGTATAAACACGTGTAATAATGTCACCAAAACTTATTAAAAAAATGGTTTAACCATATACCGGCATAGATGAAAAATCTTGCATTGTAGGTGAACACCTGACATATGAAGCAGACAGGAGAAGCAGAAGGAATACCAAAAAAACTCTCCAACAGGCAAATTTCATTAATAAAAATGAGACACATCCCATTCAAAATTCAAGCCAGCAGGCTGTCTGGTATTTAAAATAAAAATACAACAAACCTCTTGTCCACATAGAATGTCAAGTTTATCACCGCCTCTAGGGGGTCTCACTATTTTATCCATCCCCTGAATGGTTAAGCTGGATGTATCTTTATTGTGAAAATCATTCCAGCGACGTGCCACATTGGTGGAATGTTCCTTTTCTATGTCATGGAGATGATCATAGAGGTGATCCTTGAGTCTACATGTTGTCCTACCAACATTTTGGATAGAACACAGCGAGCATGTGATGACATACACAACAAATCGTGTGTTACAGTCAATGAAAGACTGTATTTTATGACGTCTGCCTGTGGATGTCGAGGTCACAACTTCATCACCCTTAATGAAGGGACAGTACTAGCAGCCTCGACAACCACATTTGAAAGTGCCTTTAAAGGATAACCAATTGGAAATTTTTTTACTAATAAAAAGACTGGGTGACAGTAATCGACTAAGGGAAGGCGCTTTCCTAGAAACCGTACGTATACCTTTATCCAATATTCGAGAATTACTAGGGTCATTGGATAACAGTGGTAGATATTTGGTAACTATCTTTTGTATCTTGTGGAATTCAGTGCTGTACGGAGTAGAAAAAGTAGGAATGTAACTAGATTGTCGTGATTGACCATGTGTGGAGTGTTTAACTGGTTTATCCAATAATAGATTTTCACAAGGTACCTTATCAGTAATTTGTAATGCCCTATTAATAGCTTATTTAGGGTAACCTCTTTCCTCAAATCTTGAAGATATGTGTCTGCCTTATTGTTCAAAATCTGATTGCCTGCTGCATAATCTTTTTAATCTAAGGAACTGGCCCACTGGGATGCTTTTAATAGTATGGCTTGGATGGCTTGAATCAGCACGCAAAAGCGTATTCCCCGCAGTGGGCTTCCTATACAGATTAGAAATGATACTGTTGCCCTCTCCTGTCAATCTGACATCCAAAAATTTGATAGACCTTTTCTGATGTTGTCCCGTGAATCTCAAATTTAGCATATAAACAAGAGGTCATCAATGTATCTACAGTAAAATACAGTATCTTTTCGACGGGGACTATCCGGTCCAAAAATGCGGGACCTCTCCCACCATCCCATGTACAAATTTGCCAGGGATGGTGAGAATTTGGCTCCCATAGAGGCCCCGCACTTCTGGAGATAATAGTCCCCGTCAAACATAAAAAAAATTATGCATAAGCAGATATTCCAGACTCATAAGTATGAACTCCTGGAACTTCAATGAGAACTTCCCTGATTGACTCAAGAAAAAAGAGACTGCCTGTAGTCCAAGGGTGTGTGGAATTGAAGAGTGTAATTTTCAAACGTCACACGTAATCCAGTTGAAGTCACTATTCCATGTTAAATTATTCAATTTGGACAGTAATTGTTTAGTATCACGGAGGAAGCCTGGCAAAGGGTTGCAGCTGTTGATCCACCCACTGTCCCAGGCTTCATTGAGTGAATCTATGCCTGCTATGATAGGCCTGCCATGGAGAGGTGATAACTCTGTGTAGTTTTGGAAGATGATGAAAAACTGGCATAACAGGAAAAGTCGAAATAAACAGATCTTTTTCTTTTGATGAAAAGATGCCCATCAAGACAGCTCTATCCATGAGAGAAGAAAGTTCTGCCTTAAAGGGGTCAGTGGGATCACCCCTAAGTTTACAACAGGTATCTGTATCTGATAGTTGTCTCAATGCCTCATTTTTATACATAGTCACATCCAAAATAACCACAGAGCCCACTTTATCTGCATTTTTAATAACAACGCTGGTGTCTTTCTGCAGATTTTGAAGAGACATTTTTTCTTGTGAGGTAAGATTTTCAGAAGAATTTTTGGATATATTCCGTGCTAAATGTGCCATATCCCTCTCCATATATACCATCCATCAAAATGAACCACTATTACATGGAAAAAAGAATATAAACATCATTGATCCACTGACTTATCAGCAAGTGCAGGTACAAGGTGGATGAAGTAACATCATATAAGATGAATATTACAGGTGAATGGGTGGAGCCTGACTGAGCAGAAATACCAGTTTAGAGCTCTGCTCCTGGAGGGATATTATACCGTGTCCCGGCTCAGCTACACCCGGTAAATATTGTTACTCGGTCTGCTAATAACCCCCGCCACATAATATAATGGTTCTTGGGAGTTCTAGCCTGAAAACGAAGCCAAAAAACAACAAAGAAGCACTGCCTCAGGCTTCAGTCAGAATGGCACTAGCTGCATCCCCTCCCCCTGGTACCTCACCTAATGCTCCGTACACAAGATTGCACATTCCAACAACAAAATCCATGTTTTTTTTCCGACGGATAATGGCTCAAACTTGTCTTGCATACACATGGTCACACAAATATTGTCGGAAACTCCGAACGTCAAGAACGTGGTGATGTACAACACGCACTACGAGCCAAGAAAGATGAAGTTCAATAGCCAGTACGGCTTTCCTGCTTGATTCCGAGCATGCGTGGAACTTTGTGCGACGCAATTGTGTACACACGATCGGAATTTACGACAACAGATTTTGTAGGAAAATTTGAGATCCAGATCTCAAATTTTGTTTGTCAGAAATTCTGACAGAAAATGTCCGATGGAGCCTATACATGGTGGGGATTTCCGACAACAAGCTCCCATCGAACATTTCCCATTGGAAAATCCGACCGTGTGTGCACGGCATAAGTGAAATCCTTTCAGTGCTCTAAGGTATCTATGGCAACACAGGGGGAATATGACTCAGATTCATCTATACAAACTTCAGAAATTACATCTGTTAGAGACCCTGATCCTTCTGAGGCAATTTGAAAAATGCTTCACAAAGTCTTTAAACAGACCTCAGATCATATTACAGAGGATCTGACTAGGGAAATCAGAGAACTGGGCCAACGCACTGCAAATCTTAAACTGCAGGTTGATGAACTTAAAAATAACACCCAGGCTTATGCAGTTGAATTTGAAAACCTCAAAGAGGAAAATGTAGCCCTTTAATCTTGTTTAGAAGGTTATGCAAATAATGCTCGGCGTTCCAATATCCGTATACATGCAATAACTGAATCCATCACTGATTTGCAAGCCACTATGCTATCCCTATTTCAAGAACTACAGCCTTCCATACCAGTCGAATGAATGGAGATGGACAGTGTTCATAGAGCCCTCACACTTCGCAAAGCTGATGGACCACCATGCGATATTCTCACCAAATTTCACTATTTCCATACCAAGGAACAATTTTTAGCTGCAGCTAGAGCAAAAAGATTCACTGATTTTCCAGGGACCTATCTATCAACTTTTTGCTGATCTATCTCAGCTCACCATCTCTAAGCGTCTGGCTTTGAAGCCACTTCTTCAAGTTTTACAGCGACATCAAATCACCTATCAATGGGGCTTTCGATTTTCAATACGCTTCACTTTCCAAGGATCTAAATATGTCTGCCGTTCTGCTGAAAAACTCAAAGCAACGCACGAATTTGAATGGTTACCCATTCCCTGCAAAAATCAGCTGGTCCTGAAGGAAGTAAAAGTCACCAGGGGCAATCCAAACGTGGTCGGTAGGGATGAGCCAAACACCCCCCGGTTCGGATCACACCAGAACCTGCAAACGGACCGAAAATTTGCACGAACGTTAGAACCCCATTGACGTCTATGGGACTCGAACGTTCGAAATCAAAAGTGCTCATTTTAAAGGCTAATTTGCTTGGTATTGTCCTAAAAAGGGTTTGGGGACCCGGGTCCTGCCCCAGGGGACATGTATCAATGCAAAAAAAAACTTTTAAAAACGGACGTTTTTTCGGGAGCAGTGATTTTAATGATGCTTAAAGTAAGAAAAAGAAAGTTAAATATTCCTTTAAATATCATACCTGTGTTTCCCGTGCTTAGAACAGTCCCTGCACAAATGTCATTTTTAAAGGAAAAAAAGACATTTAAAACTGCTTGCGGCTTTAATGTAATGTCGGGTCCTGTCAATATGGATGAAAATCAGTGAGACAAACAGCATGGGTACCCCCCAGTCCATTACCAGGCCCTTTGGGTCTTGTATGGATATTAAGGGGAACGCCGCACCCAAATTAAAAAAGGAAACATCAGTATACAGGCTCTGTACTCTGAACAGCAGTATACAGGCGGTTCAAATAAGACAGGGACTGTAGGTTTGTTGTTAAGTAGAATCTCTTTGTAATTTTGAACTGGTACATTTTTAACATGTTTAGCTCCAGCCAAAAAATCTATTTTAAGCTTTTTGGAAAACATAGGGAAGGGTTATTACCCCTGTGACATTTGTTTTGCTGTCTGTGCTCCTCTTCAGAAGATTTCACCTCACTTTTTGTCCCAATGACAAATGTTTTTTGAAAATGTTTTTTGAAAATTTGGGTTTTTTTGTGAAACAAGGATTGGTGATAAAGCATCAGTGGAAAGGAGAAATGTTTTTCCCATATTAACTCTTACAGTAGAGAATTTCCCTTCCTAGGGGTAGATTTCATCTCACTTCCTGTTGTCTCCTTCCATTTGCAAGTAGGAGTCGCTTGTAAGTTGGATGTTTGAAAGTAGGGGCCTGCCCTATATACTCAGCAGAAATTTGGGACTTAGATGTTGTTGTGGCCACAACACTGTAAGCCCTCACAGGGCCCTGCTGTGAAATATTAGATCAAGAATTGTAATTACAAGCCCCAGGGGCAGAAAAATTGGGCCTTTGGTGGTGGTGGTGGTGTTGGTGCCACAACACTGTAAGTCCTCACTCGCTCTTGTTGGGCGCAGAAACGGGCCCTGCTGTTTGATCAAGAATTGTAATTACATGCCCCTGTTGAACAGGGGCTGAAAAATTGGGCCTTAGGCACTGGTGCTGGTGCCACAACACTGCAACCCCTCACAGATACTCTAGTTGGAATGCAGGAACGAGCCCTGCTGCAAAGTATTGCATCAAAAATTGTAATTACATGCCCCTGTTAAACAGGGGCAGAAAAATTGGGCCTTAGGCACTGGTGCTGGTGCCACAACACTGCAACCCCTCACAGATACTCTAGTTGGAACGCAGAAACGAGCCCTGCTGCAAAGTATTGCATCGAAAATTGTAATTACACCCCCCTGTTAAACAGGGGCTGAAAAATTGGGCCTTAGGCACTGGTGCTGGTGCCACAACACTGCAACCCCTCACAGATACTCTAGTTGGAACAGAGGAACGAGCCCTGCTGCAAAGTATTGCATCAAAAATTGTAATTACATGCCCCTGTTAAACAGGGGCAGAAAAATTGGGCCTTAGGCACTGGTGCTGGTGCCACAACACTGAAACCCCTCACAGATACTCTAGTTGGAATGCAGGAACGATCCCTGCTGCAAAGTATTGCATCAAAAATTGTAATTACACGCCCCTGTTAAACAGGGGCTGAAAAATTGGGCCTTAGGCACTGGTGGCGTCACCCAGAACCAAAAATGTTCTTACAAGCTATCAGCGTGATCATTGAGGAGGAAGAGGATAATTACTCAGGATAGTCACTCAGCATCAGCATAAGCAGTCTTTGAAGGGATCTGAGATTTCAAAAAAAATTATTCGGTTACATCAGGTGCTTGGTAGCTGGTGGTGATCCAAGACTGATTCATTTTTATGAAGGTCAGTCGATCGACCGAGTCGGTGGACAGACGCACCCTGTGATCGGTTACAAAGCCTCCAGCAGCACTGAATGTGAGTTCCGAAAGAACGCTGGATGCAGAACAGGCCAGTAGCTCAACTGCTTACTGTGCAAGCTCTGGCCAGTGATCCATCCTCAAGACCCAGTAACCCAGAGAATTTTCGGTGAGAAAGGTGTCCAAGTCAGATCTTGCCCCTAGGTATTCCTGCACCATGTAAAACAGACGCTGGCGATGGTTGCTGGAACCGATCATACCTTGGGGCTGCGGACTAAAAAATTGTCTGAGCGCATCAGTCAGATGGCCACCTTCTTCACCGCTCCTTCTTTGACTGACCGAAGCCTCAGCAACACGTTGTCCAGAAACAGGAGTTTGTAACTTCCCAGTCTCTGGGAACACATTGCACAGACCTTTCTGCAAGGCCTCCCGAAGATGTTTCATCCTCTGCTTCCTCTGCGACGGCAAGATAAGGTCCACAACCTTACCCTTTTAACGTGGATGAAGGAGGGTTGCCATCCAGTATTGGTCCTTCTCCTTGATACCACGAACACAAGGATCCTTACGCAGGCTTTGCAGGATCAGGGAGGCCATGCAGCGTAGGTTTGCTGAGGCATTCGGTCCAGAGTCCTCTGGGTCACTAAGGACAACATGGTCCGCAGCCACCTCCTCCCAGCCACGTACAAGTCCATGTGTTTCTTGGGACTGATCCCTTAAAGACTGCTGCTGATGCTGAGTGCCAGACTCCACCTCCATACTGACACAATCCTCCTCCTCCTCATCCTCATCCTCTTCCTGTGTGATCGGCGGGCACGCAGGAACACTGTCTGGATAAAGGGGGCCTTGAGAGCTAAGGAAGTCCTCCTCTTCCTTCCTCTGTTCTGCCTCAAGTGCCCTGTCCATTATTCCACGCAGCGTGTGCTCCAACAGGTGGACAAGGGGGACAGTGTCACTGATGCATGCACTGTCACTGCTCACCATCCTCGTGGCCTCCTCAAATGGTAACAGGACAGTGCATGCATCCCTGATCATGACCCACTGGCGTGGGGAAAAAAAAACAAGCTCCCCTGAACCAGTCCTGGTGCCATAGTCACACAGGTATTCATTGATGGCCCTCTGCTGCATGTGCAGCCACTGCAGCATGGCCAACGTTGAGTTCCACCTGGTGGGCATGTCACAGATTAGGCGGTTCTTGGGCAGGTTAAACTCCTTTTGGAGGTCTGCCAGCCAAGCACTGGCATTATATGACCGGCGGAAATGCACACAGACTTTCCTGGCCTGCCTCAGGACATCCTGTAAGCCCGGGTACCTGCCCAAGAACCGCTGCACCACCAAGTTAAGGACGTGAGCCAAACAGGGCACATGGGTCATTTGTCCCTGTCGGAGGGCAGAGAGGAGGTTGGTGCCATTGTCGCAAACCACCATTCCTGCCTTAAGTTGTCGTAGCGTCAACCACCTCTGAACCTGCCCCTGCAGAGCTGACAGAACCTCTGCCCCAGTGTGGCTCCTGTCCCCCAAGCACACCAGCTCAAGCACCGCATGGCATCTTTTGGCCTGCATACTTGTGTAGCCCCTTGAATGGCTACGGAGCACCGCTGGTTCCGAGGACAAAGCACAGGAAGAGGCCATGGAGGAAGAAGAAGAGGAGGGGGTGGAGGAGAGAGGTGTGTCACAATCATTAGTAGTGGCATTTTGGAGGCGTGGTGGCGGAACAACCTCTAACACTACTGCACCTTGTCCTGCATCCTTCCCAGCTGATAGCAGAGTCACCCAATGCAAGGTGAAACTAAGGTAACATCCCTGTCCATGCCTGCTGGACCATGAGTCAGCGGTAATATGCACCTTACCACTGACCGCCCTGTCCAGCGAGGCCAAGACATTGCCTTCCACATGCCGGTAGAGAGCCGGAATCGCCTTCCGTGAGAAAAAGTGGCGTTTGGGTACCTGCCACTGAGGAACCGCACATTCCACAAATTCACGGAAGGGGGCAGAGTCTACCAACTGAAAAGGCAGCAGTTGAAGTGCTAGCAATTTGTGGATGGCTGGGAGGGAACTTCTTTCAGTGGTGCAGCAGCTGGGGCAGGGAAATTTGCCTGGTACAATTTGACGTCGGTGTACCGAAAGCAGATTGCCCACAAGTACTTGGCTGTGACACACCTTATTCTACACCTTCATTCCCTTCAGTGCAGGTCTCAGAGAGGACTGAAGGTATAGTGGGGTTGGAGATCTCAGCTGATGAGGAGCAAGGAGAGGTCCTCTTTGTTCTTTGGTGTGGGTCTTTTAGATACGCTTGCCAACGAACTGCATGGCAGGTCAACATATGTCTGATCAAGCATTTGGTGCCCAAGCGGGAGATGTTTTGGCCACGCGAGATACGCTTGAGACATATGTTGCAAATAGCAGCAGTGCGATCTGATGCACTCGTCTCCTAAAAGGCCCACACCAAAGAACTTTTGGAATAACGCACAGAGACAGCAGCACCCTGCACATGCGGAGCTTTGGGGTGTGATGCAGTCAGTTTGCTGCCCTTAGGCTGGCCCCTGGAGGGCATCCTGCCTCGTTGGTGATGTGCCTCCTCCTCCTCCTCCTCTCTCCTATCAGGCACCCACGTCGAGTCAGTGACCTCATCATCCCCTCCCTCCTCATCACTGGAGCAAACCTGGCAGTATGCTGCAGCAGGGGGAGCATGACTGCCAGATTGCTGCCCTTCTTGGGCACCCCCTCTGTCCGTGCTCACATTACTGCCTTCATCTAGCTCAGTATCATCATCAGAGCCTTCTAAACGCTGGGCATCCTCCTTGTGCATGTACCCAACACTGTGGTCAAACAGTTCGAGGGACTCCTCAGGAGGACATGGTGGGGCTAGGGAAGGAGTCACTGATGCCATTGAGCTGAGGGAAGAGGCCATGTTGGCAGCTGCTTTGCCAGACAAAGTACCCTGAGCATGGGTGAGAGAGGAGGATGAGGACGGCTTGGTCATCCACTCGACCAAGTCTTCCGCATGTTGCGGCTCAACACGGCCAGCTGCTGAAAAAAAGGCCAAGCGTGTCCCACGGCCACGTGCTGATGACTGTCTGCCTCTCCTTGTTGGCCTTCCAGACATACTAATGGCCTGTAGCTGCACTAAGCTGGGATATATATATATATATATATATACTGATACTGCAGCTAGCAAAATCAACTGCCTGCCTGTAGTATGAGAACACCACCAACCTTCTACATGTAGCTTTAACTGAACACAGTGCAGAGCTCGCAAAAAACTAACTTGTAGCTTATTTAGCTGCCTGCGGTAGTGATAGGATCAGGAAAACACCACCAACCTTCTACAGGTAGCTTTAGCTGAACACTGTGCAGAGCTCGCACTACACTAACTTGTAGTTTTAGCTGAACACTGTGCAGAGCTCGCAAAAAACTAACTTGTAGCTTATTTAGCTGCCTGCGGTAGTGATAGGATCAGAAAAACACCACCAACCTTCTACAGGTAGCTTTAGGTGAACACTGTGCAGAGCTCGCAAAAAACTAACTTGTAGCTTATTTAGCTGCCTGCGGTAGTGATAGGATCAGGAAAACACCACCAACCTTCTACAGGTAGCTTTAGCTGAACACTGTGCAGAGCTTGCAAAAAACTAACTTGTAGCTTATTTAGCTGCCTGCGGTAGTGATAGGATCAGAGAAACACCACCAACCTTCTACAGGTAGCTTTAGCTGAACACCGTGCAGAGCTCGCACTACACTAACTTGTAGTTTTAGCTGAACACTGTGCAGAGCTTGCAAAAAAATAACTTGTAGCTTATTTAGCTGCCTGCGGTAGTGATAGGATCAGGAAAACACCACCAACCTTCTACAGGTAGCTTTAGGTGAACACTGTGCAGAGCTCGGAAAAAAATAATTTGTAGCTTATTTAGCTGCCTGTGGTAGTGATAGGATCAGGAAAACACCACCAACCTTCTACAGGTAGCTTTAGCTGAACACTGTGCAGAGCTTGCAAAAAACTAACTTGTAGTTTTAGCTGAACACTGTGCAGAGGTCGTACTACACTAACTTGTAGTTTTAGCTGAACACTGTTCAGAGGACGCACTACACTAACTTGTAGCTTTAGCTGAACACTGTGCAGAGGTCGCACTATACTAACTTGTAGCTTTAGCTGAACACTGGGAGGAGGATGCACTACACTAACTTGTAGTTTTAGCTGAACACTGTGCAGAGGTCGCACTATACTAACTTGTAGCTTTAACTGAACACTGTGAGGAGGATGCACTACACTAACTGTAAATAGTCTAGCTGCCTGACTGTGGTACTAATAGGATCAAAAGAACACCAGCAATTTTCTTCAGGTAGCTGTAGATACTGTAACAAGACAAGCCTGCCTGTCAGTAGGAAAATAACAGGAAGGGATCTAACTAAACTGAATACAGTGTATATATATATATATATATATATATATATATATATATATATATATATATATATACATACAACACCTGGGATTTTTTTTTACATTTTCTAAGTGTAGCTCCAGCTAAAAAATCTATTTAAAATCTTTTTGGATAACATAAGGGTTATCAGGGTGGTACCAGAACACTGTAAGCCCTCACAGTTACTCTTGGTGGGCGCTGGAACGGGCCCTGCTGCAAAATATTATATCAAGAATTGTAATTACATGCCCCTGTTAAACAGGGGCAGAAATATTGGGCCTTAGGCGTTGGTGGTGGTGACACAACACTGTAAAGCCTCACAGATACTCTTGTTGAGCGCAGGAATGGGACCTGCTGTGAAATATTAGATCAAAAGTTTTAATTACAGAGAGGTCCGGGGGCGTGGCTAACCGCCGAGCAGCATGGAAGCCTAACTACACAGCTCCTATCGGAGATATCAGCCTTTAAATCACTCCACCGGACCCCAAAAAATGCATTCCTCTAACCCCCACACAGTGGGGAACCAGACCGGAACATCCCAAAAACGAAAGGAATACAAAATTGACAGATTTCTACACTGTCTCTCAGGAAGAACGAATCCAAGATGGCGCCCGCGGCGCTTCACAGCCCTCAGAGAAACAACATGCTGCTGCTTCCTACACAGATCTGCCTGACGAGATGCTGATGTCACTGCATAGCTCTCTCCACAATGACATATCCTCCATGTTCACTGCCTTTAAATCAGAAATGATTCACACAGGCAAAAAGATGGGTCAAATTGAAAAACAGATGTCTATCATGACTGAAACGGTAAACGATTTAGTAGATGTGCATGATCACACCCGTGAAGAACACCACTGGGTCAGAGCCAAAATGGCGGATCTCGAAGACCGTTTGAGACGCAACAATGTGAAGATCAGGGGCATTCCTGAAAATATCCTCCCAGCTGACCTGAACATGCGAGAAAACTCATTTCCACACTCCTGCCTGACCTCCCACCGGTGGAAACCATAATTGATCGAATCCATCGATTACCAAAACCGCCACATTTACCTGCAGAAGTTCCCAGAGACACCTTGATGAGAATACACTTCTTCCACGCCAAAGATATGTTGCTGGCTCAATCCAGGCATCTGGGACAACTACCAGCCCCATAAGCCAAGCTACAACTCTTTGCTGATGTTTCTCAATTTACCCGCCAACAACACCGGCGGCTACAGACCATTACAAAACCTCTCCACAATCATAAAATTCCATTTCAGTGGGGATTTCCAACCAAGCTACTAGTCACCAAAAATGGGACACGGCACAGCATCCACACAGTGGAAGAAGGCATAAAGCTACACCGGATCTGGGGCATCATCCCTGAGATAGACCAGCCAACCCAGCCGTCCCTTACAGCGAACCCCCATGTGCACAACAAAGGAACGCATGCTAACTTTAACACCTGAACACCAGGTTAGTGATGTTACTAAACCACCATTCATTCGCACTCCGATCCGGTGCCTGCTCGTTGCAGATAGTTCACGAACTTGACCCTCACTTTGACCGGCAGTACTCAAGCTTACTGCTGACCCTTCACCCGTACGAAACCGTACTAATTGTTTTTCCTATCTCCCTTTTTTACCGTTCTTTCCCTGAGAGCTTCAGATCTTCAGAACTCAATCAGCTTCAACCCAACATCCTGTCTGATCACCTACATCAACAAGTACCAAGGACCTCACAGCTGCCACACCGACAACACAAGGAACTGTAAGTACTAACATAGTATACATATCCTCCACATCAATATCATAATACCCAAATTTTTGTCACTTAATGTGAAGGGGCTGAACCATCCGTCCAAGAGAGCTTCTCTGTGGCGCACTGCCCAAGATGCCCACTGTGAAGTTCTTTGTGTTCAAGAAACTCACTTTAAATCTACTGCGGAACCCATGTGTACCAACAAAAATTTTACACACATATTTAAAGCATCAGGCCCAGAAAAAAAGAGAGGTGTCATGATAGCTATCAAGAATTCTTGCTCTTTCACTCTCCACAATAGTCTTATAGATACAGAGGGCAGATATCTAGCTTTGGACTGCACTCTCGACGCCACCAGATATACCATCGTCACAATCTACGCTCCCAATAAGAAACAAATCCATTTTCTAACCAAACTGATGAAAAAAATTCACCGATTCAAACAAGGTCAACTAATAATATCCGGAGATTTCAATATGGTACCAGATAACGCCGTGGACTCTTCCACTGCTTCGCACAGATTACCCTCCCTGATGGGATCCCTCATCAGATCCAATGACCTGTATGATGTGTGGAGATGCCATCACACCACAGAAAGAGACTACTCTTATTTCTCACCCCGGCATAATTCTTACTTGAGAATAGATTATTTTCTGGTAGACAAATGGACACTACACAAAATCTCCTCATCAGGAATAGACACCATTACGTGGTCTGACCACGCGCCAGTCACCATAACCCTGGAAGATTCCCCAACAATCTCCCGAACTCAGCTCTGGAGAGCAAATGCCGCAATCCTTAATTCGCCTACCCACTCGACCCACATCAGAAACTGCCTGGAAGAATACTTCAGCACCAACTCAGGATCTGTACAGGATAACTCCGTCCTCTGGAATGCCCATAAAGCATTCATAAGAGGGATTCTCATACAACTTGGAGCCAGAGAGAAGAGGATGAGATCACAGCGTCTAAATTTACTGACTTCAAACATCAAAACCCTAGAAACCCAAAACCAATCTTCACCTGACCCAACACTCAAAAAAAAGTTGGACACACTTAGACAAGAATTAAGGTCCCACCTATTACAAGCATTTGAGAAAGCGCATACATACTTTAGAGCGAAACACTACTCCACTGGCAATAAAGCCGGGGAAACTATAGCTAACAGAATCAAAGGACATTACTCAAAAACTAAAATTACACATCTATTTCATCCAGCTACCAGACAAAAACTGACTGACCCACAATCCATTGCAGACGCATTCAGTCATTGTTACAACACGTTATACAATCTAAAAGATGATGTCTCTGTCAAAAAACCATCCCTACAAGACATAGAATCATTTCTTCACAAAATCAAACTTCCCAAACTGAACGCAGACCAACTATCCGCATTAAACACCCCATTTACTGACATAGAAATTCGCACCATAATTACAACCTTACCCCCGAACAAATCACCAGGACCTGACGGTCTTACAGGCGAATACTACAAAAAATTCAGTACAATTCTAGCACCATATATGTCTTCAGTATTCAATGACGCTGCCTCATCCTCCTCTCTCCCTCCTGAAATGCTCAATGCTCTAATCATCACCATACTGAAGCCAGGTAAGGAACCCACTCATGCACAAAATTTTAGACCCATCTCTCTTCTCAACCTAGACACAAAAATGTATGCTAAACTAATAGCCAACAGATTATTCAATTTAATGCCATTATTGATCCATAAAGATCAATCTGGCTCCACGAAGGGCAGACAGACAGCCGATGCAACTCGCAGGATTGTCAACATCATCCATAGTGCCGAATTGACTCGAACGCCTTCTCTGCTCCTATCTTTGGACGCAGAGAAGGCATTCGATAGAGTACATTGGAGATAACTACAGGCTACCTTGAGCAAATTTGGATTTCAAGGACCAATATTAACTGCCATAACGGCGCTGAACTCTGCACCATCTGCTCGGGTGTACACGTCGGAAATGCTATCCAAACCATTTTCCATTATGAACGGCACCCGTCAAGGCTGCCCACTCTCACCAATCATTTTCAACCTAGTAATGGAACCCTTAGCAGAACATATAAGACAATCTTGTAATATAACAGGTTTTCGGGTGGGTGACGTTGAGAACAAAATCAACTTGTTTGCTGATGACGTAATATTAATGATCACAAACCCTCATTCCTCCCTGGCTTCGGTACAAATTCTGCTGAAAAAATTTAGCGACATTTCGTATTATAAGGTTAATGAACACAAATCCTTCATATTAGACCTAGGCTTAGATGCGGTATCCAGTAACATTCTTATGTCGGAATATCCTTACCCTTGGGCTGATTATGGAATACCCTATCTAGGAATCACTCTGACAAAGTCCACGAAAGGCCTCTTTGCTCATAACTATATAGAAGCTAGGCAAATGCTCATTAAGGAAACAACAAAAATTTCAAAATTTGAACTCACATGGACAGGACGCCTAGCAGCCTTCAAAATGATGGTCCTCCCTAAACTCCTATACATTTTCCGCACATTACCTATTCCGCTTTCAACATCATACCTCAACTCCCTCCAATCTATCCTGAACCAATTTATTTGGCAAGGAAAGAAAGCTAGATGCAGTCACTCTAAACTCATAAAACACAGATCTAAAGGTGGGATGGGACACATTGATATAAAAGATTATTATCTAGCCACTATATTATCTCAACTTAGAGAATGGTTACAACCTACACCAACTACCCTGTGGAGTGCCATAGAAAACACGAAACACCAGGCTCCAACCTCACCGACTGGCTGTTCAGTACTCCCATGAACAACCACTCCTTACTGCAGTATTCCCCACCTATCCAAGCTACCATCAAAGCTTGGAGAACCCTACACCATACCAGATGGTCACTTCTTCCGACCAAGCCCCTTCTAATCCCTATCAACACCTTAAAACACCTGACTCCTGATCTATGCTTCCCACAATGGATCTCTGGTCAGATTTTGCACACCCAAGACCTCCACAACATCACGTCCACTAAATCTTACCCACAAGTTCAAAAAGAATACAATGCACCCACCAAAGACTTCTTAACATATTATAGAATAAAAAAATGCCTCACAACCTACCCATCCCTAGAAGGAGCATTACCCATAGAATTGTGGGACTATTTCTTTTCAGACAATGCCAAGCCTAACGGGGTTTCCCTCATTTATTTACTAATGCAGGAAAAAAACACATTTTTCAAATCCAAACCCCTCCTCGATTGGGAAAAAGACCTAAAAATACAATTCTCTGATCACCAATGGTTAATAGCAATCAACTCAGTGTATAAAGCAACTTCCTGTACATCTCTATGGGAACTGACACAAAAAACACTAATGAGATGGTACCTAACCCCTCACAGACTTGCCAAATTTCATATCCACACTTCACATGAATGCTGGCGAGGTTGCGGTCAATCCAGCACCCTCCTACACATCCTCTGGACATGCCCTCATATACAACAGCTCTGGCTTGATGTACAAAACATGTTACAAGAAGTTCTGCACTTTCCTATTACTCTCACTCCACAGTTAGCGGTCCTCAACCTGACCATTGATGAGCTACCTACACATCTCAGACAGGTAACTGTACACATTCTCCTGGCAACTAAACTCCTTCTAACGAGAAAGTGGAAATCAAACAACATTCCCTTGATAGAGGAAGTAGTCAACTTAGTTCAAACCCACTACACATATGAAACTCTTCTATCACGAGGGTCTCAACACCACTCCAAAACACTTGGTACAAATGGCACACTGAGAAAAACACTCGGTAAGAGTCTTACCTTGATATATACTATATCATCACTGCTCTCTTCCCCCTCCCTCTCCTTCCCCTTAACCCCCCTACCCTCCCCTCCTTTCCCATTCCCTTTCCCTTCCCTCCCCTCCAGGTTATCACCTTTAGAATTTGATAAGAATATCTTTGTTACATGCTGTTAGTTAACATTATTTGCCTTGAACTGAATTCTCTCACAGTCTATAGTTACGTGATTGGTTACCCAGCTCTTGATATCATCTGTACAGCATGTCAATGCACTTACAACTGACTACCTATGTACTTTATGATGCATAAAATGTAAACCTGTGAAAAAAAGAAACTTTTCAATAAAAATCTATTGATACAAAAAAAAAAGTTTTAATTACGTGCCCCTGTTAAACAGGGGCATTAAAATTGGGCCTTAGGCGGTGGTGGTGGAGGTAGTGGCACAACACTGTAACCCCTCACAGATACTCTTATTGGGAACAGGAATGGGCCCTGCTGTGAAATATTAGATCAAAAATTGTAATTACACACCCCTGTTAAACAGGGGCAGAAAAATTGGGTCTTAGGCAGTGGTGGTGGAACAACACTGTAACCCCTCACAGATACTCTTGATGGGCACAGGAATGGGCCCTGTTGTGAAATATTAGATCAAAAATTGTAATTACACACCCCTGTTAAACAGGGGCAGAAAGATTGGGTCTTAGGCAGTGGTGGTGGTGGTGGCACAACACTGTAACCCCTCACAGATACTCTTGTTGGGCACAGGAACAGGCCCTGCTGTGAAATATTAGAGCAAATATTGTAATTACATGCCCCTGTTAAACAGGGGCAGAAAAATTTGGCCTTAGGCGGTGGTGGTAGTGGTGGTGGCACAATACTGTAAAGCCCCACAGATACTCTTATTGAGAACAAGAACGGGCCCTGCTGTGAAATATTAGAGCAAATATTGTAATTACAAGCCCCTGTTTAACAGGGGCAGACAAATTCTGCCTTCGGTACTGGTGGTGGTGCCACAACGCTGCAACCCCTCACAGATACTCTAGTTGAGCGCAAGAACGAGCCCTGCTGTGAAATATTACAGCAAAAATTGGAATTACATGCCCCTGTTAAATAGGGGCAGAAAAATTGGGCCTTAGACACTGGTGGTGGTGTCCTGAAACAAAAATGTTCTTAGAAGCTATCAACATGAACATTGAGGAGGAATAGGATAGTCACTCAGCATAGCACGATAGTCACTCAGCATAGGCAGTCTTCAAGGGATCTCACATTCATAGAAAAATTAATTGGTTACATCAGCATCAGGTGCTTGGTAGCTGGTGATCCAAGACTGATTCATTTTTATGAAGGTAAGCCGATCAACTGAGCCTGTGGACAGGCGCACTCTGTGATCAGTTACAAAGCCTCCAGCAGCACTGAATGTGTGTTCAGAAAGAACGCTGGATGCAGCACAGGCCAGTAGCTCAATTGCATATTGTGCAAGCTCTGGCCAGAGATCATCCTCAAGACCCAGTAACCGAGTGGATTTTTGGTTGGAAAGCTCTCCAAGCCTGATCTTGCCACTAGGTTCTGCACCATGTAAATCAGATGCTGGCGATGGTTGCTGTAACCAATCAGACCTTGGGGCTGCGGACTAAAGAATTGTCTGAATGCATCGGTCAGATGGCCCCCTTCTCCACCGTTCCTTCTGTGACTGACCGAAGCCTCAGCAACACGTTGTCCAGGAGGACCAGGGAATTGTAACCTCCCAGGCTCTGGAAATGCATTGCACAAACCTTTCTGCAAGGCCTCCCGAAGATGTTTCATCCTCTGCTCCCTCTGCGAAGGCTGGATAAGTTCTGCAACCTCACCCTTGTAACGTGGATCAAGAAGGGTTGCTAGCCAGTAATGATCCCTCTCCTTGATACCACAAATCCAAGGGTCCTTTCACATGCTTTTCAGGATCAGGGAGGCCATGCAGCGAAGGTTTGCTGAGGCATTCGATCCGGAGTCCTCTGGGTCACTAAGGATGACATGATCCACAGCCACCTCCTCCCAGCCCTGTACAAGTCCATGGGTTTCTGGGGACTGAAAACGATCCCTTAAAGACTGCTGCTGCTGCTGAGTGCTAGGCTCTACTTCCATGCTGACCCAATCCTCATCCTCCTCCTCCTTCTCTTCGTGTGTGATTGGCCGGCCCACAGGAATACTGTCAGGATAAAGGGGGCCTTGAGAGGTAAGGAAGGTACTTCTCTTACTCCCTCTGTTCTGTCTCAAGTGCCCTGTTCATTATTCCATGAAGGGTGTGCTCCAACAGGAAGACAAGAGGGACAGTATCACTGATGCATGCACTGTCACTGCTAACCATCCGTGTGGCCTCCTCAAATGGTGACAGAACAGTGCATGCATCCTTGATCAGTAGCCACTGGCATGGCAAAAAAAAGCCAAGCTCCCCTGACCCTGTCCTGGTGCCATACTCACACAGGTACTCATTGATGGCCCTTTGCTGCATGTGCAGCCGCTGCAGCATTGGCAAAGTTGAGTTCCACCTGGTGGGCATGTCACAAATGATGTGGTCTTTGGGCAGGTTGCATTCCTTTTCAGGGTCAGCCAGCTGAGCACTGGCATTATATGACCGGCAGAAATGCCCACAGACTTTCTTGGCCTGCCTCAGGAGATCCTGTAAGCCCGGGTACCTGCACAAGAACCGCTGCACCACCAAATTAAGGACATGAGCCAAACAGGGAACATGGGTCAAGTGTCCCTGTCGGAGGGCGGAGAAAAGGTTGGTGCCATTGTCACAAACCACCATTCCTGCCTGAAGCTGGCATGGCGTCAACCACCTCTGAGTCTGCCAATGTAGAGCTGACAGAATCTCTGCCCCAGTGTGGCTCCTGTCCCCTAAGCAGACCAACCCAAGCACTGCATGGCATCTTTTGCCTGAGTGCTTGCGTAGCCCCTTGAACGCCTACGGAGGACCGCTGATTCAGAGGAGAAATATGCAGAGGAAGAGGCCATAGAGGAAGAAGAAGAGGAGGGGGTAGAGGAGAGAGGTGTCTCAGAATCACCACTACTAGCATTTTGGAGGCATGGTGGTGGAACCAGCTCCAACAATACTGCACCCTGTTCTGCATCCTTCTCAGCTGCCAGCAAACTTATCCAGTGCGCAGTGAAAGAAAGGTAACATCCCTGTCCATGCCTGCTGGACCACGAGTCAGTGGTAATATGCACCTTACTGCTGACCGCCTTGTCCAACGAGGCCAAGACATTGCCTTCCACATGCCGGTAGAGAGCCGAAATGGCCTTCCATGAAAAGAAATGGCATTTGGAAACCTGCCACTGAGGTACTGCACATTCCACAAATTCACGAAAGGGGGCAGAGACTACCAACTGAAAAGGCAGCAGTTGGAGTGCTAGCAATTTAGCCAAGTTAGCATTCAGCCGTTGAGTAGGGATGAGCCGAACACCCTCCTGTTCGGTTCGCACCAGAACATGCGAGCAGGAAAAAAGTTTGTTCGAACACGCGAACACCGTTAAAGTCTATGGGACACGAACATGAATAATCAAAAGTGCTAATTTTAAAGGCTTATATGCAAGTTATTGTTATAAAAAAGTGTTTGGGGACCTGGTTCCTGCCCCAGGGGACATGGATCAATGCAAAAAAAAGTTTTTGGGAGCAGTGATTTTAACAATGCTTAAAGTCAAACAATAAAAGTGTAATAAATTTAAATAAATTTAAATTTCGTACCTGGGGGGTGTCTATAGCATGCCTGTAAAGGGGCGCATGTTTCCCGTGTTTAGAACAGTCTGACAGCAAAATGACATTTCAAAGGAAAAAAAGTAATTTAAAACTACTTGCAGCTATTGCATTGCCGGTCGACAATACACATAGAAGTTCATTGATAAAAACGGCATAAAACCTGCCTGCCAGAAGTATAGTAGAAACAGTACACCACCAGGAATGGACCGCAGTGAGATCTAGCTAAATTGTATGCAGTTGATATGTATATATATATATATATTAGACTCACTGTATATACAGTATATATATATATATATATATATATATATATATATATATATATATATATATATATATATATATGAAATACACTGCAGCTAACTTAATAATTGGCCTGCCTGCCTGCTCAATCTGAATGACACTCTCTCTCCTTTCATGCCGGCAACGACACACTACATGAGGCTGACGTGCAGTCAGTCTTTTATAGTGTGGGCTTGGACTTAGTCCCCCTGAGCCATGATTGGTGAAAGGCACCCTGCCTTTGGCCAATTATGGCTCTCTTGGCTGAGGGCACTGTGATTGGCCAAAGCATGCTGGTCATGGTGCATGCTCTGGCCAATCATCATACAGCAATGCACTGCGTTCCCACAGTGCATTATGGGCCATTACGCGCCAATCAAATATGGGCACGAATGGCCCATAATGTTTGGTTTTCGATGAACGGGCGAACAGCCAATGTTCGAGTCGAACTCATGTTCGACACAAACACAAAGCTCATCCCTACCTCACGCCAAGCAAGTGATTATATCTTGTAGAGCTTCTATACTTGCCCATGTTGCTAATTCCAGACGTCTACCTGTGTGTTTTTTATCACTTTGTATAAGAAAAGCATTTGACACTGTCTCATGGCCATATTTACAATATATTTTTCAAAATGGGGGTTTGGACCACATTTTTTGAAGTGCATTTCATCCTTATAAGACAAGCCGAATGCATTTATCAAATATGCTGGTTTTAAGTCAGACCCTTTCCCTATTGGAAAAGGCACCTGTCAAGGATGTCCTCTCTCTCCCCTCCTATTTGCACTCCTCATTGAACCCTTGGCCCATTTAATTAGATCTGATCCAAACATACAAGATATTGAATTAGGAAACAAAAAAGTGTAGCGCTAGTATGAAAGAAAGATTGTGCAATATGAAAAGTGAAACATCTGCAATGAAATATATATAGTAACAACTAGTGCATCATCAAAAATCCAAATAAAAAACCATCATAAATAAATATATGGGACTCATATCACTTATTTATGATGGTTTTTTATTTGAATTTTTGATGATGCACTAGTAGTTACTATATATATATTTCATTGCAGATGTTTCACTTTTCATATTGCACAATCTTTCTTTCATACTAGCGCTACACTTTTTTGTTTCCTTATTAGTGCAAATATTCCATTTGCTGTGTTAGCTGCTCTCCTTTTTGGGTAGCGCAGAATTATTTGTTACACCAAGGTATTGAATTATAAAAGTAATTATAAAGTATGTCTTTTTGCAGATGACATCTTACTCTTCATGTCATCTCACCATATCACAGCACCTAATCTCCTCTCTGTCCTAAACCATTTTGCCCACATTTTTGGCTTAACAGATGACTATCAAAAAATCAACTGCACTCAACATTTCTTTGCCCCCTTCAGACCTTTAGCTTGCTAAAGATTCAATTCCCTTTACTTGGACACCTCAGGCTTCCATACCTAAGAATGTAACTCACTCCTACGATAAGTGACTTATACTCAGCTAACTTCCCTCCATTACTAAAACAGGTTACTGAATTATTATCACAATGGTCCTTTATCCCTCTATCCTGCATAGGCAAAATTAATGTAATTAAGATGGCTATATTGCCCAAGTTTTTACATCTTTTTATGCCGTGTACACATGGGCGTAATTTTTGGCATCAAAGGTCTGACGGTCTTTCCGATGGACTTTTGACGGACTTCTGACAGACTTTCGAATGAACGGACTTGGCTACACACGATCACACCAAAGTCCGATGGATTCGTACGTGATGATGTACAACCAGACTATAGTTGCCCTAGCGTCGGTTTTCGTCCATTGGACTAGCATACAGATGAGCAGATTTCTCAATAGGAACTGGGTCTGACGGAAAGATTTGAAACATGTTCCAAATCTAAAGTCCGTCTGATTTTCGACCGAAAAAGTCCGCTGCAGGTCCGATGAAGCCCACACACGGTCGGATTGTCCAACGGATTCGTCCCGTCGGACCAGTCCGATCAAAAAGTCTGCCCATGTGTACACGGCATAAGAGTTTCGCCCATCCCAGTTCCATCTAATTTTTTATGGCTTATACAGTGCAGAATTATCTCCTTTATCTGGGATAAAACAAAATCTGGAACCTCTAAATCCATTCTCTGTCTCCCACAATGCTGCAGAGGTTTAGGTCTCCCAAATATTTCTGCTTACTATCATGCTGCACACCTTGCACATTTACCAGAATACCATGCATACCTTTATGGGTAACAATTAAATCTATTGAGTGTGACCCTATTTCAGTATCTGATCAACTGATCATACTTTGATTTGCAATCCTATCACAAAGCATTCTATATCCATCTGGGACAGATTCAAAACTTCTCTTGGACTTCAATCTTCTCATTTACCGTTTTTTTTCTTTTGTAAAAAATCCAGGTTTTATCCTGCCTGGATTTCTCCTAGTTCTTTCAATGCATGAAATACAGCTAATTTATCCAGTGTATATAATTTGGTATCTGCCTCCTTCATACACTATTTTCCTACTTTGTGTGATACATTTGGACTTCCTCAATTGGAACTGTTCCGATATTTGCAAATCAAATTTTTTTTCCAACCATATTTCAATTTAAACTCCTAACTATCCCAGATGTCGCATTTTGAACGCATATGTTTTTCTGACCCTCATGCTAAAGGACTTGTTTTGTTTCTCTATAAGCAAATTTTAGCTATTACTAACACTGGTCCCCCCTCATATGTTTCCAAATGGGAACTAGACCTTAAAAGCTCATTTATTGCTACTGAATTGTCTAACATAGGGTCCACCACTAATGCCCTGTACACACGATCGGACATTGATCTGACATTCCGACAACAAAATCCATCGTTTTTTTCCAACGGATGTTGGCTCAAACTTGTCTTGCATACACACGTTTGTACAAAGTTGTTGGGAAATCCGATCGTTCTGAACGCGGTGACGTAAAACACATACGTCGGGACTATAAACGTGGGAAGTAGCCAATAGCTTTCATCTCTTAATTTATTCTGAGCATGCGTGGCACTTTGTCCGTCGGATTTGTCTACACACGATCGGAATTTAAAGGATCGGATTTTGTTATCGGAAAATTTTATAGCATGCTCTCAAACTTTGGGTGTCGGAAATTCCAATGGAAAAAGTCTGATGGAGCCCACACACGGTCGGAATTTCCGACAACAAGCTCCGATCGCACATATTCCATCAGAAAGTCTGATCGTGTGTACAGGGCAAAAGTCTGCTTCTTCTTATGTCGTTGCTGTGGAAACTAACTTTAAGGTGCTAACCGGTTGGTATTTGGACCCCGCTAGAACATCAAAATATGCTTCTGATTACCCTGGAGCTTGTTTTCGCAGCTGTTCAGAGTCTGGCACTCAACTTCATATTTGGTGGTATTGCCCAATTGTCCAAAAATTTAGGAAGACAGTTTTTGACTTAAATCTTTGATACACTTATACAGCCCAATCCTGCTACAGCCCTATTAAACTTGAAACCTGATGGGATCACACAGAATATATTTTGCCTTCTTTTGCAGCTTCTAACAGCCGCAAAACAAACCAATGCTAAGGCATGGAAAACAAAATATTTAATTCTAGCTGAGGCCATACACAGAACTAATAAAGCTCTTATTCATGCTAAAACAAATAAGCGATCGAAAGAGATCTTGGTCAATTTGAGAAACTATGGCTTCCTTGGATTAAGCATTGTTTACCTCCAGACGTTGATGACACACTATTATTGCCTTGGTAAATTTACTCTATTTTCCTTGACTATACTTTCTATTCATTTTGGATTGCATCACCACCTGTAAAACCCCCCTCATTCCCTTCCCCCCTTTCTACCCTCTTCTCTCTATCTACTGCTATTTTTTGTTTTCTACCTTTCTTTTAATATTGTGTGGTACTTATATACACATTGGGGGTAATTTACTATAGCGCCTATAAATGAACCTGCAGTCCCATAAAATAGCGCCCAATTAAGGCCAATTAAGACTTCAACTCTCAGAAACTGGGTGCTAATACAATTGGAAAGCAGTGCTATTGCTGGAAAACATGCCTGTCAGATCACATATGCAGAAATAGTGGAAGTCAATGGTGCTCGAACCAGCAAAATCCAAAGTTCTCACTGAAGGCTTATATGCAAGTTCTTTGCCATAAAAATTGTATGCCTCAGGGGATATGTATCAATTGGAAAAATGTTTTCAAAACGGCCATTTTTTCAGGAGCAGTGATTTTAATAATGCTTAAAGAATAAAAATTTAAATTCCTTTAAATATCGTGCCTGGGGGGGTCCTTAGTATGGCTGTAAAGTAGCACATTTTTTTCCGTGTTTATTACTGTACTGCAGCAAAATGACATTTCTAAAGGAAAAAATGTCATTTAAAATTGCTCATGGCTGTAATGAATTGCCGGTTCCGGCAATAAATAGTAAACATCAAAGAAAAATATGGCGTAGGTTCCCCCCACCAGTCCATACCAGGTCCTTCAAATCTGGTATGGATATTAAGGGGAACTCCATGCCAAAATAAAAAAAATGAAGTAGGGGGTCTCCCCTAAAATCCATACCAGACCCTTATCCAAGCACGCAACCTGGCAGGTCAGGAAAGGGGGGGAGCCAGTGTCCCCGAACCATACCAGGCCACATGCCCTCAACATGGGGAGGGTGCTTTGGGGTTTCCCCAAAACACCTTGTCCCCATGTTGATGGGGACAAGGGCCTCATCCCCCCGACCCTTGCCCAGTAGTTGTGGGGGTCTGCGGACGAGGGGGCTTATCGGGATCTGGAAGCCCCTCCAGATCCCACCCCCCCATGTGAATAGGTATGGGGTACATTGTACCAATAGCCATTCACCTAAAAAAGCAGTGAAATGTGACAAAAGACAATAACCGTTTTTTGACAATTCCTTTATTAAAAATGTCTTCTTACCCCCGATTCTTCCTCCATCTTCCTCCAGTTTTCCTTTGGTTTTCTCAATCTTCCTCTGGCCCTTCTGCCCCCGTTTCATCCTCCAATCTTTCTCCTCTGCCGTTCCCGCTGAACATTCAAAAATCAAACCTCCTCCGATGCTGCCATGGGGCCCATGATGTCACTCCGAGACTCAGCCATTTGTGACATCACCGCCCGGGGCATGATGGGTCAGTGATGTCACAAGGGGGCAGGGCCTCCTGATGATGTAATCCGGCGGCCACGCCTCATAGTTATATATGAAATGTGCACTATGGAAGCAGACAGATCAGCTGGCCGCAACATTAGAGGAGGGTCGTTGTTTTCATATTCAGCGGGTCGGTGGCGGGAACAGCAGAGGAGAAAGACGGGAGGATGAAGCAGAGGAAGAAGAAACCGGAGGAAGATGGAGAAGACTGGAGGAAGAAGCGGAGGGAGATGGAGGAAGAAGCAGAGGAAAGAAGAAGACATTTTTAATAAAGGAATTGTCAAAAACTGGCTATTGTCTTTTGTCACATTTCACTGCTTTTTTTAGGTGAATAGGTAGGGGTACAATGTACCCCGAAACCCATTCAAATAGGGGGGCAGGATCTGGGAGCACCCTTGTTAAAGGGGGCTTCCAGATTCCAATAAGCTCCCTTCCCACAGACCCCCACAACCACCGGGCAAGGGTTGTGGAGATGAGGCCCTTCTCCCCATCAACATGAGGAAAAGGTGCTTTGGGGGGGACCATGTTGAGGGCATGTGGCCTGGTATGGTTCAGGAGGGGAGGTGCTCGCTCATCCCCCCTTTCCTGACCTGAGGTTGAGTACTCGGATAAGGGTCTGGTATGGATTTTTGGGGGACCCTATGCCATTTTTTTTTTATTTTGGCGCAGGGTTCACCTTAAAATCCATACCAGATCTGAAGGGCCTAGTATGGATTTTGGTGGGCCCTATGTCAATTTTTCTTTGCCGTGGGGTTCCCCTTAAAGTCCATACCAGACCTGAAGGGCCTGGTATGCACTGGGGGGGACCCTATGCCATTTTTTTCTTGATTTTTGAATAGCTGGATTTTTGGAATTCCATACCATAATATTTTTGAATAATTACATACCATTTCATGCATTTGAAGAGTTAAAATTATGGAATAAACTAAACTGATGTGCATTCGCTAATTATGCTGCTCAGTACAATGTACTTTTTCAGGAGGTGATGCCATTTGTGGGATTCAAATCCATGGCTTGAACCTTTGAAGGTAGCATAGCATTACACTGCGCTATGGAGCTGAGCACAATCATACATAGAAAATACTATTACTTATGTTTGATTCTTTTCATTGTATACAATAATGTTTTACCTTTGAGGCATTAATATTATGGTACCAAGCATGCTCATGTGCCATTGGCTATTGGGTAGGGATGAGTCAAACACACCCCCAGTTTAGTTCGCACCAGAACCTGCGAACAGTCAAAAAATTTGTGCAAACACCGTTGATGAGGACAAGGGCCTCATCCCCACAAGCGAATGGGTCTCCGGTACATTGTACCCCTACACATTCACCAAAAAAAAAGCAGTGGATGTGCCAAAAAAAATAGCCGGTTATTGACAATTCCTTTATTGTAAAATAGCTCTGAGTGGTCTTCTCCCCTGATCCGTTTCTCTCACCGTCATCTTCTCCTGGTGCTGTCTCTCTTGGCGCCATCTTCTGTCGCCATCTCTCCCACCACTGCCTACTTCTCCTTCTGCTGTTTTCTTCCTCGCCGCCACGTTCTTCCTTGCCGCCGTCTTCCTCCGTTGTGTTGTCACCCGCTGTCTGGCGTCTCTTACAAAGCCATGGGGTGTGACCATCCGTTGATGTCACATGGAAAGCCCGCCCCTTTTTTTCAAAAAATAAAGGGGGCGGGCTTTCCGGAGCGGTTCCATTGAGTCCCTGACCATTTCCAAAAATGCACTGGCCGCAAAACGCATAGATGTGAACTAGTACCATAGGAAACCATGTTAAATGGATTGTAGAGTTTTTCTGCAAACTACCAACCGCACTAAAAAATGCATAGGTGTGAACCTAGGGTCAGGGCCAGTTCACACTGGAGCTATGCGGGATCCCTGCAAATCCAGTGCGGGTTCCAGCATTGCTTACAACTTGTACAATTCGCAGGCAGTTCACACTGCCATATGTCATTTGCTGGGAGTGTCAGTTCGCATATCGCAGAGTGAGCTGCAAATTCAGACAACACCCATGCGATCTGATTCTGCTGCGGACCAAAAAAATGGGTCCTGTGCGAGTTTGGGCCGAATGCGATGCAAATACCTACCATACAATCTGTATGGCTGAGTTGGCATCAAACAGACATCGCATGTGATTTGCAATGCGGGGAAAATCACATACGATGTCGGACAGCACAGCCATGCTTACACTGGCATTGCTTCAAATCACATCAAATTTGCGACAAAAAGCACTGCAAAATCGCAGAACTTTCAGGTCGCACAAGTGTGAAAGGGTGAAGTTGTATGGACCTCAAGTTGTATGAAAAGTCAGCCAAGTGTTAAAGTAACCTAATGAGATTCATTGATAACACCTTTGAATTAGGCCCCATTTGCACCTGTGCGACCAATGCCTGTGTAATCTTGCGGTATATGGGGCTCAAGTCACATCAAAGTCAAACCAAAGTAGTGCAGTGATGAATTTGACCCACTTGCAGGATGCACAAGTGAGAATAGTGCCTAATTCAAAGGTATTATCCATGAATTTCATTCACACTGCTGCGACCTGAAAGTCACACTATTTTGCTGCCACTTTGCTGCTGCAACTTGGCCCCAACTTCTGGGAATGCCTGTGTAATATTGCAACCTATGTACCTCAAGTCACATGAATGTCACACCAAAGTAGTACAGGGACTACTTTGAAGTTGCTGCAACTTGAAGTAGCACAGATATGAATGGTTATCATTGAGAATCAGGGGGTACAACTTGTCATACAACTCGCAGGTTCACATTTGCTGGAAAAGTCACCCAACTGTGAAACAAGTCATATATATTTTAATAGAAAGGAGCACTCATTTATATTTGCATAGTCCGTACTGATTTATATAAGCAGAACAAATGCAGGAAGTGATGTGTGCATATGAGCCAGAAGCAAATGTGTGGTGATGCCAAACAAATCAATGAACCCATCCCACACCAAATCTAACTACCACATCCATCCCCACATTGAGTAAGCACAAGTACATATCCTACACTTACTCAGCACATGAGCAGCACCTCCTCTTTTCTAAACCTCACCATGTCCACCTAGATGGAGATCCTAACCAGCACAGGAAATTCCAGGTACAATTACAATGACTCATTTCCATGTCAGAAGGTGAAACCACGCTCTTTTGATCACAGCTGCGAATATTTGATCGCAACCACAATTAGAATTTTTTTCTTTTTGTTTATTTGCAGAAATGCGAATCTGTATTTCTACATATGATATTTGAAGGTAAACTTAAGGGAGTTTGATAAGAAATGGTGTCCCTGGGATAGCAGCAGGTGAATTACAAAGGCCAGTTTGAGCCCTGGTTCCCACTGACAGCGGGAGGAAATTGTGCGAGTTCAGATGAACTCACACGATTTCATTGCCGCATGTCAGTCCAGACTGCGGGGAGGAATTTCAGAGACTTCTGTGCAGGTTTCTGCAATGATGTCAATAAAAATCACACACCAAGGTTGCCAAAAAGTAGTACAGAAACTACTTTTGGAAATTGCAGCACCGCACCAATTAGAATGGTGCAATTGCCACCAATTTGACATGTCAAATCGCACCAATGTGAACCAGGGCTGACACATACATCACTGCCTATCCACCAGCTGAATTCATTACCTGCAATTCTTCACAGCTGTTATATATAAAGATTCCATCTTTATCATTTACTTGCAGGTGTGCTGAAGAGATTAATTGTTTGATGCACAAATACATAGAAATTATAAGATATAAAAAGAAAGATATTGCACTTCCCCAAAACCACCACCCCCAAAAATAAAAAGAAGAAAGAAAAGAAAAAAAAAAACACAACAAACAAGCTCAATAAAGTGCTTTTATTTTGCCAGCAGAAACAAAATTATGTACATTCATTTACTAGCTTCAAAAAAAAAAAAAAAAAAATCTACAGGATACATGGTGCTACATTTATCAAAATAGTTAGCAATTGGGTTTTAAGGGCCTTGCTCATAGGAGTTTACAATCTAAAATTTGTCTAAACCTTAGAGTGGACAACGCTTTACTTTCAGTGTATAATGGGTAACATTCCATACTACAACTCACCCACCAGCCCACATTTTTATCTGCAAGATTATAGAAACATACTTAACAGTCATTATTCTTACAAAGCATCCCAACATAATATTAAAAAGGGGTATATTCAAAATATAACACCCACCACCAACCCACAATCCAACACATACATTGGTGACCATGTTCTGCTGGAAGCCGCATTTCTGTGTACATGATTAAGCAATGAGATCAAAAAGTAGAAGGTCAGCACATGCTCCCAACCCATGTTTGCATGATCAGACAGGAAAAATACATGCACAACATTGACAGCGTGCCACATAAATCCACTTTTGATGGAAAAAATGCACAAGAATTTCAGTAAACAGCCCTAGTTGGGCGTTTGTCAATATGCACAATATCATTCCTTCTCCCCCACAAATCACAGCAAAAAAAACTGTTATTCTCAATCCAAATGAACCCCCCCTACTGCAGCCCTTTATATAAGATAGGTTGTATTGTTAGCACACTGACACACGCCCATTAGAAGTAGACGCCCACCAGTATCTTTCAATCTGTCTCTTTATGTATGTCTAAAGTGATTGCACCTGATGAGCAGGAACAAATAATACTATTTGCAATTGTGTTAGCCCTTGGCTATGTGCATCAAATCTCCAACTACAGGCCAAAGATAGAAGTTTGTTTGCATACACATAAACAAAGGAACAGTTTTCTAAGCATATGTACCTGTGCAGTGTAAAACCTACAATTTTAAATGTCCAAGTCCCTGGGCATTATTAGTGCTAACAAACAGTAACATCAGTCCCTGGCTGCAAGGAGTTTCCAATCTAAAGTCCAAAACTAACTTTATTACATTAGAGACTATTTTGACAGGAGACAAATAAAATGCCAGCACGTCTTTGGATTGTGGTGAGAAACCCACATAGAGAGAACATATAAACTTCAACACAAGCATTAGGATGTTGGGGAATTGAACCAGCAACACCAGTGCTGCTAGACGGAATTGCTACCCATTTAGCCAGTGGGCAGCCTCATGCATGTTGTCTGTATCTCTGTGGTGTGAACCAGCCCTAAGTCCATAGCCATGATCAGTGTCATAAGCAATATACAATATATTGTCCAAAGTATTGGGACACCTGCCTTTATACGCACATGAACTGTAATGGCATCCCAGTCTTAGTCCATAGAGTTCAAAATCCATTTGGCCCACCCTTTGCAGCTATAACAGCTTCAACTCTTCTGGGAATGCTGTCCACAAGGTTATAGGCATGCACATAAACAAAGGAACAGTTTTCTAAGCATATGTACCTGTGCAGTGTAAACCCTACAATTTTAAATGTCCAAGTCCCTGGGCATGATTAGTGCTAACAAACAGTAACATCAGTCCCTGGCTGCAATGAGTTTCCAATCTAAAGTCCAAAACTAACTTTCTTACATTAGATACTATTTGGACAGGAGATAAATAACATGCCAGCGTGTCTTTGGATTGTGGTGAGAAACCCACACAGGGAGAACATATAAACTTCAACACAAGCATTAGGATGTTGGGGAATTGCCTGCATGTTGTCTGTATCTCTATGGTGTGAACTAGCCCTAAGTCCATAGCCATGCTCAGTGTCACAAGCAATATACAATATATTGTCTGAAGTATTGGGACACCTGCCTCTATAAGCACATGAACTGTAATGGCATCCCAGTCTTAGTCCATAGGGTTCAAAATTCATTTGGCCCACCCTTTGCAGCTATAACAGCTTCAACTCTTCTGGGAATGCTGTCCACAAGGTTTAGGAGTATGTTTATGCGAATGGTTGACCATTCTTCCATAAGTGCATTTATGAGGTCAGGCAGTGATGTGGGACGAGAAGGCCTGGCTTACAGTCTCCACTCTAATCCCCAAAGTGTTCTGTTGTGTTTAGGTCAGGACTCTGTGCAGGCCAGTCAAGTTCCTCCAACCCAAACTCACTCATCCATGTCTTTATGAACCTTGCTTTGTGCACTGGTCCAAATCATTTAGTGGAGGGGGATTATGGTGTGGGGTTGTTTTTCAGGGTTTGGGCTTAGCCGCTTAGTTTCAGTGAAGGGAACTCTTAAGGCATCAGCATACCAAGACATTTTTGACAATTTCATGCTTCCAACTTTGTGGGAACAATTTGGGGATGGCCCCTTCCTGTTCCAACATGACTGCACACCAATGCAAAAAGAAAGTTCCATAAAGACATGGATGAGTGAGTTTGGGGTGGAGGAACTTGACTGGCCTGCACAGAGGTCTGGCCTCACAAATGCACTTCTGGAAGAATGGTCAAACATTCCCATAGACACACTAAACCTTGTGGACAGCCTTCCTAGCCTTCCCAGAAGCTGTTCTAGCTGCAAAGGGTGGGCCAAATCTATTTTTAACCCTACGGACTAAGACTGGGCTGCCATTAAAGTTCATGTGTGTGTAAAGGCAGGAGTCCCAATACTTTTGGCTAGATAGTAGATCTGGCAAGATTTACGATGGTGGTGGAACCCTCCTACACATAAATACTACATTTAGACATAGTTTTAGGACCTGGGAGGACCTGGGATGAGACAACTTCTCTATATGAAATGGCATGTTTGGGATTTGAACCCATATACTCATTATATTAACAATGGAGATGGTGATATACATAGTTAGTCTGGCTGAACAAAAAAACACAAATCCACCCTAGTTTAACCAAAACAAGGAAAGAAAATGAATGAAATATATATATATATATATATATATATATATATATATATACAGTATCTCACAAAAGTGAGTACACCCCTTGTGACAATACTGATAAAATGACACTTTGCTACAATGTAAAGTAGGGAATGTACAGCTTGTATAACCATGTAAATTTACTGTCCCGTCAAAATAACTCAACACTCAGTCATTAATGTCTAAATTGCTGGCAACAAACGTGACTACACCCCTAAGTGAAAATGTCCAAATTGGGCCCAAAGAGTCAATACTTTGTGTGTCCATCATTATTTTCCAGCACCGCCCTAACCCTCTTGGGCATGAAGTTCACCAGAGCTTCACAGATTGCCACTGGAGTCCTCTTCCACTCCTCCATGATGACATCACAGAGCTGGTGGATGTTAGAGACCTTGCGCTCCTTCACCTTCCGTTTGAGGATGCCCCACAGATGCTCAATAGGGCTTAGGTCTGGAGACATGCTTGGCCAGTCCATCACTTTTACCATCAGCTTCTATAGCAAGACAGTGGTCATCTTGGAGGTGTGCCTGGGGCCGTTATGATGTTGGAATACTGCTCTGCGGCCCAGTCTTCGAAGGGAGAGGAATGTACAGCTTGTATAATCATGTAAATTTACTGTCCCGTCAAAAGAGTATGTCACAGTACATGTTGCATTCATGGTTCCCTAATGAACTGTAGCTCCCCAGTGCCGGCAGCACTCATGCAGCCCCAGACCATGACACTCCCCCCACCATGCTTGACTGTAGGCAAGACACACTTGTCTTGGTACTCCTCACACAGCTGGAGCATTATTAGCTAGATAAGTGAAGCCACTACACAACATCCTAATTCCAATACCCCCTTGGTTAATCCGCAAGGTATTGTCGATTCTTTTAATGACTATTATCGCTCTCTTTATAACTTGAAATATGACAAGTCTATGCCCCAGCCATCTTCCCACTCTGTAGTGACTTTCCTCCAATCAGTTAATGTCCCCACTTTGTCTCCGAATGAACTCCAATCTATTTCAAACCCATTTTCACCTTCAGAAATGTAATCTGCAGTCAAAACACTATCCAATAATAAATTGGCTGGAGATGTTGGCTACACAAATGAATATTAAACACAATTTGCCACCCTCTTCTCTCCCCATTTGGCCTCTCTCTTCAAACATGCTGCATCCTCTGGCTCCTTTCCCAAGAAAATGTTGCAACCTGTGATAACTATAATTCCAAAGCCTGGCAAGGATCCACAATTTACATAAAATGAGAGGCTGAGGAGTGCGCATGCGCGGGAGCTCCGATATGGCTGACTGAGCCAGGAGCTCCGCATCACCCCTACCCCACACGCATCACAGCGGGCACAGCAAGTCCCTGAACAGGACAAAAAACACAAGCCCGCAAACGGGATCTCCCCTGGATGCTCAGACAGGCTGGGAGAGGCGTCCTGGAACTGAATTTCTATGGAGCAAGCCACGGTGGGTGTACGAAGATGGCCGCCGCCTCCTCCTCCTAGGGAGGGAGATCCGGCCTCCACAGCGGACACAGCACGTCCCTGCAGGGGAGATCAAGGACCAACTATCAGTCAGGACTCTCCCGGGACACCCTTCGATATCCGGACTGCCTGGGAGCAGCATCCTGGGACCGGATTACCACAGAGCAAGCAGCGGCGGGAGTACCAAGATGGCTGCCACCTCCTCCAGCCTCCAGCCTCCACAGCAAGCACAGAACGTCCCTGCAAGGGAGAACAGAGACCCACCAGCAATCAGGACGCCCCCAAGACCCCCCCTGGATGCCCTGTCGGGCAGTTAGATGAGACTTGGGACCGGAATTTGACAGAGCAGATTGAGGCGGGCAAACCAAGATGGCCGCCACCCCTTCTTCAACACAGCCACACGCGGCCTACGGAGAGCAAATTCAAGACATGAGGCAAGTGATTTCACCAGCCACACTGACATACTCCCAAGTAGCCCAGAGATCCCCTCAATACCCTCAAGTTTCCTCCCCCAGCCTCCACTGAATCACTGCTGAGCAGGATGATGGAGGAATACAACTTCTCCCTACCCGGGCCAGCTCCTCCATGCCTCCATACTACCCCCTCCCCCAGTCTACCATATCAGGGCCAGTCCTCTCCGCAGGAGGACCTCTTCACCAAATTCTCAGCTCTTTTGGAGAGGGGTCTCACTAATACTGCCTCCCAAATCACCAGAGACATCAAATCCGATTTTGCCAACTTAGGGGCCAGAATGGAAGCAATAGAAACCAAACTAGACATTACAGTCACTCTTACTGTGACAGACCTAGCCGGGAGAGAGAGTTTTGGAAAGGACTGTATGCTAGCCTCTTGCCGATCGATCATGGGCCCTAGCATTTGGGGGAACGGTGCTCTTTGTGAGCTGTATGCCTGGGAACCCTTGAGGTGGTATTACTGTGGATTCGGGTCCTGGTCCCCCAGGACACACAGACTCTGGGGACCCTGGATTTGCCATATTAGAAATAGTGGCTGATTTATAATGCTGGGACAGATACTGTTAGGAGATGCTGATGTATATTCCAACACCTGTCTGTCTGTTGTCTGCTAAAATGTGTGTTGTAAATAAGTCTCTAGTATGGGATCTAAGAGTCATTAGATCCCCATTGTTGTTTGTGTTAATTAACTCTGCTATTGTGTGAAGAAGAATCTATGTTGATTGTGATAATGCTGATTGGATTTTCTGAACTACAAGACGGCCAGTCTGGCCTAAAGGTCATGTCTGAGTCATCTAGGCTGTCTAAAGGGATTAGTTAATTAGCTCATGTTAATTAGGTTACAGCTGTATTGTTAGAGTAAAATGAGAAGGTCTGCACCTCCTCTTTTATTGTATAAATAAGACTGTATTCCTGTCAATAAAGTGAGATTCCTGTTTGAACTTACATACAGCCTGCCTGGTGTTTGTTCTGAGCTATCACAACTGGGTTAGAACGGCACATAGCTGAAGTTCTAATCCCGGAGCATTGGATGACCGAACCATCAGACATTGCAATCTGATTCAATAGCTGCAGAGGAGTGTCGGGAGAGTGGAACCGAGCGAGCAAGGGGCTCGTTACACATACCAATCAGAACGCAGCCCACATCCAGGTCCTGCAGGACCAACTGGATACTGCCCTCTCAAGGATAGACGACCTCGAGAACAGGTCCAGGAGGTACAATTTCCGAGTCCGAGGCCTCCCCGAAAACAACACAGACATCCCCCCAGCAATACAGGACCTCACCAAGGAGCTTATTCCTAACACTCCCCCCCACCGCCTAGAACTGGAAGAGCCCACAGAGCCCTCGGTCCCCTCAGGAAGGACATCTCCCTGAGGGATGTAATCATCAAGCCCCACTTTTACGCCGTAAATGAGGAAGTTATGAGACAATCCCGCCTCAAACAGCGAGTCGCCTGCTGAGGCCACCAAATACAAATATTGGCGGATCTGGCTTTGTCAACTATCCAGAAGCGTTGAACCCTCAAACCGCTCCTCACGGTATTGTCCCAACAGGACATCAAATTCGCTGGGCCTTCCCATTTGGAGTGAAATTCACCATTCAAGGTAGAGCCTACTCCTTCTCCACCCTCCCAGAGGGGGAGAAACTCTTTCTCCACCTAAAACTGATTTCCCAGGAAGCGCCCATGGACTTCACTTTGGCACCGGGAGGCTCCACCAAAAGACCTCCACCACAAAGCCCGATTTCCCCACTCTGGAATAAAAGAAAAACCAAGAAGGCCAAAAAAGGAAGACCTCCTTAAGGAGACCTCACAAAGCTACTTTTTCAAACTGTCCTCAATAGGGCATCCCAATATGGGACAGTAATCCCCTCTGTCGAAGGAGCTTTGGCTCCTTACCTTCCCTTAGTTGCCGATCTTCAGGCTTTCTCCCATTTGAACTCCCAGTTCATCGTTCCACACAAGTTACCGGTATTTTGGGCCCTTTGAAGCCATATGAGAGTCCTGCTAGTGACACTCGTCCTTGAACATTTGAACATCTTTGGCTAGGTCAGGCATACCTCCAGGAGACTGTTAGGAACTTCCACGTATGCTAATTGGGTTCTCTCCCTGCAGTCTCTTTGCCACACGTTGGGTATTCAGCAAGATGATCCAAGACCATAAAACCTGATGAGCTCAGGGTTACCCTGCTGGACCTAGTATAGGATCCCAACATGGACGACTACAGGGACACTAAACTGCTCTCAAATTGTGGGGGATCTCCCCCCACCCTCCCCCTCCCCTCGATTGAGGATGAACCCAATATAGGCCGTGCTCCTTGACCTCAGGTCGCTTTTTTATTTTTCTTTATTATTAATCTGATGTTTTTCCCCCTTATTTATTCTTCTTATGTTTTAAATGCTGCAATTACGCTGTGTTAGTTGTGCTCTTAGAATACAAAGTTCAACATAGAAGCAAAGGTCAGGGGTGACACCCTTGCGACTCCACCCATCCCACAGAAGCGGATTTTTCTCCTCTGTGGCATGGGTCATCGGCCCTCTGTTAGAGGTTGCCGAGGCCTAATGGATGGTGCCTGGTGGGACTTTCCCTCGCCAGGTGCTGAACGTCTTCCTAGAAGATGCTATTCTCTGTTTTGCTCTTTTCTTTTCTCCCCCTCCATGCCTAACCTCTTCTTTTCTCGAGCCATTCAGCAGGTAATTTGACGCACTGGATCCCAGGTGTGTTACGAACGCAGCCCCCTCAACTTCCAGGACCCCTAAGGAGAAGCCATCAAAGGGTAAGTGGCAGATACTCCTACAGCATTCCACCACTCTGTCCAGATGCCTAATTTGAATGTGACAGGGATGGACCTTAGAATTTCCACCCACAATGCACAAGGTTTAAATTCCCCTAGTAAACATAGACTAGCGTTTGAAAATGACCGTTCCCTGAAATTAGACATAGTCTTGGTCCAAGAGACACATTTTCCGATCCGATACAGCCCCAAATTCCTACACTCGCACTACCCAACTTTCTATATAGCGAACGCCGCTAACAAAACTAAGGGAGTAGCAATACTGTTCTCGAAGAATAGCAAGTTTTACCACATCTCTGACTACAGAGACCCGGAGGGTAGATTTTTCCTTGTCAAGGGCTCTATTGAGGGCAACATTTACTCAATAATCTCCTACTATGCCCTCATTAAAGGCCAAACCAAATTCTTCCAAATACTCCTCAAAACCCTGTTACCCCTAGTAGAAGGCAAGGTCATTTTTGGAGGGGATTCAAACATAGCTTTCGACCAGGGACTCGACAAATCAAAACCCCCCAAGGACCAACTGACATGCCCCACCAAAGCCAGCCTGAACATAGCAAAAACCCTTCACTCTCACGGTCTGATCGACATATGGAGGGAACTTAATCCCTCAAAAAGGGACTATACACACTTCTCAGACCCCCATCAGTCTTACGCCAGAATTTATCATATACTGGTACCCACCACTCTTTTACTTTCGACGCAGAAGGCAACCATTATTGATGCTGCCTGGTCAGACCACTCGATAGTCCTCCTCACGATGCAGAATTCCCTCACTAGGCCAATGGGTACGCACTGCCGACTTAACGAATCCATCCTGAGTGACCCTATAAACATTACAGAGATAGAGAAATCCCTGAAGGAATACTTCCTACTCAACAATGTAGATAACATCTCCCCTGAGACCCTGTTTTTTCTTGTCTTATTTCATTTTCAAAAACAAATGAGAGTTGCAAAATACTCACCATGCCTCTCAGCAAATAGCTTGGGGTGTCTACTTTCCAAAATGGGGTCATTTGGGGGGGTTTGTGCCACCTGGGCATTCCATGGCCTCCGAAACTGTGATAGGCGGTGAAGAGTGAAATCAAAAATTTACACCCTTAGAAATCCTGAAGGCGGTGATTGGTTTTCGGGGCCCCGTACGCGGCTAGGCTCCCAAAAAGTCCCACACATGTGGTATCCCCATACTCAGGAGAAGCAGCTAAATGTATTTTGGGGTGCAATTCCACATATGCCCATGGCCTGTGTGAGCAATATATCATTTAGTGACAACTTTGTGCAAAAAAAATAAAATAAAAAAATTGTCACTTTCCCGCAACTTGCGTCAAAATATAAAATATTCCATGGACTCAACATGCCTCTCAGCAAATAGCTTGGGGTGTCTACTTTCCAAAATGGGGTCATTTGGGGGGGGGGTTGTGCCATCTGGGCATTTTATGGCCTTCAAAACTGTGATAGGTAGTGAGGAGTGAAATCAAAAATTTACGCCCTTAGAAATCCTGAAGGCGGTGATTGGTTTTCGGGGCTATGTACGCGGCTAGGCTCCCAAAAAGTCCCACACATGTGGTATCCCCTTACTCAGGAGAAGCAGCTGAATGTATTTTGGGGTGCAATTCCACATATGCCCATGGCCTGTGTGAGCAATATATCATTTAGTGACAACTTTTTGTATTTTTTTTTTTTTTGTCATTATTCAATCACTTGGGACAAAAAAATTAATATTCAATGGGCTCAACATGTCTCTCAGCAATTTCCTTGGGGTGTCTACTTTCCAAAATGGGGTCATTTGGGGGGGGTTTGTACTGCCCTGCCATTTTAGCACCTCAAGAAATGACATAGGCAGTCATAAACTAAAAGCTGTGTAAATTCCAGAAAATGTACCCTAGCTTGTAGACGCTATAACTTTTGCGCAAACTAATAAATATACGCTTATTGACATTTTTTTACCAAAGACATGTGGCCGAATACATTTTGGCCTAAATGTATGACTAAAATTGAGTTTATTGCATTTTTTCTATAACAAAAAGTAGAAAATATCATTTTTTTTCAAAATTTTTGGTCTTTTTCCGTTTATAGCGCAAAAAATAAAAACCGCAGAGGTGATCAAATACCATAAAAAGAAAGCTCTATTTGTGGGAAGAAAAGGACGCAAATTTCGTTTGGGTACAGCATTGCATGACCGCGCAATTAGCAGTTAAAGTGACGCAGTGCCAAATTGTAAAAAGTGCTCTAGTCAGGAAGGGGGTAAATCCTTCCGGGGCTGAAGTGGTTAATTGTAGTCACCACCTCTCACCAGTATCTAACCAGTTTAGGACACTTCCATAACATATGTATTAGATCAGCTGGAGATTTTTGGCAACATGGACAATCCGGGGTATCATGCCTGCCCACTTAAATAACTTTACTGGTGTTCTATATACCCTATATATTATAAATAATTGAGACAAACATTGTACAGATGATAATAAAACTAAAGGCTCCATTTCCAAAATTGTTTGCCAGATTCCATCTGAAATATCCCCTAGGTCTCCCACCCTCTTCTACCCTTCTTTTCCATACTTTAATATGTCTCTTTATATGACTTAAGGGGTCACCGATGTTCTTTTGTTACACTTCTACTCTGAACGTGGCTGTTGTTTTCCTTGCTTGTATTTGCTACACTTAGAATAAAAATATATTAAACATTGAATCCAAAGGTTTAATGTAATTTTGGTCTTTTATCCTGATTTGGAAGTATTTGTCTCTGTTAATTTTTTTAAACATTTTTTCCTACTACTTTTTATAGCAATATAATGCTTATCACTATCTGAATGAGTCCCCTGAATAATGTTGGGGGGGTGGGTGCTTAAGTGGTTTCAATTAAACTGCAGGACTCCCAATTATCCTGTAGAACCCAAGATTTATGAAGCAAATAGATCATAGTCATAAACAACAGCAGCATGGCCTTGGCCTTTGTTAGATCCCAGCACACATGAAACCGGGTTCTCTTGCTGGTTGCTCTGGGTCTGGTCTAAACACAACCCTTTTCAGTGTAGGTACTATATGAAAGAGTATGCTCCCACCTGTCAATACCTGCATATTTTTATCTCCAAAGTAACTTGGCAGTAATGATAGGCAAATCGCCCTGGGTTCAATTCTCCAAGTGTTTAGCATAATTCATTGAAGTTAAATTAGAGGAAAAAATCCTGTTAAAGTCTATTGGGATAAAATGTATTATATAATTCTGTCCATTTTAGGGTTAATAGGAAAACTGCTTGCAAAAATGTAAGGGAACTGAAAAATTTGTTTTATAAAATGCCATTCATCAGAGAGAGTGCCCTTGAGTATGGCTTGGAGGGCAAATTGTAAAATTGATTAAATAACATGATTGGGAGATGCTCTAAAGCAGGGCCGATCCTAGGGTCACAGACGCCTGGGTGCAGAAATATTTCTGGCGCCCCCACATGGGCGTGGTCATCTTACCAACTCCACCCCTTTACACATGTTTCTATGGCAACGACTCAAACACAGAGATGTTCCCCTAAGAACTCTTTGTTACCCTGGGATCCTCCCATGATCTTTTAACAATAAAGAAAATACAGGAAGAGCGTACACAAATGGGACCTGGAGGGGAGTCTCTCTGATGCACACAGAGAGGGCTTCTGTTAGAGAGTCTGTTAGAAAGTGCCCACAAATATGGTACAGGAGATGGTCAGAGACTGCAATCATGGTAGAGGAGATGGTCAGACTGCAGACATAATACAGAAGATGGTCAGAGACTGCAGACATGTTACAAGAGATGGTCAGAGACTGCAGACATGGTACAGGAGATGGTCAGAGACTGCAGAGATGGTACAGGAGATGGTCAGAGAATGCAGACCTACTACAGGAGATGGTCAAAGACTGCATACATACTACAGGAGATGGTCAGAGACTGCAGACATAATACAAGAGATGGTCAGAGACTGCAGACATGATACAAGAGATGATCAGAGACTGCAGACATGATACAAGAGATGATCAGAGACTGCAGACATGATACAAGAGATGGTTGGAGACTGCAGACATACTACAGGAGACAGTCAGAGACTGCAGACATGTTACAAGATATGGTCAGATACTGCAGACATGTTACAAGAGATGGTCAGAGACTGCAAACATAGTACAGGAGATGGTCAGAGACTGGAGATATAATACAGGGGATGGTCAGAGACTGCAGACATAGTAGAGGAGATGGTCAGAGACTGGAGATATAATATAGGAGACGGTCAGAGACTGCAGACATACTACAGGAGACAGTCAGGGACTGCAGATATACTACATGAGACAGTCAGGGACTGCAGATATACTACAGGAGACGGTCAGAGACTGCAGAAATACTACAGGAGATGGTCAGAGACTGCAGACATAGTACAGAAGATGGTCAGAGACTGTAGACATACTACAGGAGATGGTCAGAGACTGCAGATATGATACAAGAGATGGTCAGAGACTACAGACATGAAACAAGAGATGGTCAGAGACTGAAGACATGATACAAGAGATGGTCAGAGACTGCAGACATGATACAAGAGATGGTCAGAGACTACAGACATGAAACAAGAGATGGTCAGAGACTGAAGACATGATACAAGAGATGGTCAGAGACTGCAGATATGATACAAGAGATGGTCAGAGACTACAGACATGAAACAAGAGATGGTCAGAGACTGAAGACATGATACAAGAGATGGTCAGAGACTGCAGACATGATACAAGAGATGGTCAGAGACTGCAGAGATGGTACAGGAGATGGTCAGAGAATGCAGACCTACTACAGGAGATGGTCAAAGACTGCATACATACTACAGGAGATGGTCAGAGACTGCAGATATACTACATGAGACAGTCAGGGACTGCAGATATACTACAGGAGACGGTCAGAGACTGCAGAAATACTACAGGAGATGGTCAGAGACTGCAGACATAGTACAGAAGATGGTCAGAGACTGTAGACATACTACAGGAGATGGTCAGAGACTGCAGATATGATACAAGAGATGGTCAGAGACTACAGACATGAAACAAGAGATGGTCAGAGACTGAAGACATGATACAAGAGATGGTCAGAGACTGCAGACATGATACAAGAGATGGTCAGAGACTGCAGACATGTTACAAGAGATGGTCAGAGACTGCAGACATGTTACAAGAGATGGTCAGAGACTGCAGTTCCTATGGAGGTTAGTAAATAATGGCCGATCGGCCCTCTCACCTGACCCAGCGATACAGCAACAATGGTTCCTCTGATCAGGAGTCAGCTCACTCTGAATTGCCCATGGTGACTCCGCTGGGTAGAGCCCAGATCTGTACCCTGGCAATAACTCCATTCCTTTCTTCGCCAGGGATTTTGCGAGGCTGTGTGGCTTTCCCTCATGAGGCACAGGTCAGTAGGGTTCTCTCTCTGATGGTGTGCGCTCAGCACTGTCCTCTCCCTCTGGAGTCCTGGGTGTACTTCCCTGAAAGCTTTCCCGGGCTCTTGGCTCTCTCTCTCCCATTCAGCTGAGCATGCTGTGTGGGCTGCAGTTTCTGTGTTACAGAGGGGCTGCCAGTCCTTGAGACTACATGTCCCACAATCCTCTTCTTTGCTCCTTTTTTTTTTCTTCCCTGGCCGATATGAAGGCGGGGGAAGAAACATAGTGCGCCACTCACTAGTATAGCAGCGCGCATGAGGAGGAGAGGGAGAGGGGAAACAAGAGCCCACAGCTGCAGTGGCGTCACTAGGGTTGGTGTCACCCAGTGCGGTAAAACATGGTATCACCCCCTCCACCAACTATAGTCGCCCCTCAGTACAGACCCCGCTCCACTAAGTATAGACCCCCCTCCGTCAGTGCAGACCCCCCACTAAGTATAAACCCCTCCCTCAGTATAGACCACCCAGGACAAAACACTCCCTTTTATCAGAATAGACCCCCCTCAGGACAAACCACCCCCCCTCCATTAGTACAGACCCCCCTCAGGACAAACCACCCCCTCCGTTAGTACAGAACCCCCCAGAACAAACCACCCCCCCTCCATTAGTACAGACCCCCAGAACAAACCACCCCCCTCATTAGTACAGACCCCCAGAACAAACCACCCCCTCCATTAGTACAGACTCCCCTAGGACAAACCACTCCCTCCATTAGTACAGCCCCCCCAGGACAAACCACCCCCCTACATTAGTACAGACCCCCCTCAGAACAAACCACCCTCTTCATTAGTACAGACCCCCCAGAACAAACCATCCCCCTACATTAGTACAGACCCCCCCAGAACAAACCACCCCCCCTCCATTAGTACAGACCCCAGGACAAACCACCTCCTTCCATTAGTACAGACCCCTGTGTCAAACCACCTGCCCCCTTCCATTAGTACAGACCCCCTCAGACAAACCACCCCCCTACATTTGTACAGACCCCCCAGGACAAACCACCCCCCTCCATTTGTACAGACCCCCAGGACAAACCACCCCCCTCCATTAGTACAGACCCCCCCAGGACAAACCACCCCCCCTCAATTAGTTTAGACCCCCCAGGACAAATCACCCCCCCCTCCATTAGTTCAGACCCCCAGGACAAATCACCTCCTCTACATCAGTATAGACCCCCCAGGACAAACCACCCCCCACATTAGTTTAGACCCCCCAGGACAAATCACCCCCCTTCATTAGTACAGACCCCCCAGGACAAATCACCCCCCTACATTAGTATATACCCCAGGATAGACCCCCCCAGGACAAATCACCCCCTACATTAGTATAGACCCCCCAGGACAAACCACCCCCTCTACATTAGTTTAGACCCCCCAGGACAAACCACCCCCTACATTAGTACAGACCCCTCCAGGGCAAATCACCCCCCCACATTAGTTTAGACCCCCCGGACAAATCACCCCCCCAACATTAGTATAGACCCCCAGGGCAAACCACTCCCCCTACATTAGTACAGACCCCCAGGACAAACCACCCCCTCTACATTAGTACAGACCCCCCAGGAAAAATCACCCCCTACATTAGTATAGACCCCCCAGGACAAACCACCCCCCCACATTAGTACAGACCCCCAGGACAAATCACCTCCTCCTACATTAGTATAGACCCCAGGACAAATCACCCCCCTACATTAGTATAGACCCCCCCAAGACAAACCACCCCCCCACATTAGTACAGACCCCCAGGACAAATCACCTCTCCCTACATTAGTTTAGACCCCCCAGGACAAACCACCCCCCCTACATTAGTACAGACCCCCCCTCCATTAGGCTAATTAAAAACACCCGGGCGGCAGCTGGAGAGGAGAGGATGGTGTGCAGCTGGAGAACAGAGCGTGTCACGCTTGAGCAGCAGGCAGGAGTTACACACAGGAGGAGAAGTGGAAGACATCAGGGTCGGGCTCTGACCGCCCCCCCGTGATGTCACTGCACGGCCACGGCTGGTCTCTCTCTGCACACAGAGACAGCCGCTCCGGTCTCCGGCTGTTTCGCTCTCCTCCTCTGACAGGAGGAGGGAGGGGGGATGGGCACAGCGGCGGCACTGGCGGTGACCGGCGGAGAGAGACGATTACAGACAAGAGGAGGAGGAGAGGGAGGGGAGCACTCTGGCGCTTGAGCTCCCCCACCTCTGTGGCGCCTGGGTGCACTGCACCCCATGCATCCCGGCCAGATTTGGCCCTGCTCTAAAATTGTACATGGTGCTATGGAACAGTTGTTTACAGACAGTCTCAGTGGCGGATGCTCTAAAGTTGTACATGGTGCTATGGAACAGATGTTTACAGACAGTCTCAGTAACAAAGTAAACTGGCAGTGCATATTTGTCTGTGGAATTACTTTTTTTGCTATATAATTAGTTTTACAAACAGCAGCACCCCAATCTGATTCATTTCAGTGTAAAAGAAATTTGTTTTTTTTTACAGGTAGCTTTTACTGGCAGATAAAAATTGGCCAGTAGTTTGCTGTGGCTGCTTCTTTTCTTACTGTTGCAAAACTGACCTGTCACTGGCCATTTTCTTTTAAGCTTCCATTAGGAGTTAGGAAATTGCAAGTGATGCAGCAGTGTAAAATAGGCCAGTAGGAAACAGTTTTAATCAGGGATAACTGGCTTAAATATACAAACGATAAAGAGTACAGACATATGTTTTACTAAAGAATTAAGAGACTAGAGAGGATATAGTGTAGTGTAAAACTGTCCAGTTGTCCAGCCAGCACAATTTTTATTTTGAACTCTAATTAAATTAAAATAAAATTTTAATTATAGGCCCGGATTTACTAGAGGCAAATATAATAAGGATACTGCAGATAAAGCAGTGTAAAATTGACTAGCAGCAGAACAGTTTTATCATGTACCTTGTAGCAGAGCCTGAAATGATGAGGAAGGCCTCTTTTACACCTATGACTCAGGGCCCCTGATCGTGTGAACAGAAGGCAAAGGAGTGCAGAGTGGCACGAGTGCCTGTGGGTCTTGCCGGTAGCAGAGCGAGTATCCACGCCAGGCAGGAGAGGTCATCAGTAGACTTCAGTGCAGCAGATGGCTGGAAGGCAGCTGGTGGATGGCAGACTGAAGCATGCTGATACTGGCATCAGCAAGCTGGTGAGACATGCACTAGTAGCAGACTGTGGAACCACAGGTACAGCAGGATGAGACAGGAAGCAGGGTCAGGCAAGCCGGGTCATACGCTGGCAGGACAGATCAGTTATAGAGGAGCAGGCAGAAGCGTGCTCTGGGTACAAGCCAGGTCAGGAGCCAATCAGTGCAATCAAAGCCAATGGATCAGCAGAGGACAAGGACAAGCCGGGGTCAGTGCAACAGAGTTTAGAGAGTGGTCAGACAAGCCGTGTCAGCAACTGGAATCAGAATACAGGATAACAGGAACAGAGGATGCAGGGAAGGCTGAAAGACAAAGCAGCACTGATTCTGAGCAGTAGCTGAGTTTAAATAGCCTGTTTAGTGCCAACACCTGTCACAGGTGCACATGTGCATTTTCACATGCGAGAATGCGCGATGGCTCGTGTGCGCATGCGTGTTTGCACATGCACAGTTAAATTAGCCAGTGCAAAAATTCTTGTGCGCATGAAAAGGAACATGTTTTAGCCTGTGCACAAAAGAAGACCTTTCCTTACAGGTTTTCATAAGCGATAATAGGCCTAAATAGTATGTATAATGTTTATTTTATCTATAAAGATATGGGGAATGGTCTAAGTGTTAGGGGGAGTAAGTGCACTTATTTTTTATGGAATGGTGTGCTGATTTAAAAAAGCAGCTTAAAGAATAAATTGTCAACAATAAGTAAATGTGAAAATAAGATGTAGCTCTTAAAATCATATGTAAAGTTCATAATAGGAGAAAGTTCCAAACATAAATAAAAGTGGAGCCAATCAGAGCCATCACCATCAAGGAGAAACAAAAGCTTCTATTGGACGAGATCCACCATGGAGGGAACTTCAGAAGGGAATAGAAATACCATCACCATCACCCAGACTGACTGACCCTTACCATCAGTGTATGGGTTATACACATAAATTGTAACCAAGTGATGAAAACGATCTTCCTAGAATCAAAAGCGATCCTCTGCTCATACAATCCCAAAACATTCCTCTCCCTCTGGACCAGATGGGAATTGTGGGAGACCCTCCTCTCAACAGGATAAAGTGCCAGGTACGTTCCAGTGGGCATATAATAGCTCGAGAGTTATGTACATGTAGGGAGTATGGAAGGAACGCTCATCTGGATGCCGCCACCTCCTGCAACCACTGCAAGTCAGTCTATACATTTTAATTAAGGATCACCTGTTTTGTTGTTTTAATTTTGAATTTGATTTCAGCTTTTTTAGGTCAGTCTTTTACATCTAAGAAATTTACAATCTGATTTTTATCACTGTTCGTTTTTTATTAAAAATTACTGGTTGCTGATTATAAATTAGAGCCCTAGATGTGTTGGTTCCAGTTTTTTAAGTTCACATTTCCGGACCATGGAACGCATCCAATTTCCACCTATCTAGTCCCTCTGTTCCTATAAATAAACGTCCGTACACGTCATAAGCCCCTGAAGACGCTTGTTGATGACGAAACGTTGGGCGACATCAGAGACGAGTGACGCTGGACGTGGTTGGACGGAGACACGGCGGCCATCTTGATGGTTAGAAGAGCTGGTCGCTTCATATTGCTTTTGGATTTCTTATTGAATGTGAGTTTGTTTTACTTATCTTTATGATAAATACCCCTGGTTATGAATTTTGCGCAATGAGCGTTCCTTCTATACTCCCTACATGTACATAACTCTTGAGCTATTATACGCCCACTGGAACGTATCCTGTTGAGAGGAGGGTCTCCTACGATTTCCATCTATTCCAGAGGGAGAGGAATGTTTTGAGATTGTATGAGCAGAGGATCGCTTTTGATTCTAGGAAGATCGTTTTCATCACTTGGTTACAATTTATGTGTATAACCCATACACTGATGGTAAGGGTCAGTCAGTATGGGTAATGGTGATGGTATTTCTATTCCCTTCTGAAGTTCCCTCCATGGTGGATCTTGTCCAATAGAAGCTTTTGTTTCTCCTTGATGGTGATGGCTCTGATTGGCTCCACTTTTATTCATGTTTGGAACTTTCTCCTATTATGAACTTTACATATGATTTTAAGCGCTATACATCTTTTTTTCACATTACATCAATTGTATCCAGCAATTTAGTGTTAGCCGCTTTCTCTTTATTTTGTTTATATTTAGCGCAACAGATTTGTGTTTTTAACAATAAGTAAATGCGCCACTTTGAGCATTGAAAAAAAAAGTCCTATTAAAAAAAGAAATGAAAACCCCAGAATACCACCCTGAAACAAATGTCCATTTTTTCACTAGAAGTTTTTCATTTAAAGCAAAGTGGAAGTGTTTGTAAAAAGGCTGTACCACCCACTGAGCCCTATCTTTTGCATTGCGTTGTGTAGCATTGTGGGCCCATTCAAATTTCTGTGATGGGCTAATGTGTGCATTACTGCTATGCCGCATACACACGATCGCACATTATGACAACAAAATCCATGTTTTTTTTCCGACGGATTTTAGCTCAAACTTGTCACACAAATCTTGTCAGAAATTCCGAACGTAAAGAATGCGGTGACATACAACACGTATGATGAGCAGAGTAAAATTAAGTTCAATAGCCAGTGCGGCTCTTTTGCTTGATTCCGAGCATGCGTGGAATTTTGTGCGTCGGAATTGTGTACACACAATCAGAATTTCCGACAACAGGTTTTGTTGTTGGAAAATTTGAGATCCAGATCTCAAATTTTGTTTGTCAGAAATTCCAACGGAAAATGTCCGGTGCAGCCTAGGTCGGAATTTCTGACAACAAGCTCCCATCGAACATTTCCCATCCGAAAATCTGACCGTGTGTACGCGGCATTAAGGTAGGGTAACACTTGCAACATGCAGTGCCATTCATTTTGAATGACATCCCAAAGACAATGCACCTGCATTGTAGTCTGCATTAAATACATTAGGGTGTCTTAGTAGCCCATTAATTTTGAATGGGCTGCCTTAGCCCAACACATGTTAACACATGTTAATGCAATGCAAGTTTGTAAGTGATCCCTGTAAATGTATATCTGCATTGAGTGTGTTGACAGCTCAATATTTTATTTTTTAGCTTTTTATTTATTTTTTACTATGTTTTATTTATTGTTTATTTATTTTTACTTTTTTATTTTTTACCTTCTTTTTTTTTCTTTCTTTTAAGTCCTACCACTAAGGGACAAAACCCATAAGGCCAATACACATGCAAAGGCAGGTCCTCTTTAATGAGACATCAAGAGTCAAACAGATTAATTCTATTAAAATGTTAAGTAGAGGCCTTGACCAAATTTTATATCTTATGCTATAAATGTACCATTTGTTTAGACACAGCATTTAAGGTAATTTAGGACTGTTTAAGTTGAAAGAAAGATATATTTTTGATAATAAAACTACAATTATATAATGTAATGTAATGTTGATAAAAAGGTAGTATCTCTGACTTTGACAACAGCAAATGTATATCACTGCTTCTGAAAGTGCACTGAGATTCCCTTAAATGTGGTAATAAAATAATAATAATAATTTTTTTCTAAATCAGATAAAAATAACATAACTTAAATTAATTTAAATGTAAAGCTTCCCTTTTCAATTGTCCCCTGACTGTATTTCTATATTCCTGTTCTCTCTGTGCCCCCTGTGCCGCCAGGACATATGGAGTTCTGTGTGGGCCCCTGTAACATGTGCAATCCCACTCTGCACCAGAACGCTACATGCAGCCATTCAGAGTGCTGCAGACACAGCCACCGTAAGAAGGAGAAGCCACACCTCTCCACCTCCTCAACATCTTGGATTGACACCAATGTGTCCCTCTAACTCTAGCAGTGTGCGAGGTGCTCTGAATGTCTGCATGTACAGTAGTAGTACAGAATGGGAGCATACACGTTGTGTGGCCAGGGGACAATTGAACATAGTGTCAGGGCTGGGCTCAGCCCTTCCTTCTCTAAGCTGGCCCCTCAAATGTTGGCTAATTGCCAGCTCCTATATTTCCACAGTGACTTACCTGTTGATGATATCCTGCTCGTCAGTCCTGCCTACTTAAGCCGTCCAGCCCAGATGATCTCTGCCTTTGCCTTGGTCACATCTCTAGAGACGCTCTCTTATGTTACTGTTAAAGACTTGCTTTGCTGACATTTCTTCTGGCTCCAGATCCTGCCTGCTGTTCTACTACGCTCATCTCTGGCCCCCTAGCGTTTTGGCTTGTCTGACTATCCATTCTGGTTCCTGAACTCTGGCTATGTCTTGACCATGTTTACCCTGTTTACCTTTATTTTATTATTATTAAACAAGTGAGATTTAACTGTACTTCTGTCTCAGTCTGATTCATGATTTCTGACAGTAGGCGAAGGCCATGAATTCAGAAAATGCAGTCAATCCAATTGTTGGTAATATTTTTTCCCAGATTAGATGAGCAGGATTACTGCATGGATCAGTTTGCCATGGCGTTGAGTCGCACGGCTCACCTGGAATCTTCCACTGTGGCTGCTCCGGTACAACCTTAGTTGCAGGCCATCCCTGCTGCTGCTTCAGTCTCTGCTCAGGCACCCGCCTGGAGTATTACCTTTATAAGAGGTATGTCTGATTCCGCTGTCTTCCCCAGCGATTTGGGGGTGATCCAGTCCAATGCAGAGGATTTCTCAACCAGGTTGAGATATACTTTGAGATGCTGCCCCAGGCATTTGCCATGGACAGAAGCAATGTAGGTTTCATGATATCTTTGCTTTCTGAGAGAGCCTTAGCCTGGGCAAACCCTCTATGGGAGACGCAAAACCCTGTTGTCTTGAGTTACCCTGAGTTTGTGGCTTCCTTTAAAAGGGTATTTGATGTTCTCGCATGCTCCACTTCTGCTGCCAAGTGCCTCATGTCCATCAAACAGAGTACGAGAACTGTTGCTGATTACACCATTGAATTCCGGGGTTGCTTGAAACAATAGCAGATAGCAGAGTTTGCCTGGAACAATGATTGCCTCGTGGCTGCTTGGTCTCTCGGATACCATCAAGGATGAGATAGCAGCCCGAGAGATACCCACTGAGCTGGATAAATTGATCATGTTTCCATCCTCATTGACTCCAGACTCAGAGAAAGACCCTCTTTTAAGGAGCGCTTGCAGAATCCTCCTGTATATTTGTCTCCAGGCTTTGCAGTCCCACCCTTGCCTCCCTCACCTCCCATGCGTCCTGGTTAGGGATGAGCCGAACACCCCCCTGTTCGGTTCGCACCAGAACATGCGAACAGGAAAAAAGTTCGTTCGAACATGCGAACACCGTTAAAGTCTATGGGACACGAACATGAATAATCAAAAGTGCTAATTTTCAAGGCTTATATGCAAGTTATTGTCATAAAAAAGTGTTTGGGGACCTGGGTCCTGCCCCAGGGGACATGGATCAATGCAAAAAAAAGTTTTAAAAACGGCCGTTTTTTCAGGAGCAGTGATTTTAATAATGCTTAAAGTCAAACAATAAAAGTGTAATATCCCTTTAAATTTCGTACCTGGGGGGTGTCTATAGTGTGCCTGTAAAGGGGCGCATGTTTCCTGTGTTTAGAACAGTCTGACAGCAAAATGACATTTTGAAGGAAAAAACTCATTTAAAACTACCCGCGGCTATTGCATTGCCGACAATACACATAGAAGTTCATTGATAAAAATGGCATGGGAATTCCCCAAAGGGGAACCCCGAACCAAAATTAAAGAAAAAAAATGATGTGGGGGTCCCCCTAAATTCCATACCAGGCCCTTCAGGTCTGGTATGGATATTAAGGGGAACCCCGGCCAAAATTTAAAAAAAAAAATGACGTGGGGTTCCCCCTAAATTCCATACCAGACCCTTCAGGTCTGGTATGGATTTTAAGGGGAACCCCGCGCCAAAAAAAAAAAAAAAAAAACGGCGTGGGGTCCCCCCAAAAATCCATACCAGACCCTTATCCGAGCACGCAACCTGGCAGGCCGCAGGAAAAGAGGGGGGGACGAGAGTGCGGCCCCCCTCCCTCCTGAACCGTACCAGGCCACATGCCCTCAACATTGGGAGGGTGCTTTGGGGTAGCCCCCCAAAACACCTTGTCCCCATGTTGATGAGGACAAGGGCCTCATCCCCACAACCCTGGCCGGTGGTTGTGGGGGTCTGCGGGCGGGGGGCTTATCGGAATCTGGAAGCCCCCTTTAACAAGGTGACCCCCAGATCCCGGCCCCCCCCCTGTGTGAAATGGTAAGGGGGTACATAAGTACCCCTACCATTTCACGAAAAAAGTGTCAAAAATGTTAAAAATGACAAGAGACAGTTTTTGACAATTCCTTTATTTAAATGCTTCTTCTTTCTTCTATCTTCCTTCATCTTCTGGTTCTTCTGGCTCTTCTGGTTCTTCTGGTTCTTCCTCCGGCGTTCTCGTCCAGCATCTCCTCCGCGGCGTCTTCTGTCTTCTTCTCCTCGGGCCGCTCCACACCCATGGCATGGGGGGGAGGCTCCCGCTCTTCTCTTCTTCTCTTCTTCTTTTCTTCTTTTCTTCTTTTCTTCTCTTCTTCTCTTCTTCTTCATTTTCTTCTCCGGGCCGCTCCGCAATCCATGCTGGCATGGAGGGAGGCTCCCGCTGTGTGACGGCGCTCCTCGTCTGACAGTTCTTAAATAACGGGGGGGCGGGGCCACCCGGTGACCCCGCCCCCCTCTGACGCACGGTGACTTGACGGGACTTCCCTGTGACGTCACGGGGAATGCCACAGGGAAGTCCCGTCAAGTCACCGTGCGTCAGAGGGGGGCGGGGTCACCGGGTGGCCCCGCCCCCCGTTATTTAAGAACTGTCAGACGAGGAGCGCCGTCACACAGCGGGAGCCTCCCTCCATGCCAGCATGGATTGCGGAGCGGCCCGGAGAAGAAAATGAAGAAGAAGAGAAGAAGAGAAGAAGAGAAGAAAAGAAGAAAAGAAGAAAAGAAGAAGAGAAGAAGAGAAGAGCGGGAGCCTCCCCCCCATGCCATGGGTGCGGAGCGGCCCGAGGAGAAGAAGACAGAAGACGCCGCGGAGGAGATGCTGGACGAGAACGCCGGAGGAAGAACCAGAAGAACCAGAAGAGCCAGAAGAACCAGAAGATGAAGGAAGAAAGAAGAAAGAAGAAGCATTTAAATAAAGGAATTGTCAAAAACTGTCTCTTGTCATTTTTAACATTTTTGACACTTTTTTCGTGAAATGGTAGGGGTACTTATGTACCCCCTTACCATTTCACACAGGGGGGGGGCCGGGATCTGGGGGTCACCTTGTTAAAGGGGGCTTCCAGATTCCGATAAGCCCCCCGCCCGCAGACCCCCACAACCACCGGCCAGGGTTGTGGGGATGAGGCCCTTGTCCTCATCAACATGGGGACAAGGTGTTTTGGGGGGCTACCCCAAAGCACCCTCCCAATGTTGAGGGCATGTGGCCTGGTACGGTTCAGGAGGGAGGGGGGCCGCACTCTTGTCCCCCCCTCTTTTCCTGCGGCCTGCCAGGTTGCGTGCTCGGATAAGGGTCTGGTATGGATTTTTGGGGGGACCCCACGCCGTTTTTTTTTTTTCTTTTTTGGCGCGGGGTTCCCCTTAAAATCCATACCAGACCTGAAGGGTCTGGTATGGAATTTAGGGGGAACCCCACGTCATTTTTTTTTTTAAATTTTGGCCGGGGTTCCCCTTAATATCCATACCAGACCTGAAGGGCCTGGTATGGAATTTAGGGGGACCCCCACGTCATTTTTTTTTTTTAATTTTGGTTCGGGGTTCCCCTTTGGGGAATTCCCATGCCGTTTTTATCAATGAACTTCTATGTGTATTGTCGGCAATGCAATAGCCGCGGGTAGTTTTAAATGAGTTTTTTCCTTCAAAATGTCATTTTGCTGTCAGACTGTTCTAAACACAGGAAACATGCGCCCCTTTACAGGCACACTATAGACACCCCCCAGGTACGAAATTTAAAGGGATATTACACTTTTATTGATTGACTTTAAGTATTATTAAAATCACTGCTCCTGAAAAAGCGGCCGTTTTTAAAACTTTTTTTTGCATTGATCCATGTCCCCTGGGGCAGGACCCAGGTCCCCAAACACTTTTTATGACAATAACTTGCATATTAGCCTTTAAAATTAGCACTTTTGATTTCTCCCATAGACTTTTAAAGGGTGTTCCGCGGCATTCGAATTTGCCGCGAACACCCCAAATTGTTCGCTGTTCGGTGAACTTGCGAACAGCCAATGTTCGAGTCGAACATGAGTTCGACTCGAACTCGAAGCTCATCCCTAGTCCTGGTACCGAGTCAGTCAGTGATGATGAACCCATGCACTTGGACTTCACGTATTTCTCTGCGGATGAGAGAACCCTTAGGAGGAGGGAGAGATTGTGCCTTTATTGTGGCCAGGCAAGTCAATTTTGAAGTCTTGTCCTACCCGTCCAGGGTACACCCGAACCTTGAGGTCCTATCACAGACAGACCTTAGGTGGCGTTGTTTAGGGATGGGCTGAATGGACCCCTGTTCGGTTCGGACCAAAACTTCTGAACACCACGAACGTTCAGACCCAAATAACGAACCTGATTAAAGTCAATGGGACCCGAACTTCAAATATCAAAAGTGCCCATTTTGAAGGCTTAAATGCAAGTAATTAGACATACAATGGTTATAGGGGTCTGGGTCCTGCCCTGGGGGACATGGATCAATAAAAAAAAAGTTTGTGAAAAACGTCATTTTTAAATGAGCAGTGATTTTTTGATTTTTAAAGTAAAAGCCTAAAAATGAAAAATTCCTTCCAATATAGTGCCAGGGGGGTCCCCTTAGTCTAACTGTAAAGTGGCAGATCTGTACCATGTCTAGAATCTGCTGCAGCACTAATTGAATTTATAAAGCCAAAAAAAAATGACATTTTTCCTGCAAGCTGCCTTTATTTTGCTCAGCAACAGCTGGGGAGCCAGTGTGTATGATGAGGCCACAATATAGTGCACTGGGAACAGGATTAGAGATTTTTTGGATACATTCTGGTGTCATTTTGACTTTGGAGTAACGGGTGCGTTAAAATTAGTCTTTGGGTGTCGGTGGCACCTTCTCACCATAACCCTATAGAGGTATTCTTGATGAAAGCAAGAATTTGCCTTGCTGTAAAAAATTGCAATGATATGCACCTGTCAAACAGGTGCAGAAAAATTGGTCGTTGGGTGTCGGTGGTGCCTCCCCACCGTAACCCTATAGTGGTACTCTTAATGCAAGCAAGAATTTGCCTTGCTGTAAAAAATTGCAATGATATGCGCCTGTCAAACAGGTGCAGAAAAATTGGTCTTTGGGTGTCGTTGGTGCCTTCCCACTGTAACCCTATAGAGGTACTCTTGATGAAAGCAAGAATTTGCCTTGCTGTGAAAAATTGCAATGATATGCACCTGTCAGACAGGTGCAGAAAAATTGGTCTTCGGGTGTTAATTGTGCCCATGAAACATATACCAAAAACATTCTTCCAGATGAAATGATTGATTGAACACCCTCAAAGCTAGGCAGTCTTGAAGTCCTGCAGAGATTCCACATCCCAAAAAGACTTAATCAATGACAGGGGCTCCATAGCTGGTAATCCAGGACTGATTAATTTTTATAAAAGTCAAATGGTCCACAGAGTCTGTGGACAGACGCGTTCTATGATCAGTAACGAAACCTCCTGCAGCACTGAAAGCACACTGGATGCAGGGCAGCCCAACAACTCAATAGCACACTGGGCAAGTTCTGGCCAGTGGTCTATTCTCATGCCCCAGTAAGCCAGTGGATCATCAGCTGGAAAGCTCTCCATCTCTGTTTTGGCCCTGAGGTAATCGTCCACCATGTGATGCAGATGCTGCCGATGGGATGTGGAAGCTGACAGCCCTGGGCAGCAAGGACTAAAAAAATTCCAAAATGCCTCACTTAGGCGGATGCCTTCTCCAACGCTCCTTTCTTGACCAACGGAAGACTCAAAACGACATTTTCCACCAGACTGTAACCTACTAGAGTCAGGAAAAACATTCAATAAAATCCTCTTTAATGTGTCCTCAAGAGATTTTATCCTCTGCACTCTCTGTGGGGACGGAATGAGTTCAGAGACCTTCCCCTTATAACGGTGGTCAAGGAGGGTTACCAACCAGTAATAATCCTTCTCCTTTATGCCACGTATTCTTGGATCCTCTTTTGCAGGCTTTGAAGCATGAGGTTGCCCTTGCGCCTCGAATTTGGCTTACTCCCAAGGGTCCTGGGGTTGGAAAGCCATCACTTACATATTGACTCATGTCTTCCTCTTCTTCAAAGCCTATGAAAGTGCCAGAATCCTCCTCCTCATCCTCCTCCCCTCTCTCCTCCTGTGTGTTCTGTGACATAGGAATGATGGTGTCTGCATAAAGTGGGCCTTGAGAGGAAAGGAAGTCCTCCTCTTCCTCCTGCTGCTCTGCCTCCAGTGCCCTGTCCATAATGCCACACAGAGTCTGCTCCAGCAGGAACACAACAGGGATTGTGTCACTGATGCATGCACTGTCACTGCTCACCATCCTTGTGGCCTCCTCAAATGGTGACAATACAGTACATGCATCCTTAATGATCAGCCATTGGCAAAAAAAGCCGAGGCGGCCTGACCCTGTCATCATGCCGTACTGACACAAGTACTCGTTGACATCCCTCTGCTGCATGTATAGCCACTGCAGCATTCCCAAAGTTGAGTTCCACCTGGTGGGCATGTCACAAATCAGGCGGTTTATGGGCAGGTGGAATTCCCGCTGAATTTCAGCCAACACAGCACTGGCTGTGTACTGGCTGTACGCCTAAAATGGCTACAGACTCTTTTGGACTGCTTTAGTACATCTTGCAACCCTGTGTACATACTTAGGAAACGCTGCACCACTAAATTGAGGACATGTGCCAGGCATGGCACATGTGTCAACTTTCCCTGTCTAAGGGCGGACAGGAGGTTTAAGCCATTATGGGACACCACCATTCCTGGCTCCAGCTGGCATGGTGTGAACCACCTCTGGGCCTGTCCTTGCAGAGCTGCAAGAATCTCTGCTCCGGTGTGGTTCCTGTCCCCTAAACACACCAGCTGAAGCACTGCATGGCACCTTTTAGCCTGACTCTGGGAAAAGTCCTTTGAATGCTTAGGGGGTATCTGATGTTCATAGGACAATTCTGCAGAGGAGGGCATGGAGGTGGCAGAGGAGGAGGAGGGGGTAGAGCTCACAGGTCTGGCATCATCACCACCAGCTGTATGGAGATGTGGGGGAACAACAAGCTGTAGCACTGAGCCCTGTCCCGCATCCTTTCGAGTTGCAAGCAGTGTTACTCAGTGTGCTGTGAACAAAATATATCATCCCTGCCCATGCTTGCTGGACCACGTGTCAGCAGTAAGGTGGATTTTACGGCTGACTGCCTTGCCCAATGATGCCAGAACATGCCCTTCCACGTGATGGTAGAGAGATGGAATGGCCTTACGTGAAAAGTAGTTCGACTGGGAACCTGCCATTGTGGTACAGCACATTGTGCAAATTCACAGAAGGGGGCAGAATCTACCAGGCTGAAAGGCAGAAGTTGGAGAGCCAACAGCTTTGACAAGCTTGCATTCAGACACTGGGCATGTGGGTGGCAGGGACTGTATTTTTTTTTCCGCTGCAGAAGATGGGGCAGGGAAATTTGCCGGCTACAGTCTACAGCTGGTGGTGTGCTGCTGGTAGATGAGCTGCTAGGACCTTGGACACCCCGTACTATACCATCATCCCTGTCAGTGGAGGCTGCTGAAAGGTAATGACTCGGTATCGCAGGGGCAGACTGAAGTGGGTAAGAAGGAGGAGGAGGAGGGACAGATTTGTGCCCCTTTTGTGTGGCTTTTAGGTGCTCTTGCCAACAAGCTGAGTGGTTGGACGTTATTTGTGGTACCCAAATGGTTGGTGTTTTTGCCACGTTTGATGTGCCTGTGACACAGTTTGCAGATAGCAACAGTGCAATCTGCTACAGATGTGCTGAAAAAGGCCCAGACAGCTGAGCTGTGGGGAGTGGGCCGGTAGTAGGGATGAGCTTCGAGCTCGAGTCGAACTCATATTCGACTCGAACAGCGGCTGTTCGCCAGTTCGCTGAACAGCGAACAATTTGGGGTGTTCGTGGCAAATTCGAAAGCCGCGGAACACCCTTTAAAAGTCTATGGGAGAAATAAAAAGTGCAAATTTTAAAGGCTTATATGCAAGTTATTGTCATAAAAAGTGTTTGGGGACCTGGGTCCTGCCCCAGGGGGCATGGATCAATGCAAATAAAGTTTTAAAAACTGATGTTTTTTCAGGAGCAGTGATTTTAATAATGTTTAAAGTGAAACAATAAAAGTGTAATATTCCTTTAAATTTCGTACCTGGGGGGTGTAAAGGGGCGCATGTTTCCCGTGTTTAGAACAGTGTGACAGCAAAATTACATTTCAAAGGAAAAAAAGTCATTTAAAACTACTCGCGGCCATTAATAAATTGCCGGTCCGACAATACACATAAAAGTTAATTGATAAAAATGGCATGGGAATTCCCCACAGGGGAACCCCGAACCAAAATTTAAAAAAAAATGACATGGGGGGTCCCCCTAAATTCCATACCAGGCCCTTCAGGTCTGGTATGGATATTAAGGGGAACCCCGGCCAAATTTTTTTTTAAAAATGGCGTGGGGTCCCCCTCAAAATCTATACCAGACCCTTCAGGTCTGGTATGGATTTTAAGGGGAACCCCGTGCCAAAATTTAAAAAAAAAATGGCGTAGGGTCTCCTCAAAAATCCATATCAGACCCTTATCCGAGCACGCAACCTGGCAAGCTGCAGGAAAAGAGGGGGGACGAGAGCGCCCCCCTCCTGAACCGTACCAGGTCACATGCCCTCAACATTGTGAGGGTGCTTTGGGGTAACCCCCCAAACCACCTTGTCCCCTTCCTCCCCCTCTGCATCATGGGAAATGCCACAGGGCAGTCACCGTGCGTCAGCGGGGAGTGGGTTCACCGGGTGGCCCCGCCCTCCATTATATAAGAACCGTCAGAAGAGGAGAAGCGTCACACAGTGGGAGCCTCCCATCCCATCATGCTGGATGCGGAGCGGGCCAGAAGATGAAGGGAAGAAGACGCCGGCGCCGCGGAGGAAGATTCTGAAAAGCCCCCCGCCCACAGACCCCCACAACCACCGGGCAAGGGTTGTGGGGATGAGGCCCTTGTCCCCATCAACATGGGGACAAGGTGTTTTGGGGGGCTACCCCAAAGCACCCTCCCAATGTTGAGGGTATGTGGCCTGGTATGGTTCAGGAGGGGGGGCGCTCTCTCATCCCCCCTCTTTTCCTGCAGCCTGCCAGGTTGCGTGCTCGGATAAGGGTCTGGTATGGATTTTTGGGGAGACCCCACGCCATTTTATTTTTAAATTTTGGCGCGGGGTTCCCCTTAAAATCCATACCAGACCTGCAGGGTCTGGTATAGATTTTGAGGGGGACCCCAAGCCATTTTTGTTTTAAATTTTGGCCAGGGTTCCCTTTAATATCCATACCAGACCTGTAGGGCCTGGTATGAATTTAGGGGGACCCCCACGTCATTTTTTTTTAAAGTTTGGTTCGGGGTTCCCTGTGGGGAATTTCCATGCCATTTTTGTCAATTAACTTTTATGTGTATTGTCGGACCGGCAATTCATTAATAGCCGCAAGTAGTTTTAAAGTTCCCTTTGAAACGTCATTTTGCTGTCAGACTGTTCTAAACATGGGAAACATGCGCCCCTTTACAGGCATACTATAGACACCCCCCAGGTATGAAATTTAAAGGAATATTACACTTTTATTGTTTCACTTTAAGCATTATTAAAATCACTGCTCCTGAAAAAACTGAAGTTTTTAAAACTTTTTTTGCATTGATCCACGTCCCCTGGGGCAGGACCCAGGTCCCCAAACACTTTTTATGACAATAATTTGCATATAAGCCTTTAAAATTAGCACTTTTGATTATTCATGTTCGCGTCCCATAGACTTTAACAATGTTCACGTGTTCAAACAAATTTTTTGCCTGTTCGCATGTTCTGGTGCAAACCGAACAGGGGGGTGTTCAGCTCATCCCTAGCCCGGGAGATAACAGCTGCAGAATGTGATGGAATAGGGTGGCTGCTCTCTACTCTTTTTTGATGCCGACCTCCTTGGGGTTGTGCCGCCTTACCTGCAGTTTCCTCTTCTGCTCTATCTGGCACCCAAGTCACATCAGTGACCTCATCATCATCTCCATGTCTTCCATCTTCATCATTACCACTGGAGACAACTTGGCAATACGCTGCGGCTTGGGGAACATGAATGCCAATTTGTCTACCAGTGTTCCTCCCTCCCTCTAGGCTCATGTTCCTGTCATCCTCAACCTCAGAACCAGCATCTGAATCCAGTAATGGCTGGGCATCATCAAGGAGCAAGTGGCTGACGCTGTGGTCAAATAACTCATCTGACTCCTCAATGGCTGGTGTTAGGGCTATGGCAGGAATAGATGTGGACAAGGAGGCAGGTTTATCCACTCTGGCAACTGCAGGGGACTGCACACTTGTCTCTGCTTGTGTGACAGAGGTTGAGGAGGATGAGGAAGGTTTAGTAAGCCAGTCCACCACCTCCTCTGCATGCTGTGGCTGGATAGCACTAAACAGAGGAAATGTTGCCCTGTCTGAGGACTGACCACCACATCCACCTTTGCCTGTGAACACATTTGTTGCTGGCCCCCTTACAGTGCCAAGGGAACGTCTGCCTCTCCTTGTTGTTCTCCCAGACATTATTGGGAGGGAGGGGGCAGTGCTTATAAGTAAATGTAAAGGAGAAGTTGAAATCTGTATGTAGATGCACTTTAATCAATGTAAAGAGGTGTTTGGTGCCCTTTAATTTGAGTACTCATACTACACAGACACACTCCACGGATACAATATAATATACTGCAATATAATGTGCCAAACGTACAGTGATGCAGAGAACTATATGGCGTTAAACTGGCAGTAGTGCACACAGAAGTGAATGGCGTTAAACTGGCAGTAACGCACAAAACCATATGGCGCTAAACTTGTAGTAACGCACACAGAACTACATGGCGTTAAACTGGCAGTAACGCACGCAAAACCGTATGTCGTTAAACTGGCAGTAACGCACGCAAAACGATATAGCGTTAAACTGGCAGTAACGCACGCAAAACCATATGTCGTTAAACTGGTAGTTACACACGCAAAACTATATGGCGTTAAACTGGCAGTAACGCACGCAAAACGATATGGCGTTAAACTGGCTGTAACGCACAAAACTATATGGCGTTAAACTTGTAGTAATGCACACAGAACTATATGGCGTTGAACTGGCAGTAACGCACGCAAAACTACATGGCATTAAACAGGCAGTAACGCACACAAAGCAATATGTCGTTAAACTGGCAGTAACGCACTCAAAACAATATGGCGTTAAACTGGCAGTAACGCACGCAAAACTATATGGCGTTAAACTGGCAGTAACGCACGCAAAACTATATGGCGTTAAACTGACAGTAACGCACGCAATACAATATGGCGTTAAACTGGCAGTAATGCACGCAAAACTATATGGCGTTAAACTGGCAGTAACACACACAATACAATATGGCGTTAAACTGGCAGTAACACAGTCAAATAGATGGTGTTCAACCGTCACTACACTGAAGCTATCTGAGCTGTCTCGACTCTAGCTATATACTAATGTCAAGATTACTGACACGGTCTCACTACACTACACTGAAACTATCTGAGCTGTCCCTACTCTAGCTGCACACTAGGAAAAGGAATGGGAATGAGCCATGATTGGATAAAGTCATGATGACAGTGTCCAATCATGACTCTGACAGTGCTCTGTGCCCTGAAACAGGGCTTGCAATGCACTTTTCAACGCTACAATGCATTGTGGTCAGTTCGGGGGGCCGAACAAACGGTCGAACGACCCGTTTGTTCGGCTGTTATCCGAACGTCCAAACAACGAAAGTTCGGCCTGAACTTATGCTTGGGCTGAACCGTTCACCCATCCCTAGCGTTGTTTCGTCCCCAGTTAACCAGTAGGATAAGCCCCTGGTTTCGGTTACCCTTTCTTGGGCTGAGTCGTCCATCGAGATACAGGCTCTAATCGACTCTGGGGCTGCAGGCCTGTTCATTGATGCTGCCTTTGTATCGAAGCACTCGATTCCGCTGCAGCTGCAGGACACTCCACTTGCCATTGAGGCTCTTGACGGGAGACATCTACAACCTGCTCATGTGACTCATGAGACTGTTCCATTGTCCATGGCCGTAGGGGCCCTTCACCATGAGATAATCCAATTCCAAGTTATTTCCTCACCTAAGGTTACGCTGGTTATTGGTTATCCTTGGTTATAGAGGCACAACCCCTCTTTTGATTGGCTCCGTGCTGAGATTCACTCCTGGTCACCACAATGCAGTATGACATGCTTCCAGAAGGTAGCCAAGGTCCTATGATGCATTTGACAAAGGTCAAGCCGGTAGTTTGCCTCCACACCGGTCGTATGATTGCGCAATTGACCTTCAACCTGGTGCAATACCCCCTCGTGGCCAGGTTTACCCTTTGTCGGTCTTGGAGGATAAGGCCATGGAGGGATATGTTGCAGACGCACTTTCTCGAGGTTTCATCCACAAATCCTCGACTCCTGCTCGTGCTGGTATCTTCCTTGTGAAGAAGAAGAGTGGTGAACTTAGACCTTGTATTGATTATAGGGGTCTCAATCGTTTTACGATTAAGAATGCTTATCTGATTCCATTGATTATGGAGTTATTTGACCGCCTCAAGGGAGCAACGGTTTTCACGAAGCTTGATTTGAGAGGGGCATACAATCTTGTGAGGATTAAGGAGGGCGGCGAGTGGAAAATTGCGTTTTTTTTTTTTTCAAATAACAATTTTTATTATACATAAAGATATGTACATACATTAAACAGTAGTGTCGCATATAACTAAGTGCAACTGGTGGACAGTCAATCTGGTAAACAGTAATTTTCAGAATATAGTCATCCAAATACAGTAATGGTTTAACATTTTCCATAGCTACTAGGACTGTTAACCAGTAAATATCGTTGGTAATCTGGATATAGTTTATCAATGTAAGGAAGGAAAGAAGATAAAGGAGGAAAAAGGAAAAGAGGGATAAGAAGGGGAAAGGGGGAGGGGGCTCAACCACTGGCCTAGGGTGGGTCCTCTCGCCTGTGCCAATCCTCCCAGACCCTGTCATGAACCTCCAATCTATTTTGTAGTCTGGCTGTCATTTTCTCCATTAGTTCGATGTCTTTTATTCTGGTATAGAGGTCTGCTTGAGTAGGTGGGGCCTGTCTTTTCCAGTGGAGGGCTACCAGACATCTCGCTGCTGTAAGGACATGGCCAAGTAATTTCCTGGAGTGTCGAGATATACGTAATCCCGACACACCAAGAAGAAATAATTTCGGGGTTCTAGATACTTGTGCGCCAACAGGCGGTTCAATAATAATTGCGTTTCCGTCCAAAAGGGGACTATTTTGGGACATGACCAATAGATGTGATAGAAGGTCCCTCTGTCTTTCAGGCACCGCCAACATTGTCCGAGCTAGAAGGGTAGATGGTGTGGAGAACATCGGGTGTCATATACCATAAAAAAATAATTTTATAGGCGTTCTCTTTGTACAGTGTACAGAGTGAAATCTTGGCTGCTTGAGACCAGACTGTCTTCCATGTTGACTCTGAGATTTCCTCACCCAAAAACCTCTCCCAGCGGAGCATGTATGTATGTTTACCCTGGTCAGTAATGTCGTAGAAATTTAGTATCCGGTAAATATCAGAGATTAGCCCACGTCTGGCCGAACCTTACAGTATCAGGCCTTCAAAGGGGGTTGGGGCCGAGAATTGTAAGTTCAGGGCAAGTGATTGAGCATAGTGCCTGATCTGCAAGTATCCATAGAACACTTGCCGCGGTAAGTCAAATTTTTTCTGGAGGTCTGTGAAGGAAAGCAATCTACGTGTGCATGGATGCACCAGATGACCAAAATGGAATAGATCTCTCGTTGCCCATGGAGAAGACATCTGGTGTGTAAGGCCTGCAGGCAATGTGGGGTTGTAGAGGAATGACGTGAGGAGTGAACTTTCTGAGCATAGTTTATAAAGTCGTGATAATTTACGCCAAAGTGAACTGAGGTGGAGCATAGGGCCCAAGAGCTTAGTAGGATCTACCTTCACCATTGCATTCCATAGCATGCTATTTGGATGGACCGGTGCCATCCATAATTTTTCAATTTCTGTCCACTTATTATAAGACCGTTGGGTAAACCAGGAGGCTAAGGCTCGTAATTGGGTGGCTTGATAGTATTTAGTTAGGTCAGGGAAGGACAGCCCGCCGTCCGATCGCACCGCCGTCAGGACTGATTTTGGTATTCTATGTCTTTTGTAGTTCGAGACAAAGCATATCAGATCTGCCTGGAGTTTCCTCAATTCAGCCTGTGGTATTGGGATGGGAAGTGTTTGGAAAAGATAAAGCAGCTTTGGTAAGATAGCCATTTTAATAGAGGCTATCCTCCCTAATAGGGAGATATGACGAGCCTTCCATTTTTGCAGGAGGTCCCTTATGTTTTTGAAAAGGGGGGGATAATTAGCTCGGTATAAAGTGGAATAAGAAGGAGTTATCTGAACTCCCAAATATTTCAGGGATGATGTTTTCCAGTGGTAGGGAAAACATTGTTGCAAGTGTTGGGTCTCCTGTGTTGGGATATTAATGGGAAGGGCTTCTGACTTAGTTGCATTTATTTTGTAACCCAATAGAGATCTATATAGGTCAAGCTCAGCATGCAAGTTGGGGAGTGATATCCTAGGCTGGGTTAGGGTGAGTATGATATCATCGGCAAACAGTGCCAGCTTGAAATCCCTATCTCTCAGCAGGATTCCATGTATATTCGGGTTTTTTCGAATGGAGGCCGCCAGAGGCTCAACACACAACGCAAATAGTAGCGGTGAAAGCGGGCACCCGTGGCAGGTTCCATTCGCGATCGGGAAAGCCCGTGAGAGGGCAAAGGGAGTTTTTACCTGGGATGAGGGATTGGTGTACAGGTGTCTAATGGCTTGCAAAAAAGGACCCCGGAATCCCATGCAGTTCAACGTGGCGAACAGGAAGGACCAGCCAAGGCGGTTGAAAGCTTTTTCTGCATCCAAGCCGAGAATTAACGCCTCCAGCTTATTCCTGTTCGCCACATCTATCAGGTCGATAATTCGTCTCGTGTTATCCCCAGCCTGACACAGGGGAACAAAGCCCACCTGGTCCTTATGTATTAGAGAAGGAAGTATCAGGTTCAATCGCATCGAGAGAAGTTTAGTAAAGATTTTTAAATCAGAGTTTAGAAGTGCGATTGGCCTGTAACTGGCACATACTGAAGGATCTTTGTCAGGCTTGGGGATTAACATGAGGAACGACCTCTGCATGTCCTCGGGGATAGTGGTTTTCTGAAAGAAGGCGTTAAATAGCCTGTACATGTGGGGCAGGAGAATCGGGGGAAATGCCTTATAGTACTCATAAGGAAGACCATCTGGTCCGGGGGATTTATGTGAGGGCAGGGTTTTAATAGTGGCCGTTAGTTCTTCCTCTGTGATTGGGGCATTTAGTGACATTAGGTCCGTCCCCTGGATTTTGGGAAGTCCACTATCCTCCAGGTATTGTCGCATACGATCCTTCAAATCGGGAGGGAGCGGATCCTGGGGAATCTCAGGGTTATTATATAGGGTTGTGTAAAATTCTTCAAAGGCCCGAGTTATGTGTTGGGGGTGTGATAAAAGTGCCCCCTTCTTATCTTTAATTTGGTGGGGGGTGGAAATGTGGGAGCGCTCGGTTAATTTACGTGCCAGAAGGGTATGGGCTTTGTTGCCTTTATCATAATATGTTTGTTTTAGCCTAAGCAGTGCTTTCTCCACCTGTCCCAGCGCTATGTCTCGGAGAGTGTTTCTAAGGCAGACCACTTTTTTAAGGAGAGGTAGGGATGGTGAAGCCTGCAAACGAAGTTCTAGGTTTTTAAGATCTCTTTCGGCTTGAGTTTTAGATGCCATCGCATTTTTCTTCATAGCCAAAGAGATCGCGATGCATCATCCCCTAAGAACTGCCTTGTGGGCCTCCCAGACAATGGGGAGGGAGACTTCAGGAGTGTTGTTTTCTAGAAAGTAATTTTGTAAGGTTGTCTCTAGTTCCAATCTAGATGGGGCATGTTGGAGGAGGAAGTTGTTTAGTTGCCAATTGCTGGGTTTGCGGGTAGGAGTGCCTATGTCTAGTGATACAATTACTGGGGCATGATCGGACCAGGATATGGGTAAGATCTGAGCTGTTTTGATAGCGCGTAAAGTGGCATTGTTAACGAAAAAATAGTCTAATCGGGAATGCATACGGTGGGGAGCAGAGAAGAAGGTGTATTGTCTGTCTCCTGGGTGTAAAGCCCGCCATGCATCAAATAGGGCATGCCGTCTAGTTAATTGGCAAAATAATTTGGAGTCACGGGCGGCTCGAGTCTGAGGGGCTGTGGGATTAATCACTTGTCGGTCCAGGCCTACCGAATGAACTAAGTTAAAGTCTCCGCCAATGATCAAATATTCATTGGATAGCCTAAAAAGGCGTGCGAAGACCCTAGATAAGAAATGTATCTGATGGGTGTTGGGAGCGTAGACATTACAGATAGTTACCGCCTGCGTTTGCCACTGTCCTCTTAGAATTATATAGTGCCCCCTAGGATCAATTAAGGACTCAGTACATTTAAAAGGGGAACCTCTTTTAAACAGGATGGCCACACCCGCACGTTTGCGGGAACTAAAGGCCTGGTATACCTGGGGGTACTGTTTAGATGCAAAGGTGAAGGCGTCTCCTCTGTTAAAATGTGTTTCCTGCAGCATAGCTACATCTGCCCCAGATCGCCTGAGCTCCCTCAACGCAAGATGTCTTTTTTTGTTTGAGTTCAAGCCGTGGACATTAAACGACATGAGCCTAGCCATGGTCATTAGTGTATGAGTGCACTCGATTACTTAGCTTGTCCAGATGTGAGTCCTCTACAATTTCTAGGAGGCAGGTAGATCCGGACATGGGGTGCGACCAGGTGACCGTCCCAGACCAGCGGCGAGCCAGGAAGGGGAGGAGGGTGGGGAGGAGAGAGAGAAGGATGGGTGAAGAGAGAGAAAAAAGAAAGAGAAGGAGAGAGTTGGTTAGTAACATTTCAATTAGAAATAAACATTTCGTTGTTGTCCCGGGCAGTATATACCACCCAGACTCCGGAAAGTTCCAGTAGGTCCCACCGGTCAGCGCCTCCAATAAGGGCCCAGCCCGGGGGGGGCATAGCGAACCACCTAAAACAAAATCATCTGTGTTTAAGTTCTAAAAACAAGGTAACAATGGGGAACTTTAGTAAGGTAAACCTCTAGGGGGACTGGTGACCTGAAGAACCACCACTGACAGATCTCCAGAGGAAAAAAAAGCCCAATAATGAAAACTAAATAATAGGCGGGGGAGCCTAAGGGGGAATACATGTAACTGTGATGAGAGGGGCAGGAGTTAGGAGCAAGGCAGTCATCCTTTTTTAGGTTTAGATTTGGTAGAGCCTCTGGGGGAGTCCCGGTCCCTGGGACGTTTGGTTGGTGGGATCTTCTGCCAAACCACTGGAGGTGGCATTGGCGAGTCCACTAAGTCCTATTCAGGCAGTCGAGGGACGGGGATCTCCAAGGTGTCACAGAAGTTATCCAGGTCTTCAGGGAAGCGCAGTACTGCTGATTTTCCCTGCCGACGAGCAGTGAGGCTAAAGGGGAAACCCCATCGGTAAGTTATGTCATTTTCTTGAAGCAAAATGAGCAGGGGTTGGAGCAGTCTGCGTTTCTGCAAAGTGATCCAGGAAAGGTCTGGGAATAGCTGGACTTGCGTATTTTCGAAGAGCACTTTCTTTGTGATGCGGGCTTTGCGCATGATGTCCTCCTTCAGAGGAAAAGAGTGGATCCTGCATATGACATCTCGGGGTCTGGAGGCGGGCCCTTTGGGACGCAGGGCGCGGTGAGCTCGGTCCATTTCAATGGGTTTGTTTGGAGGGTCCCCCAGGAGGTCATTGAATAAGAGTTGGAGGGTCTCGTGGAGGTCCTCAGGACCCTCAGGTAGACCCCTGACTCGGATGTTGTTTCTGCGCCCCCGATTGTCCAAGTCTTCGATATGGCGTTGCATGTTCCGGAGCATTATATGATGGTCAGCCCCCGGCACTTGTGTACGATGTACCGCCAGCTTGGTCTCTTGTATTTCCTCCTCCGCCATTTCCATCCTTTCAGATAGATGTTTAAGGTTGGCATGTATCACTTAGATTTCCGCCCGGCAGGCAGGTTTAACCTCCTCTATGAGAAGTTTAAAATCCTCCTTAGTGGGGATAGCTTGAAGGTAGTCTTGCCATGAGGTGGGCTGTTGGAAGTGCGGGGTATGGCCCATGCGGTGTTGTGGGCTATGCGGTGGGGGGATTCCCTTTGGGGAATGGGGGGGTGCAGGTTTCCGGGAGTCCCAAAATTGGAGCTGGGGGGGCTCCGTGTCCCCCCATGGAGGCCTTTGTGGGTAAGAGGGGTGACCCCCTTCCAGGATGTCCATAGGACAGTCTACGTGCTGATGTAACTGCCTTTGTAGCTGCCTGTTCCATTAGTGCCCAGAGTAAGACTCCAGGACACCTTCTAGTGGGCCTTCTACAACCCATACCCAATGGAGACAGGCCCTGGACCCACCTGTCTGAGAATTTCATTGTGGAGTTACCCAACTCCAAGGGCAACACAGTTATCCTTATGGTGGTATACCGGTTATCGAAAATGTCTCATTATATTCCACTTAAGAAGTTGCCCACTTCAAAGGAACTGGCTTCCATTTTTGCTTGGGAAATCTTTCGCTTACATGTCCTACCCAAGGTGATTGTCTCGGACAGGGGTGAGTTTGTGTCCAGATTCTGGCGAGCCTTTTGTGCACAGTTGGGAATTCAGCTTGCTTTCTTCTCTGAGTATCACCCACTGTCTAAAGGGGTCGCATAACGAGCCAATCAATCCTTGGAGAAATTCCTACGTTGCTATATTTCTGACCTTCATAACAACTGGTCAGACCTCTTACCGTGGGCGGAGTTTGCTCACAATAGTGCCTTGAATTCTGCTTCCCGATTGTCCCTGTTTAGGGGAACTATGGTTAACAACCTTCCATGTTGCCTGACTCATTTGTTCCGCAGAATATTCCTGCATTAGAGGAGCATATCTGTGGTCTTCGTTCCACCTGGGCACAAGTCCAGAAGACTTTGCGACATGCTAACGATAGGTACAGACTCCATGCTGACCGCAGATGCCTGCCTGCACCTTACTACCAGGTTAGGGACAGGGTCTAGCTGTCATCTCGCAACCTCCAACTTCATGTTCCCTCTCTGAAGTTCGCACCTCGGTTTATTGGGCCTTTCTGTATTCTTTGCAGGATTAACCCAGTGATTTACGCATTAATCCTTCCTTCTAATATGCGTATCTCAAATGTATTTCATGTCTCCTTATTAAAACCTTTGGTCTGCAACCACTTTACCACCTCAGTGCCTCATCCTCACCCTGTACAGGTTAAGAACCATGAGGAGTATAAAGTACAATCCATTGTTGACTCCCATAGGTTCAATGGGCGCATACAGATCCTGGTGCATTGGAAAGGGTACGGTCCGGAGGAACACTCTTGGGTCTCATTCTCAGACGTACATGCCCCTCTCCTCCTTCGTGATTTCCATAGACATTTTCCCCTCAAGCCTGGTGGTCCTCCAAGGGGGAGGGGTAATTTAGAAGGGGGTACTGTCAGAGCTTGGTCAGCCCTTCCTTCTCTGAGCTGGCTGCTCAGCTGTCGGCTAATTGCCAGCTCCTATCTCTCCACAGTGACTCATCTGTTGATGATATCTTGCTCGTCAGTCCTGCCTACTTAAGTCATCCAGCCCAGATGATCTCTGCCTTCGCCTTGGTCACATCTCTAGAGACGCTCTCCTGTGTTCCTGTTAAAGATTTATTTGGCTGACATTCCTTCTGGCTCCAGATCCTGCTTTCTGTTCTACTACGCTCATCTCTTGCTCCCTGACGTTTTGGCTTGTCTGAGTATCCGTTCTGGTTCCTGAACTCTGGCTATGTTTTGACTACGTTTTGCTCTGTTTACCTTTTTTTATTATTATTAAACAAGTGAGATTTAACTATACTTCTGTCTCAGTCTGATTCATGGTTTCTGACACAAAGGAGGTTCCAAGTAGGACATTTTAAAATATAATTAAAATGCATTTGCGTTATATTACTTTTTTAGGAGTAAAAAAAATAGTTTAATAATAATAATTTTAACTTTACAGCACACTGCATGGATATTCCTTCATTTAGTTCTATCTGCAAAGTTTCTATTTATTACTGCTTATTTACATTTGTAGTCAAAATTTACCATTTACTGGAATATTGTTTGCCCAAATACTACTCATATAAACGATCATAATTTTAAAATGATCAATGTAATGCACTTGAATGCTAACTTTTTATCTTTATAAGTCTCTTATCACATCATTAGAGTGCATACCCTGTCTCTTATGTCCTTGATCAAGACTGATTGAGTAGGCATAACATTACCTACATTTCTAAGAAATTATAATACACGGGATTTAATTTCTTTAAAAGGTGAATTTATCTTTTTTCTTGGCATATAATATGACAAACCAATCTACAGTATATTGATTCTGCTTTAAACATTCATTTCTGCATGCTAATTAAAGTATCATCTCTGACTGACTTTGAATATAAATTCCTACCTTTTTATTGGTTAATGTTTCTATAATTTTCTCAATCTGGTAGCAAGGTGACAATTAAAAAAAAATGTGATTGTATTTCATTTAAACAGTTACATTGTACCTAAGTTAAATATGTTGAAGCTTACTAGTTCTTAGATAGGGTGGCTGCTTTAGGTATCTTTTTCCAAGCACTTCATCCTTCCCTAGTGATCCTGCCAGTAACACATTTTTTATCCTAAGGTAACAACTCTTCTTCACTGTTTTGTATCTGTGGAGGAGCAGTAGTGCTACCCAAGGACAGGAACACATAATCCCCCCCCCCTCACCATGTTGTCTTCATAATTACATAGAGGGTGTTGCTTTGCAGTACACCTGAGATAGCAGGGAAAGTTTGGTAAAGATACATTTTTTTCTGTACCTGCAGAAACTGTGCTTAGTATGAAAAAGAAAATGAATGTATCCATTGCAGCATATTACGTGTGTGTGTGTGTTGCGAGAACTCATTTCAAAGGACACAGCCACTCACTTTTCTTCTTTTTAATGGTTTTCTTGCCCAGTTTTATTAAAAAAAAGTTCCAGAAATCAAAATCAACAGGTTTCCCTTGCAGGAGTTTTTAGCACTTCAATTCCAAAGAAATCCGTATTCAACCCCCTGGCTTACACATGCAGTACTCCTGCTCTGGCCTTATCCTTTAGGCCCTTTGTCTGACTCCTACAGTCCATTTTCATACACAACTATGTGCACATACCTTGCAGCCCATTGCTGCTATGTCTCAGCCCATCGCTGCTATGGCTCCCACCTGTCTCTTCTAGGTGGAGCTCTCCTGACTCCTGGCAGCGATCTCCTCTGTCTGCTGGGGAGTCCAGAAACCTAGTAATGTTTGTCCTAAAAGCCTAGCACACACCTGCCCAATTAGTGTGCTAGTAGTTCTCAAAACATGCACCCAGGATTAGAGATTTCATCCCACCCAAATTGCTAAGAAATCTCCAGGCACCAAGTTCCAAACCAGCTTTTGGCAACTGATGAGCAAACTGAAAAGCGAGTTTCCTCTGAATGATACAATTTCTCTGGAGCCCCTTAAACTGCCTGGATGAGACTTCTGCATCTTTAACTCTTTTCACACTATGGAAGAGCACAGAACTGCCACATATCCCCCCCCCTTTTTTTTTTGACCCAGGAGGAGGCAGAACACATATGTCTAGACTCCTTGCTTTGGCCCCTCTGTGCCAGCTATCACCTGCAAGGGGCCAATCCTGTCTGACTTCATTTTCATCAAAGAGAAACTCTGCTTCCTGTCTTGTGAGGTGACTTCCCCTGTGTCCCCCTGCTACTCTTACTTGTCTCTATAATGACACCGCCATGCCTTTTTACATATATGCTTCCAAAAGTGCTGTCTGCCTATTTTCCGTGGGACCACACTAGCCTTCTTACCATTAGGGAATTTAGCAATTTGGGTATCTTTTTAAGCATGAGGTTAACATTTGAGCTTTAAAGGATACATTCATATTTTCAGGCAGAATTTCACTTTTCATAATAAATAGAAGCGTTTCCCAATGCCATTTCTGGTCTAGCCATCTCAATGTGCTTATCTCTCACTTACCTTATCCACAGGAGGTTTAAAATCTTGTCAGTTTATTTGAATGTATAAAATGATTTTTAGATTCCATCACTTCCTGTAGATTGTCTCCCAGCATTCACTTCCTGTAGGCCATCTCCCAGAAGCCTTCACTTCCTTGTTGCTCCACAGAAGTGGGTGTGATAGGGTGTGTTCACCACTCTGGACCAAACATTCCTCATTACAATACTACCTTCCACCTACTTCCTATACAAGCTGATTGTAAAATCTCCTTTAGATCTCCCATCAGATGTGTAGTACAAGGGCCTGTCTGATTTGATACAAATTGAATGGATAGTTCAGGTGTGTACTCCTTTTCCATAGTTCTGGTAAATCTAAATTAAATTGTACAGAAATTTTATAATCAGATTGCATAGTGCATGGCCATCTTTATACAAGTAGGTAGGAGGGAGTGGACAGAGACACATAGTTGTCAGGCCTCATTTGCGTAGTGAAAACTCAGATTCCCGCAAGTGTTTGTTTTGGGTGTTTTGGAGCATTTTCGCTCATCAGGCATAGTGCAGCTCATTCATTTGAATGGGCTGCCTTACACGTGACAATCATTCTATAACCTTTTTTGGAACAGAGCATGATGTGTTATTGCAGTTTTTGGTGCATTTGCTTCATTTGGGGTGCCTTTAACATGTAATGACAACACAAGCACAATGCACATTTACAGCGTGTTTTTGAAATGCATGGCAAACTGCGCATTTTCTATGTGGTTTGCCATGCGTTTAGAAACACATAGATGTGAATGGAAGCCTCATTGCCTCACTGTAAATATCTTATCTATGATCTTTTATGGTCAGTCATGTGACCTTCGGCTCCTCTATTTCTCCGATCTATGGGGGGAGGGGCCAAGATCCCCCTCCGAGATCATCCGGAGAGGTCACTAGACTGCTGTGACTGGCCAAAAGAGATTAAAGATAAGGTATTTGCAGGCTTTGTTTTACAAAAACATTTACATAGTGTAGGAGAGATTAATCTAACAGAGGAGTTGGCTGTAATTGTTCTTTACTTTTACTGCCTGCTACTAATAGCAGCAGGAGGGGGGATGAAAGGGGGTGAGACACACACAGGAGCTGACATTTTGAGAGGGAGGGGGAGAGGGAGAGAGGAGAGCTGCAGGATGACAGAGGCACGTAACCTTACCACGGTAAGCAGGTGTCAGCAGCCATGATTATTATGGTCAGCACAGACAGAGGGACACAGAAACTGGCAGATTTAACCAGGTTTTTTACATTACAGAAAGGGGCAGATTAGACAGCACAAGCACTGTGCTGTTTAATCAGCCATAAGGGAACAGGAGCTCTTTTTGTTTTTTTTTTTTTAGGGTTACAACCACTTTAATGATTATTACTCTGAATGGTCTAAGGTTATCAGTGGTGTACCCCAAGGTTCAGTGTTGCGACCCTTTCTTTTTAATATATTTAAAAATGATACAGTGTCTTGGATTAAAAGTACAATTTCAGTCTTTGCAGATGACACCAAGCTATGCAGTGGAATAACGTCCTTATCCTGTTCAGATCCGCACTATAGCCGAATGACGGCTACAGCGCAGATTGGCTTTGCCAGGAGGCCGTCTATTGATGTCCTTCCCTTTCAAAGCTGGCCACGCCCCCCTTAAGGGGGCGTATGGCACGCTCTGTGATCACCTGAGTCAATGAGACTTGGGTGATCACAGATCTGAGTAAGGGGCCGATCCCGGCCCCTTACTACGTGATCAGTTGTCAGCCAATGACAGCTGATCACAAGATGTAAACAGAGGATCAGTAATTTTTTTTTTTCTTCTCACGCTGACAGCGTGAGAATAAAAAAAGCTGGTCGCCGGCTTCTGTTTGAAGGGACATCGGTCCCGGAGAGGAAGATGCGAAGCTTCCTCATATGTGCCCACAAGTACGACATGCAAGTGCCACCTGCCAGTGCCATAAATTAGTGCCCACAGTGCCCCCAATCAGTGCTCACAGTAGTACGTGCCAGCAATCAGTGCCACCTATCAGTGCCCACAAGTGCCACCTATCAATGCCCACCAGTGATGCCAATCAGTGCCTCTTCAGTGCCACCTAGCAGTCCTGCCTATCAGTGTTACCTACCAGTACTGATCAGTGCCCATCACTGCCACCCATCAGTGCCCATCACTGCCAGCAATCAGTGCCAGCTATCAGTGCCACCTATTAGTGCCCACCAATGCCACCTATCAGTGCCCACCAGTGCCACCTCATCAGTACCAACCAGTGCCGCCTATTAGTGCCCATCAGTACCGCCTTATCAGTGCCCATCAGTGCAGCCTATCAGTGCCCATCATTGCAGCCTATCATTGCCCATCAGTGTAGCCTCATCAGTGTACATCAATGAAGGAGAAAAATTACCTGTTTGCAAAATTTATTAACAAAATATAAAAGGGTTTTTTTTTTCTTAAATCTGTCTTTTTAAATTTTTTTAACAAAAAATAAAAAACCCAGAGGTTATCAAATACCACCAAAAGAAAGCTTTATTTGTGGGAAAAAAACATGATAAAAATTGAATTTGGGTACAGTGTTGTATGACCGCACAATTGTCGTTCAAAGAGTGTCAGCACTAAAAGCTGAAAATTGGTCTGGGCAGGAGGGGGGTTTAGGTGCCCAGTAAGCAAGTGGTTATAAGATATCTCCAACTTACAAGCCAACTGCTATGAACTGTTTAATTGGGCAACTATGTGGCAGATGAGGTTTAATGTTTATAAATGTAAAGTTATGCACTTGGGGGCTAAGAATATACATGCATCATACATACCTGGGGGAGTACAACTGTGGGAATCAATGGTGAAGAAGGATCTGGGTGTTTTGGCAGATCATAAGCTTACTAATAGCATGCAATGCCAATCTGCAGTTTACAAAGCAAGCAAACTCCTTTCTTGCATTAAGAGAGGTATGGACAGCAGCAAATTGGTTCATTCTTTGCTGGGTTTTTTGTTTTCCTCTGGATCAACTGTGGGTAAAGGATTGTGTATAGGATTGTATGGTTTTTTTTAGGGTTTATTTATATATATATATATATATATATATATATATATATATATATATATACATAGTGGGGACGGAAAGTATTCAGACCCCCTTATATTTTATACTCTTTGTTATATTGCAGCCATTTGCTAAAATCATTTAAGTTAATTTTTTTCCTCATTAATGTACACACAGCACCCCATATTGACAGAAAAACACAGAATTGTTGACATTTTTGCAGATTTATTAAAAAAGAAAAACTGAAATATCACATGGTCCTAAGTATACAGACCCTTTGCTCAGTATTTAGTAGAAGCACCCTTTTGATCTAATACAGCCATGAGTCTTTTTGGGAAAGATGCAACAAGTTTTTCACACCTGGATTTGGGGATCCTCTGCCATTCCTCCTTGCAGATCCTCTCCAGTTCTGTCAGGTTGGATGGTAAATGTTGGTGGACAGCCATTTTTAGGTCTCTACAGAGATTCCAAATTGGGTTTAAGTCAGGGCTCTAGCTGTGCCATTCAAGAACAGTCACAGAGTTGTTGTGAAGCCACTCCTTCATTATTTTAGCTGTGTGCTTAGGGTCATTGTCTTGTTGGAAGATAAACCTTCCGCCCACTCTGAGGTCCTGAGCACTCTGGAGAAGGTTTTCATCCAGGATATCCCTATACTTGGGCGCATTCATCTTTCCCTCGGTTTCAACCAGTCGTCCTGTCCCTGATGCTGCCACCACCATGCTTCACTGTTGGGACTGTATTGGACAGGTGGGGAGCAGTGCCTGATTTTCTCCACACATACCGCTTAGAATTAAGGCCAAAAAGTCCTATCTTGGTCTCATCAGACCAAAGAATCTTATTTCTCACCATCTTGGAGTCCTTCAAGTGTTTTTTAGCAAACTCCATGCGGGCTTTCATGTGTCTTGCACTGAGGAGAGGCTTCCGTCGGGCCACTCTGCCATAAAGCCCTGACTGGTGGAGGGCTGCAGTGATGGTTGACTTTCTACAACTTTCTCCCATCTCCGGACTGCATCTCTGGAGCTCAGCCACAGTGATCTTTGGGTTCTTCTTTACCTCTCTTACCAAGGCTCTTCTCCACCGATAGCTCAGTTTGGCCAGACGGCCAGCTCTAGGAAGGGTTCTGGTCATCCCAAACGTCTTCCATTTAAGGATTATGGAGGCCACTGAGCTCTTAGGAACCTTAAGTGCAGCAGAAATTTTTTTGTCACCTTGGCCAGATCTGTGCCTTGTCACAATTCTGTCTCTGAGCTCTTTAGGCAGTTCCTTTGACCTCATGATTCTCATTTGCTCTGACATGCACTGTGAGCTGTAAGGTCTTATATAGACAGGTGTGTGGCTTTCCTAATCAAGTCCAATCAGTATAATCAAACACAGCTGGACTCAAATGAAGGTGTAGAAGCATCTCAAGGATGATCAGAAGAAATGGACAGCATCTGAGTTAAATATATGAGTGTCACAGCAAAGGGTCTGAATACTTAGGACCATGTGATATTTCAGTTTTTCTTTTTTAATAAATCTGCAAAAATGTCAACAATTCTGTGTTTTTCTGTCAATATGGGGTGCTGTGTGTACATTAATGAGGAAAAAAATTAACTTAAATGATTTTAGCAAATGGCTGCAATATAACATAGAGTGAAAAATTAAAGGGGGTCTGAATACTTTCCATCCCCACTGTATATATATAGATATAGATATATCTATATATATATAGATATATCTATATCTATATATATATATATCTATATCTATATATATACACTGTATACAGTATATATATATAGATATAGATATATATATATATATATATATATATTAAAGCAGAAATAAACTCTTCCATCCTTCACAGCCAAGGCACCTGCCATGGTGGTGCTCATGTGATAATTTATGACACCCGCCAACCGATGGCTTTACTGTTCATTTGAGAACGCAAGCATCTGTGACATGGCATGAATTGTATATAACTGGGAAAAAGTTTAATCCATATGTTTAGTTCTGCTTTAATTTATGTTGGGATTTAGTGAGAAAAGGAGATTGAAGATGGAGAAGTGTGAACCAAGGAATGGAAACATTTGTTTGTAAATGCAGGGTGCAAATGGGACCAGGTAAAAACAGGGACAGACTTTGCATGAAGATTCTAAAGATGTAAAAGTTTGTGGTGCTATTGTGACCCAAATTTTTAACCAATCCTCTTCAGATTTAGAGGTATGTGGGTCCCTCTCCTGCTTGGGGACATAGTTATGATCAAAGAGATTTGATAAAGAATTGTGAGTAGACGAAAGAAATTAATTTAGGAGAAATTGCTGAATAAAATCCTAAAGACGGCCAGCAACATGTCCCGGGACTTGTCACAAATAAGTGAAGGAATCCAATTTTGTGGGTATCTAAAAATTTAGGATTGGATGCTTTATGTTTACCTTTTATGTGTGGCTAACTATGGATGGATCCATTAGCCAAAAATGAGTATGCAAAAGGGAAATTATTAGCAGTCCACCAAAAAGCATTTTGGGTCATTCCAATCGGGGTGAATAGAGGGTTCTTCAGCAAAGGAAGCATTGGTAGATGTGGGTAAATTAACTTTTCTAGAGTATTTGATGCTATTCCGGATCTTGGGGGTCTGGTAGAAAAAGGAATCAACATTGCAGGCCTCAGATGGGCTAGGAGCCAGAGCAAGGATAGAATATAAGGGGTAATATGGAGCCTTCAAATCCACCAAAATTTTTGCTTGAGAATAAAGGCACATTATTAATTTGAACTCCCTTAAATAATTTGAGAAAGTTTGGAAAGCCTGAGTCTTCTTGGCATTTGTGGATAAAAAGGTTAAAAAGAGTATGTTTAGTATGTTTAGAAATGATGCATTTTGTGGGTAAGGGTATGCAAGGGGATCAATAGCTAAGAAGCACAGAATAGGAGAGAGGAAACAGCCTTGGCAATTTCCCCATTCCATGGGAAATTCTGGAGAGAAGTGTTCAGGGTAGTGGACACAGACAAATGGGTTGTGATAAAGACCCTTGTTACATGTAACATGTAACATGTTGCTAATCGCCAGTTCCCCTCACCCCCTGAGTGATCCCCATGACAGTAGGTAGTGGTCCCCCCAGCCTCTGTTATGTTTAAAAATGGCATGTTGTGCAGGGCTCTATCCACATGACCAAGTCATTCATTCACAGTGATATGCCAGTCACAGCAGCAGATGGACTTGTAATTCTCAATTAACTATGAGATCGGAGCCTTTATAGTCCACTGACACTTCCTGTAGCTTAGCAACTGTCTGCCTATAGAGAGGTATGGGCAGATAACTGTACAAAGTGTCTGACATTGCACCCACAATCCACTAATCACAGGTGTAATGCTCTGCAGACTCCTGGGAGAAATAAATTAACTTTTTTTTTTATTTGCAAAAGCATGTAAAGGTAAACTTATCCTTGAAAATAATCAATGAGATGTTGCCTAGGAGCTTATGGGTTATATTGGGTTGGAAAGTAGCAGGTCTACTGTACAGTTTGGTAAGAATATCAGGAAACTGATGCAGTTAGAAAGGTAAATTGAAGGTTTAGCAGAGATAGTGTCATCATGCAGGCAAAGTCTGTTTGGTTTAGTTCTTTTAGGCTTAAGGTTAAGAAGGTTAAAGCATGAAGGCGTGCCTGTCCAGCTCGGTGGATAGCTGCTTGCTAGAAACGCTCCGCTCTCTCCTTCAGTGGGGACTCAGAGACAAAAGAGGATTATTATCTGCCCCATTGGGGCCGCCACTTTCCCTTTATCCTCCGACACCATGTCCAGTCAATGCAAGGCTCCAAAACAGCCTCAGAAGCTCACAGACTTCTTCCCTGCAATGAGACTTGGCTGCAGCCAAGATGGCACCGGCAGCACTCAGAGTGGCTCTCCTGCCCACTGTTTGAGGGTAATCCTGGTGAGTCTTCTCCACCCTTGTCACCTACTACTGACAGCCCACTTAAATCCAGATCCAGAAAAGAGAAACTTGCATATGACACACAGATACAGCAGCTTATACCCCTTCTCTGCCATCTCTACAATTACAATCTACCGTAGAGGCTTCCCTAGCTACTGATCAGCCTGTCTCTTATTATTATACAGGATTTATATAGCCCCAATCGTTTGCACAGTGCTTTACAACAGTAGGGCAGACAGTACAATTACAATACAATTCAATACAGGAAGAATGAGAGGGTCTTGCCCGTTAGAGCTTACAATTTAGGAGGGACGGTCAAGTGATACGAAAGGGTATTAACTGTAGGGGATGAGCTGATGAAGAAAATAAAAGAACAGTTGATAGGTGGAGGCAGAGTAGGCTTCTACAAAGAGAAATGTTTTTAGGGATCGCCTAAAAGTAGATAGATTGTAGATTTGGAGATAATCTGACAGATTAGGGTATTCCATAGGATGGGAGAGGCTCTGGAGAAGTCCCGGAGGCCTAATATGGGAGGAGATGATGAGGGAGCTAGAGAGCAAGAGGTCTTGGCAGGAACGAAGAAAACGATTAGGTTGGTATTTTGAGACTAGGCTAGTAATGTAGCTGAGCACAGAGTTGTGAATGGCTTTGTAACTTATTGTTAGTATGTTGAATTTAATTAGTTGGGTAAGTGGCAGCCAATGGAGGGATTGGCAGAGAGAGGTAGCAGACACTGATTAAGGTGGATGAGTCTGGCAGCAGTATTCATGATGGTCTGAAGGGGGGATAGCTTATGTAAAGGTAAGCCAATGAGGAGGAAGTTGCAGTAGTCAAGGCAAGAGATAACCAGGGAGTGAACCAGGAGCTTTGTGGTTTCATTGGTTGGCCACGGCTAATCACATGGTACAAATGGGTTATGATTGACCCTGTCTGTACCATGTGATCACTGTGACCAATCACAGCTAGCAAAACAATTGTATAGAATGAATGGCATGAAAGGAAGCCATTCATGGTTTACAACTTTAATGTGGTCTAATGTGATTGGTCACAGCGATCACATGTTACCAGCAGCAGGCCGGTACATTGATCAGTCATCTGCTGTGTCCAGTGAACACAGCAGGAGACAGATCATGCTGGAGCATGGCCCAGAGTGGTCATATGACGTCCTCACAGAACAATAGGGTTCCCGCCATCCATCATTTTACAATGACGTGGACGGGAAGCACTTAACATTGGCAGACTTAGAAGACCGATCATGGAGAAACAACATCAAGTTCAGGAGTATTGCTGAAACTATTCTTCAGTTTGATCTTGTGGTATATATTCAGCAGCTAATGACAGCTCACCTACCCTCGCTCACTAATTTGCAATGACTATAGATACAGCCCACAGAATTCCTAAGCCACAGTTTTTACCCATGAGTAAAAACCCATGAGATGTATTGACACATATACATTTTTTATGTGGAAGAGAAGCTAAAGTCAACATGTCAACAGCGCAAAATTCTCTGGCCTTGCCTGCTCCTTATGCTGGTGATACACTTTATGCATACTTGTCCCAACTAACACTGCTCTATAGGAAAAAGCTGGTCACATTAGGGTTGGTCGAACAGTTCGGCCCGAGCATAAGTTTGGGCCAAACTTTCATTGTTCAGTCGTTCGAACAAAAGGGTCGTTCGACCATTTGTTCGGCCACCCTAACCAACCACAATGCATTGCGGCGCTGAACAGTACATTGCAAGCCCTGATGGGCTGAAGCAGTGAAAGCTTAAGCCAATCAGTGCACAGAGCACTGTCAGAGTCATGATTGGACACTGTCATCATGACTTTATCCAATCATGGCTCATTCCCGCCCCACAGTATAAAAGTATTTTTTCAATGGCAGCCATTTTCAGTGTGATTTCAGCGTGGAGAGAGATAGCACGGGGCTCTGTTCAGTGCTAATAGTTAGTGGTCTATACTGTGCTATTTTGCTTCAATTGTCAGTGAAGAATATTAGTTTAGTGTCAGTCTAGGGATAGTGTGAGTCTAGTGAGGAGAACCATTATTCAGCTTTGCATAGTGTGTAGCTAGAGTAGGGACAGCTCAGTTTCACTGTAGTGTAGTGAGACCGTGTCATTCATACATACATTAGTGTAGAGTAGGGTCAGCTCATATAGTTTCAGTGCAGTGTAGTGAGACCGTGTCAGTAATCTTTACAGAGTAGGGGCAGTTCAGATAGCATCTGTGTAGTGACGGTTGAACACCGTCTATTTGATTGCGTTACTGCCAGTTTAACGTCATTTACTTCTGTGTGCATTACTGCCAGTTTAACGCAATTTACTTCTGTGTGCGTTATTGCCAGTTTAACGCCATATAGTTTTGTGTGCGTTACTGCCAGTTTAACGCCAAGTAGTTCTGTGCGCGTTACTGGCAGTTTAACGGTATATAGTTTTGTGTGTGTTACTGCCAGTTTAACACCATATAGTTCTGTGTGTCACTGTACGTTTGGCGCAATATATGGCAGTATATTATAGTGTATCCATGGAGTGTGTCTGTGTAGTGTGAGTACTCAAATTAACCACATGCCGACCGGGCCATAGCCGAAAGATGGCTACAGCACGGTCAGCTTATTCTGGGTGGGCGTCCATGGACGTCCTCACAGAATTGCGCTCCCGCGCGCCCCCTGGGGTGTGCATTCGGGAACATCCGTGACCGTGGGGTCCCAGATCACGGTAAATTGCTGCTGATAGTGGCCGTGTACCATGTGATCGCTCCGTCATATGAGGGAGCATCACTTGTAAACAAACAGGTCGGTACAGTGTGAGAAGAGAGAGGGAGAGATAGTTTGCAGTGCTGTGGGCACTACAGATCCAGCCCACAGCGCTGCTCAGTGACCATACTATGGCAATACTCTGCAATACTATGGCAATACTCTGCAATACTATGGCAATACTATGCCATACTCTGCAATATTATGGCAATACTCTGCAATACTATGGCAATACTATGCAATACTCTGCAATACTATGGCAATACTCAGCAATACTATGGCAATACTATGCAATACTCTGCAATACTATGGCAATACTCTGTAATACTATGATAATACTCTGCCAATACTCTACCAATACTCACCAACACTCGCCAATGCTCGCCAATACTCTGCCAATACTCGCCAATACAATAATTTTAACAGAAACAAAGAAAGCTCTATTTGTGTGAAAAAAGGACACACATTTCAAATGGGTACAGTGTTGCTTGACTGAATAATTGTCATTCAAAGTGTGAGAGCACCGAAAGCTGAAAATTGGTCTGGTTAGGAAGGGGGTTTAAGTGCCCAGTGGTCAAGTGGTTAAAGTGCACCAAACACCTCTTTACTTCGATTGAAGTGCATCTACGTACAGATTTCTACTTCTTCTTTACATTTGCTTATATGCAATTTTAGGGGGACCCCCACGCATTTTTTTTTTAAATTTTGGTTTGGGGTTCCCCTTAATATTCATACCAGACCCAAAGGGCTGGGGGGGGACCCATGCTCTTTTTTTCATTGAGTTTTACCTATATTGCCAAGAACCGACAATTCATTACAGCCGTGATCAGTTTTAATTGACAATTTTTCCTTTAAAAATGTAATTTGCTGTGGTACTGTTCTAAACACGGGAAAAATGCGCCACTTTACAGGCATAATATAGACACCCCCTAGGCATGATATTTAAAGGAATATTTCATTTTTATTGTTTCACTTTAAGCATTAAAAAAATCACTGCTCCCGAAAAAACGGTAGTTTAAAAAAAAAAAAAATTGCATTGATACACATCCCCTGGGGCAGGACTCAGGTCCCCAAACACTTTTTATGACAATAACTTGCATATAAGCCTTTAAAATGAGCACTTTTGATTTTTCATGAGCATGTCCCATAGACTTTAACGGTGTGTCAGAGGGGGGGCGGGGTCACCGGGTGGCCCCACCCTCCGTTATATAAGAGCCATCAGAAGAGGAGAAGCGTCACACAGCGGGAACCTCCCATCCCATCATTCTGGATGCGGAGCTGCCCAGAAGACGCCGGCGCCGCGGAGGAAGATGCCGGACGAGAACACTGGAGGAAGAACCAGAAGAACCAGAAGAAGAAGAAGATGGAGGAAGAAACCGAAGGAAGATAGAAGAAAGAAGAAGCATTTCAATAAAGGAACTGTCAAACCTCTCTCTTGTCATTTTTAACATTTTTGACACTTTTTTTGTGAAATGGTAGGGGTAGTTTTGTACCCCCTTACCATTTCACACAGGGGGGAGGGCTGGAATCTGGGGGTCCCCTTGTTAAAGGGGGCTTCCAGATTCCCATAAGCCCCCTGCCCGCAGACCCCCACAACCACCGGGCAAGGGTTGTGGGAATGAGGCCCTTGCTCCCTTCAACATGGGGACAAAGTGTTTTGGGGGCTACCCCCAAAGCACCCTCCCAATGTTGAGGGCTTGTGGCCTGGTACGGTTCAGGAGGGGGGCACCCTCTCATCCCCCCCTCTTTTCCTGCGGCCTGCCAGGTTGTGTGCTCGGATAAGGGTCTGGTATGTATTTTTGAGGAGACCCCACACCATTTTTTTTTTTACATTTTGGTGTGGGGTTCCCCTTAAAATCCATACCAGACCTGAAGGATCTGATATAGATTTTGAGGGGGACCCCACGCCATTTTAAAAAAAAAATTTGTCCGGGGTTGCCCTTAATATCCATACCAGACCTGAAGGGCCTGGTATGGAATTTATGGGGACCCCCACATCATTTTTTTTTACATTTTGGTTTGGGGTTCCCCTGTGGGGAATTCCCATGCCGTTTTTATCAATGAACTTTTATGTGTATTGTCGGACTGGCAATTCATTAATAGCCGCGAGTAGTTTTAAATGACTTTTTTTCCTTTGAAATGTCATTTTGCTGTCAGACTATTCTAAACAAGGAAAACATGTGCCCCTTTACAGGCATACTATAGACACCCCCCAGGTACAAAATTTAAAGGAATATTACACTTTTATTGTTTCACTTTAAGCATTATTAAAATCACTGCTCCCGAAAAAACGGCCGTTTTAAAACTTTTTTTTTGCATTGATCCATGTCCCCTGGGGCAGGACCCAGGTCCCCAAACACTTTTTATGACAATAACTTGCATTTAAGCCTTTAAAATGAGCACTTTTGATTAGTCATGTTCGTGTCCCATAGACTTTAACGGTGTTCGCGTGTTCGAACAAATTTTTTGCCTGTTCGCATGTTCTGGTGCGAACCGAACAGGGGGGTGTTCGGCTCATCCCTAGTTCTGAGGTTGGGGATGACAGGAAGATGAGCCTAGAGAGAGGGAGGAACACTGGTAGACAAATTGACATTCATGTTCCCTAAGCCGCAGCGTATTGCCAAGTTGTATCCAGTGGTAATGATGAAGATGGAGGAGATGGAGATGATGATGATAAGGTCACTGATGCGACTTGGGTGCCAGATAGAGCAAAGATGGAAACTGAAGCTGAGGCGGCACAACCCCAAGGAGGCCGACATCAAAAAAGAGTAGAGAGCAGCCACCCTATTCCATCACATTCTGCCGCTGTTATCTCCCGGCCCGCTCCCCAAAGCTCAGCTCTATGGGCCTTTTTCAGTACATCTGCAGCAGATCGCACTGTTGCTATCTGCAAACTGTGTCACAGGCACATCAAACGTGGCAAAAACACCAACCATTTGGGTACCACACACGTAACAAAGCATTTAATGTCCAACCACGTGCAAGAGCACCTAAAAGCCACACAAAAGGGGTACAAATCTGTCCCTCCTCCTCCTCCTTACCCACTTCAGTCTGCCTCTGCTTTACTGAGTCATTACCTCTCAGCAGCCTCCACTGACAGGGATGATGGTATAGCACAGGGTGTCCCAGGTCCTAGTAGCACATCTGCCAGCAGCACACCACCAGCTGTAGACTTTAGCCGGCAAATCTCTCTGCCCCATCTTCTGCAGCGGAAAAAAAAATACAGTCCCTGCCACCCACTTTCAGGCTGGTGGATTCTGCCCCCTTCCGTGAATTTGCATAATGTGCTGTACCACAATGGGAGGTTCCCAGCCGCTACTACTTTTCACATAAAAGCCGTTCCAGGAGCCGCTCTAAGAGGGAGCCGCTCTAAGATGGACGTGTTGTTCTGAAGCTCCCGTCCATGAGGTCTAGCTTCTTCAGCGAAACGGCACCCTACAACACCCTGCTATGGTGAGAACAGCCCGCAGTACCTCAGCAACAAGATCCCGGTCCCCACGGAACCAAGATCACACGCAAGAAGGGCACATTCCTGAGATCTTCCGATCCCGGCCCAGAGGCGCCATGCAGGCCGCTCATCCAGCCGCCTCGAGTAAGACACAACCCCAGAGCGCCGGCCCTCACTGCCCTGGAACTCTGAGTCAGTCAGGCACGGGACCAGAGCAGAGACCCCCACCTGCAGTCAACCTGGAAGATCTTCACAGCGTAGCTGCTGATATCAAAAACACACTGATGGCAGCTATTTCAGATATGAGGTCTGACCTGCAATCTATCTCCATCAGAGTGGAGGAGGTAGAAACAACCCAGACGCGCCATGAAGCTTCCCTTTGCCACGTGCAGCAGCTCACAGAATCTCATGCGGTACACCTAAGAGACATCAATCGCCACATGGAGGACCTCGACAATCGCGGGAGACGCCGCAACCTCCGCCTGAGAGGATTACCTGAATCGATTGACGCACATCAACTATCGCAAACGGTCACCACCATAATCAACGAGCTATTAGAAAGACCCCAAGATACTCCGGTTGCCTTTGAGCGCATTCATAGAGCACTAAGACCGAGAGGGAGAGACACAGATCCCCCAAGGGACATTGTATGCTGCCTTATAGACTTCCCCCTCAAAGAAGAAATTTTGAGGGCTTCCAGGTCCCGCAATCAATTAATTCATCAGGGATCAAACATCAAAATATACCAAGATCTCTCCAATATCACTCTGCAAAGGAGGCGTGAGTTAAGACCTCTGTTGGACACTCTAAGAGCCAGATCGATAGTATATAGATGGAAATTCCCTTTTGGCCTTTCAGCAACACACCAAGGCCGCACTGCACTTCTTAGAGTCCCAGAAGACTTGGAACATTTCTGCTCTACTCTAGACATCCCCATAGTTGCACTACCGGATTGGTACAGTGACTTTCGTCTACCACAGATGCACAGAGCTACTTCCATGGATGGCATCGCAGAAGCAGGCAACTTCCATCTGGGTCGTCGCCGACACCATCAGGCACCCCCTCACTCACCATTACGTGACCCAAACATGCCACGGAACGGTAGCCCCACGGCCTCCCCTGCTCATCGCAGAGCCCGGATCACCTAAACAAATGACAACGCCTTCACCCTATTTTCTCCTGACTCAGGTTGTTTAATATAAAGTTGCCTTAATGAGCATTTATCCTTATTATATGACCACAGTTACCTGTAAGGGACAAGCAAACTCGTTTCTGGATTCTCTGGCATTCCGCCTTGTACCCAGACAGTCTATTTAACCGGACGACGGATAAAAATCCACTCATATTTTCATCACCACCCACGATAATATACCAAGGAGGAAAATGAGACACTACCCCCAGCTGAGGATATATACATAACGACAAAAAGGATAACACCGCTTCTTTTAGATCTACTACACATCTACTAATTACCTATTATTTTTTTAAAGAGAAAAAATCTACTGTCTGTATCCAGATATTCTCCCAATCGGCTCCGGCTTACTTGCAAGCAAACATCTCCTGAAGCCGAACTTACAAATCGGATCACTCTCAACGCCCATCAGAACTTATCACCATCCAGCACACATAACCGTTGTAGAAGAAGAACTAAAGAAAGCTGTATTGAAAGCATTTCTAGGACACAAGCAGTAACTATATATGTATCAATAACTCTCCATACCCCCCCTTCTACCCTCATACTTTCCCCCTTATCTTGGGGATCCCTTCTTACTCTCTCTCCTTCCAGAACCACCTATTCGTTCCTCCTACTCACCTGTGCCTTTCTTCTCTCAGCCCTAATGATATCAACATGATACTAACTACGTTGAACCACTTATATGAAGATGATTTTGTCTTTTTTTTTTTTTTTTCTTTTAAGTATTGTTGTTTCTTGCCATGACTCTTCCTCCACTCACGATTTTTATTACTCCTATCATTTAAACCTTAGGACCAACGGAATGCTCATGACTGTCTGGAAACCGACAGGGGCGTGCTCAGGTAAGCGAACCACGTCCATAAAACACATGCATACATACACACACTACCCAGTGGAACAAACTGTTCCTACCACTCAGAATTTAATGTTTGTCCCATACCCTACTCTATGGGGGACAAAAAGCAGGGTAAGAAAAAAAAAAAAAAACTCCCATAATACCACCGAGCACGCCCCCCTCGGCACCAGAGAAAGAATATAGAGGACTTACCTCTACTTTTACAGGTATGTTTATAATTGTTAACCAGTTACTAGGTTCAGCTTATTACGGTTAAAGTTAAATAGTAGGTTATCGTTTAACCTGGGTCAGAACGACTACTGTTCCATAAAACACCCTCCATGCTCTTTTGTTCCTACAAATGGGAATTATAGTAGAGACTTAGATATCCTTTTGTTACGCAACATTTCATACAAGTTGCAAGCTGGCTTATAGATCAATACACAGCCACATAGCACTGACATAAAGAACAGACAATCGTTCCTAGAAACACTTTCTCCAACAATGCAAAATAGAAATATATAACTTAAAACACCCTTCACAATATACAGATCCCTCACCTCCTTACTACAAATTTATAGCTCAACACCATAGTCAGAAAAGATATCATCAGTTAGTCGGGCATACAGTTAGGTTCTTGAACCATAAATAACAAAACCCCGATTTATTAATCAAGAAACTCCATTTTTATCCTCTTATGACCTCCTTGGGACACAGAACTTCCACCGTCGGTTGAACGTCACCTCCCACTCCCGCAACCAGCGGACTCAAGTAGACTCCGCTGACCCATACCGGTACCCCACAAACTTGATAAGTGGGTTTGCAGGCAATCCCACACAACCGGTTATCCCTTTGTATCTTCCCTCGCTTTACCCTCTTACACACCCTCCTCTTCCCTATCCCACTTCCATACTCCGCCTTCCATTCACACATCACCTCCTCTTCATATCACCCTTTTACCCCAGTTCCATTACCAACTACCTCCCAATCTCTGACTTCTCTTTGGAAAACCACATATCCTGGTAACCACACTCTATATAGACAACAATGACCTCTCGCCAGGCATTACCCACATCTACTTCGTTGAAAGTAATTTCTCTCAATGCGAAAGGTCTAAATATCCCTGAGAAGCGATCGCAGCTGCTTGCGTACATGCGTAGTGCAAAGGCAGACGTGATCTATATACAGGAGACTCACTTCAGTAGCACAAATATCCCTAAACTGACGAACCATTTCTACCCACATTGCTATCGTGCGACTTCACCAAATTCAAAGACGAAAGGGGTCGCTATACTTCTTTCCAAAAATGTTCCCCTGCAAATAACGGACACCTTACCTGATGAACAGTGTAGGTTCATCTTCCTCAAAGGCACTTACAAACAAAAGCCAATTACTCTAGCAAACATCTACAGCCCCAACACTTCCCAAGTCCCCTTCTTCCGTACAGTTACAAGGGAATTGACATCCTTCCAGGAAGGCCTTTTGATCTTAGGGGGAGATTTTAATGTCCCCTTGGACCCCTTAGTAGACACCTCTACAGGAAAATCCCATCTACCGTACAGAGCCCTAAAGCAGATCAAAAACTGCCTGCAGGAATTATCATTACATGACACCTGGCGTACCCTCTACCCAAAAGTCAAAGACTATAGCTTCTTCTCTGCCCCACACAATAAATATTCTCGCATTGACTATTTGTTTCTTACACAACAGGACCTTTCGACACTAACAACAGTGACCATAGACCCCATGACGCTCTCGGACCATCATCCTATCTCTATTTCGCTCACTTTTCCAGACACCCCCCGCAGATCTTACATCTGGAAACTGGACCAAACACTTCTAACGGACGAACTCCAGGTAGAAGAAATTCGCTCATGCCTAAAAAATTATTTCTTCGAAAATAACACCCCGGATACAACCCCCCTGACACAATGGGAGGCACACAAATGTGTCATAAGGGGGAAATTGATCTCCCTCTCAGCTTCTATTAAAAAAGCCAAGAAAGCTAATCTATCCAACCTATTCACAAAACTGAGGAAACTCGAGTCCTCACACAAACAAACTCTAGCACAACAAACTCTTACGGAACTTACGGAGGTCCGCACACTTATCAAAGAAGAACTACACCTCACTCTCAAGAAAAAATTCATTCTCTCGCACAAATTATTCTACGAGTTTGGTAACAAGAGCGGTCGACTCCTTGCACGAGCCCTACGCAAACAAAAAGCTAATAATACGATCCACCAAATACAATCCAATACCAATAAAACCCTTACACAAAACGATGATATAGCACAGGAATTCACAAAATATTATTCTTCCCTCTATGATTTACGCACATCCGAACCCACCTCCACACCAGCTTCACTGAGAGCCCAAAACATCAAATCATTCCTAGATCAATATGTCCCCCAGAAAATAGCTCCAGAGGTAGCGACAACTCTTGACGCGCCAATCTCACACACGGAATGGGCACAGGCAATCAGTCAACTCAAACCTGGCAAAAGCCCAGGTCCAGATGGCCTCCCAGCGGTCTATTACAAGACATTTTCTGACACCCTCCAAAATCCTTTCCTTAAGACCTTCAACTCTCTTTCCCCCACAAATCCCCTAACAGGCGGAATGCTAGAAGCTCATATAACAGTCATCCCCAAAGAAGGAAAAGATCCCTCCCTCACAAGCAATTACAGACCCATTTCATTGTTAAATGTAGACATAAAAATATTTTCAAAAATATTAGCCAACAGACTATTAACCCTCCTGCCCACACTCATATCCTACGACCAAGTAGGTTTTATCCCTGACCGTGAAGCCAGGGACAACACGAGTAAAGCGATTAACCTGCACCCATACCAAGCAAAAAGGCTTTTTCCTGTCACTGGATGCCGAGAAGGCGTTCGACAGAGTATCTTGGGATTACATGTCAGCAGTCTTACAAGCCAACGGGACTTGGTTCCCAATTGATTGGACTGATTATGTCACTATACATTAATCCCTCTGCTAAAGTGAGGGTCAATGGTACTCTGTCGGACGCCTTCCCCATCTGTAATGGAACAAGACAAGGGTGTCCACTGTCACCCATATTGTTCGTACTAACCCTCGAACCCTTCCTAAGGAAACTTACACTTAACCCAGACATAAAGGGTATCCAATCTTCTAGAAAGGAATACAAATATGCGGCATACGCAGACAATATACTACTGTTCCTAACACAACCACTAACCACTTTACCAATATTACTAGCCGAATTTAAGTTCTTCCAAACCATATCTAACCTGAAGATCAATTTCTCCAAATCATTTGCACTTAACATATCCCTAACCCAGAATCTAGTAAACCAATGCAAACATAACTTCCCATTCCAATGGAAACAAGATTCAATAACATATTTAGGTATTCAGATTCCAACCACACTCTCCGACCTATATGCCAAAAACTTTCTTCCCCTACTAAACAGGCTTTCCTCTGATCTTGAAACATGGAACAAGCCGACATTTTCATGGTTCGGCAGAGCAGCTATCCTGAAGATGAATGCACTTCCCCGAATACTATACCTCCTACAGACGATCCCCATACAGATCCCCCCCCTGTTCTTCAAAACATACAGACAGATCAGCTCCAATTTCTTATGGGGCAAAAATAGACATAGAGTTAGTCACTCCATACTCTCTCGTCCGAAAAATCTGGGAGGAATAGGCCTTCCGAACATCCTCAATTACCATGCAGCTACCCATCTAACCAGGATAGTGGACTGGAACGCCCATACCCAACAAAAAGATTGGGTCTCCCTTGAAGCTTCCTTCACGAAACTAGACCTGAACTCTCTCCCTTGGATTTTCCCTAAGCATATCCCACAAGACATTCAAGCCCACCCGACGATTGGCCCCACTTTGCGCTGTTTTCATGCGATATGTAAGACTACCCCGATCTCCTCCACCCCCAGTCCATTGACTCCTATTAAGCTGAACCCAGACTTTCCACCGGGTATGCAACACCAATTTCTTGCTGACAATCTACCACAGGGACAAATCAGGGTCCACCAATTCCTCCAACAAGGCAAACTACTTTCTGCAACGCAAATCGCAACACGCTTTGAGCAGACACCCATCCCAAGCTGGACATTCACAATGATAGCCCATTACATCCAAATCCTAGATAAAAAGGGTCAATGCTCCAGACAGCTCACTCCCTTTGAAACATTATGTACTAAAACAACACAACAAAACACACCTTATCTCTCAAATACACAACCTCCTCTTCGCTGACCACAAAGCTAATGATAGTCAATATTGCAGGAAATGGGAAAAGGATTTAGACATACAAATCTCGGAAGAGAACTGGGAGAGTATATTCTCGAACATACACAAAGGCTCAACTAATGTCTCCACTCAAGAGAATGGGTTCAAAATCCAGTCAAGATGGTACCATACCCCAACAATGCTACATAAATTTAAAGCTGATATCCCTGAAACATGTTGGAGGTGCCATCAAGAGAGGGACACGTTACTCCATGTTTGGTGGTCTTGCGCCCCACTACAAACCTTTTGGTCAGAGGTCTGCAGAATTATTGAACAGATTACCACTTACAACCCAGATTTCACCCCTGCTCAATTTCTCCTACACCTTTCCTCCTTACCACACAATACCTACCACAAATCACTGATGATGCACTTGATAAATGCAGCAAGACAATGCATCCCAATACATTGGAAATCAAACAAGATACCCACTCTGAAAGAGTGGTTCGTCAGAATAAACAAAGTAGCAGAGATGGAAAAATTAATACATATAGCAAGAGACACACCGACAAAATTTAGCAGCAAATGGGCATGCTGGCTCCATTAAAAGTCCCTACCGAAATACAAAACCATTCTGAACTCCCCTATATAAGGGTCGAGGATGACAGTTACATTACTCACACACAACCAACATACATATATCTTAACTCCCTACCCTGATGGCAACTTAGTCCCTTTTGAAAGCACTTCAGGGCTTAAGATATATATTGACCATATCACATCTACAAAGAGAAGTCAGAGATTCCCCTACCCCTCCCTCCCCACCCTTCCGGTCCACCCCCCATCCCTTCTTACCCCCATACCTTCTTTCCTACCTTCTATTCTTTTTTTTTTTTTTCTTCCTTCACCCTCTCCTTTTCCCATGCCTGATATATTGACATCCTGATAAGTAAATAGGATGCCCATGTCATATACCAATTAACTACCCAACTTATGAAATACCACCCAGAGACAAACGATCTTACCAAACACGAATATTGATTGGCCCCTTACACATTAAATGACAAACACATCACCCCGCTGATAGAGCTCTTCCGTAAACTGCAAATCAACTTTTTACTACACACAAAATTTATCACGGAACTTAGAGCATATCTCCAATGGAATCTCAGGTCTTGGGCAGCTTTGATCTATCTAAGGATTCTTGAGGGGTACACACCCCCCTATTACCTAGGTAAATAAGTTTATTTTTCTCAAGCACGGCTGGGAATCCCCTTAAAGGGGGAAAAAAATTGTCTACTCTAACAATCCCATGTTTAACGTTTACTGTTTACTGTAACACAACTGCTGTAAAAACTTTATGATCTTCAATAAATTCTTTGAAACAAAAGCCGTTCCATCTCCCTACCATCACGTGATAGGGAATGTTCTGGCATCATTGGGCAAGGCAGTCAGCCGTAAAATTTCCCTGACACGTGGTGCAGCAAGCATGGGCAGTGATGATATATTTAGTTCACAGCACACTGGGTAACGCTGCTTGCAACTCGAAAGGATGCAGGGCAGGGCTAGGTTCTGCAGCACGTTGTGCCCCCACATCTCCATACAGTTGATGCTGATGATGCCAGACCTGTGAGCTCTACCCCCTCCTCCTCCTCCTTCTCCACCACCTCCATGCCCTCTTCTGCAGAATTGTCCTATGAACTTAAGGTACCCCTTAAGCATTCAAAGGGCTATTCCCAGAGTCGGGCTAAAAGGTACCATGCAGTGCTTCAGCTGGTGTGTTTAGGGGACAGGAACTATACCGGAGCAGAGATTCTTGCAGCTCTGCAGGGACAGGCCCAGAGGTGGTTCACACCATGCCGGCTGGAGCCAGAAATGGTGGTGTGCGATAATGCTCAAACCTCCTGTCCACCCTTAGACAATACCCAGTGTTCTTCCTATCGAATGAGAATACACTGAGGATCATGTGGAACGCATTTTACATCACCGAGCGTAGCGCTGTGGAACGCACGCTGGATCGCCATCTTAAATATACTGGAAGTATGTCCTACACGCACTGCAACGACTGTGGGCTCGACTCTCATGTTGGGGGTCATATTGTTTATAAATATGGGACCGGCAGCAGTGGAGGGACACCCCAGATGATGTCCTTTGGAGACCAAACACGTCGGGACAGTCCCCACTGCTGCCTCTTGTGATTTTAACTAGCACTGGTTTCATATTTTAAATAAATGTATTTAATTTTCTGGAATTACGCTATGGTCCATTTCTGTTTCCTCTTTGGTACTCTGCAATTGCTTGTGGAATTCTGAGTTTGGGTCCACTTCTGGCATCACATTTCCTATGATCCTATTTGGCTGTCGTTTATATACATCATCTTGACGTACCATCCCAGAGCCCATTTGATGCAAATCAAGCCTGTTTGACACACAGTGCGTATGCCCTCGTGTGTTCAAACGATCTGGTAAGCCTTTCTTACATCCGATGGCGGTTCCTTTCACATGTGCATATTATTTCACCGTTTGCAAGATCTTTTGGCACTGCATTGTGTATGGACTCACATATATCATCATTTATGGACATTTTTTTCATTGTAACATTATAGATTATGTATATCATCCACCAATGCACACCATCAAGTCTGGACATTTTGCATATGTTTTTGGATATTGATTGTGTACATTAATTCATTTATTATATGTATGTGGTCCTTTCAGTGACTATTTTTATTTTTGCACAGATTGTACTGTGCACACTAACCTTTAGCGCTACACTTTTATTTATTAGTATATGACAATAACGTGCATATAAGCCTTTAAAATTAGCACTTTTGATTATTCTTGTTCATGTCCCAAAGACTTTAAAGGTGTTTGCGTGTTTGAACACATTTTTTGCCTGTTCGCATGTTCTGGTGTGAACCGAACAGGGGGGTGTTCAGCTCATCCCTAGTAAAGAGACAAAAAAGAGAAAATAAAAGGTAAGGGGACAACCAGGAGAGGGGGGAAGGAAGGGGAGAAAAGGGGAGGAGAGGAGGGGGGTAGAGGGGGGAGAAAAGATAGAAGAAGCTGAGAGGGAAGAAAAGGGCCCAGGTATACAAGGCACCTCAAAGGGAGAGGAGACGAGGTAAGGTGGAGGGGGGAGGGAGAAGAACAGGGGATAAAAAAAAGGAAGAGAGAAAGGGAGAGAGAACAGGGAGGAAAGAAAAGAAGGGAAGGGGAGGGGGAGAAAGAAAATGGGAGGGGGAATGGAAAGGGGGAAAAGTGGGAGGAGTGAGAAGGAGTGAGGAAAAAAGAAAAGGAAAAGGGGGGGGGAGAAGAAGGGGAGAAAAAAAAGAGGAGGATGGGAAGGGAGGAAAAGGAAAGGAAGGGGCAAAAGGGGAAAGGGAAGGGCAGAGGCTCCCTGTGGCTGGCTGGCTCCCTGGTGTGGGTGCATCACCGTGGGTGGGTGGGTTACAGTTGGCTGGTACCCTGGCCCTGCTGTGGCTGGCTGATGTGTCCTCTCCTCGTTCCACCGTACCGGGCACTGTTTGCCAAGGCGAGGGAGAGACTTGGAGGGAGTCGGCCGCCTTTGCCCTATACGGGACAGTAGAACTAGGAGGTTTGCAGCAGGCCCAGTGCACGGATGCGCGCGGTGCAACACATAATGACGTGGTGTGCGTGTCCACTCTGTGTCCATTTGAGAGTCTATGTTAGAAATAGCGCCCATCAATGCAGCCTCATCAGTGTCCATCAATGCAGCCTCGCCAGTGTCCCCTCAGTGCAGCCTCACCAGTGCCCCCTCCATGCAGCCTCACCAGTGCCCCCTCCATGCAGCCTCACCAGTGGCCCCTCTGTGCAGCCTCACCAGTGTCCCCTCCATGCAGCCTCGCCAGTGTCCCCTCCATGCAGCCTCGCCAGTGTCCCCTCCATGCAGCCTCGCCAGTGTCCCCTCCATGCAGCCTCACCAGTGTCCCCTCCATGCAGCCTGATCAGTGTCTCCTCAATGCAGCCTCCCCAGAGTCATTTCAGGGCAGCCTCACCAGTGTCCCCCTTCATGTAGCCCCTCTGTGCAGCCTCGCTAGTGTCCCCTCCATGCAGCCTTGCCAGTGTCCCCTCCATGCAGCCTCGTCAGTGTCCCCTCCATGCAGCCTCGTCAGTGTCCCCTCCATGCAGCCTCGTCAGTGTCCCCTCCATGCAGCCTCACCAGTGTCCCCTCCATGCAGCCTGATCAGTGTCCCCTCCATGCAGCCTGATCAGTGTCCCCTCCATGCAGCCTTGCCAGTGTCCCCTGCATGCAACCTCGTCAGTGTCCCCTCCATGCAGCCTCACCAGTGTCCCCTCCATGCAGCCTCACCAGTGTCCCCTCCATGCAGCCTCACCAGTGTCCTCTCTATGCAGCCTGATCAGTGTCCCCTCCATGCAGCCTGATCAGTGTCCCCTCCATGCAGCCTTGCCAGTGTCCCCTCCATGCACCCTTGTCAGTGTCCCCTCCATGCAGCCTCACCAGTGTCCCCTCCATGCAGCCTCACCAGTGTCCCCTCCATGCAGCCTGATCAGTGTCCCCTCCATGCAGCCTCACCAGTGTCCCCTCCATGCAGCCTGATCAGTGTCCCTTCCATGCAGCCTGATCAGTGTCCTTTCCATGCAGCCTCACTCAGATCAGTGTATGGGGGTTAGAGAGGAGAGTCACCAGGTAACACAGAGCGGGGATCTCCCTTTTACCCAGCGTCCGCTGTCATCAGATGTCCCGCCTCCTGTGTGATGTCTATCAAAAGAGCCAGTGCAGGAGGCGGGACATCCGATGACAGCGGAAGCTGGGTAAAAAGGAAATCACTGCTCTATGTGATCCAGCGACGCTCGCCCTCACCCCTCACCCTCCGAGGCAGCACAAAAGATTGTCGCCGGGGGCCCGCGGCCGCAAGTTTTTTGTCCCTGGACCCCAAGCTGGTTCCAGCAGGTGGCGCTGACGGGCCCCCTTCAGCGGTCGGGCCCTCGGTCCACGTCCGAATGGACCGACTGGTCAGTCCGCCCCTGCCTACATATAACTTTTTTCCTTTCGTACAGCTTCTCGTTTCACTTTGGGGTATTTCCAGTGCTTTTTCTTCTTCAAGTGAGACAAAATTTCCTGCATATATTTATTTTGTGTAACAATGTATTAAGTCATTATAGATGTGTTTTTCTTGTTCTCTTTTATTTCAGTAACTCCAAATGTGATCTTTTTTATTGTTGTTTATCCTTGAACTTTCAAATTCTCAATAAAAACTTATTAAACATTAAAACGAAAGTTAAGGCCCTATTAAACCCAAAAGCAAACATTTATCATATTGTAGCTTACCAAATCTTAGACGTGATGGCTGCATTCATTTTCTTTTTTTACCTGATAATTCAGCTAGCAAGTCTGTTGTTTTTCAAAAGCTCTCCAGCAGCATGTATCATATTACATGGATGAGACAAATCATTTAACACTGGCAAGTGTGCCTATAATGATCATCTTTCCAAAAGGAAAAAAAAAATATTTGCTGTTACAGAATTCAAAGTGTGAGCTGGAGTTTGGCTTAAATTTTTTAGTGTATTTAAATCTGATAATACATTTACCACCCCCACCCCCGACTTATTGAAACAGGATTTGTGTTATTGACCAGATCACCATGTGAATACAGAGGAAAAAAGCCAAAGAAAAGAAAAGTGATGCAGTCACCACATCTAATGAGCTTCAATATATTTCATTTTAGTTTGGGGTCTTAAACTGATTTACCTAACATAGTACCTGGTCTAGTAGGTCTGGCTTAATAGATCCTCTTCGGCCAGCAAATCTGCTTTTCTACCTTATCATATATGAGCAAATTCAATTTGACTCCAATAGATTCTACCTGTTTGCATATAGAAAGTGATAGATTTCCATTTTGATATGAGTTGGTTTAGGCACTCTATCACGAATGAATATAAGAAACAATAGTAAAAAAGTTTTTTACTGACCACATGCAATCAGTGAGTATTCAATGGGAAGAAGGGATCCCTTTTATTTCAAGTAATTTAAGGTAATTTGTTTTCTTCATAACTTCACTTGTCCTTAAAGGATAAGTTCCCTTTAAAATAAATAAATAAATAGATGTACATAGGATAATTTGGCTGGTTGCAGATTGGTCGGTAAGTTGAGATGGGAATTTTCTTTGATTTTGTTTGACATGCATCACCCTTTCATGTGCTTCTTGCTGCAAAGGCCAGTTATAGGTGGGGGCAGTAGAAATTTGCTTGCACCGTTGGAATACTGATGAGGGGACACATTGGACACCTTTACTGCCATTGGGCTATATGCTGGATGTTCAGTGTGCTCCTGTGCCTTTAAGAAGGGGTGAGATTCCTCCAGGCTCACCTGCCCTCTGCCTATCCATTATAATGCATGTGCTTCCACTGTGGAGGCTCTCAGAATGTGAAGTTAGGATTGCAGATAATACTGGGATCCCGTGAAGTGGCTCTGCAGCTTATGCATGTATTTGCAAATGTGTGCAAACTAAACCCCTGTTTTTAATGCATACTGCTAGACAGGATAATTTAGTTGGTTACAGACTGGTTGGTAAGTTGAGCTGGGAATTTTTTTAGTTTTGTTTGATATGTATAATAGAGCTGTTGAAGTTCTTTTTTTTTTTTTCGAAATGAAGAAGTAAAAAAATTAAATCTTTTCTTCTCGCTCCAATAATAGGCAAAGGACAAATGACTAGTCACCAGTATTGCTTAAGGCCTTTATGCTTCTGATCTTTCTCCATTACTTACTGTAGTTATCAGGGTATAACATGCACAGACATATAACACACACATTCATTTTAAGAGGGAAGTTTCAGAAAAAAAAACTAAATTTTAAATAAGGAACTTTGAAGCAATATAAGGGTTAGCGCCCATCTGCAGCCTCATCATTGCCATCAAGCAGCCTGATCAATGCCCATCTGCAACCTCACAAGTTCCATCAATGCAGCCTCATCAGTCCACATCAATACAGCCTCACAAGTGCCCTCAATGCAGCAGCCTCACCATTGCCATCAATGCAGCAGCCTCACCATTTCTCACCATTGCCACCAATGCAGCCGCCTGACCATTGCTATCAATGCAGCAGCCTCACCATTGCCATCAATGCAGCAGCCTCACCATTGACTTCAATGCAGCAGCCTCAACATTGCCATCGGTGCAGCCTGGTCGATGCCCATCTGCAACCTAGAGGGGACAGGAAGGGGGGCTGGACGAGGGCCGCCAGATTACATACAATGAGAATCTCCTATGATAGACAGAACAGTGGTCCAATGCCGGCCCAGGAGATTGGACTTCCTATTACAGAGGCCGCCAAGTAAACAGGAGATTCTCTCTGTTCCCTCCAAGGCAGCTAAAATTGAAGTATCAGCATATAACACGCACACCATATTTGCACGCAAATTTCAGGGTGAAAAAGTGCGTGTTATAATAAATACAGTACTTACCATGTCTTGCTTTTCACTGCGTCTCTGTTTTGAGGCAGCCATCTTGTAAAGGAACAGAAGTTTGCTTCCTCACGTCAGAACCTTCAGCAAGGAGAACAGTAAGCAACACAATAATGAGATCACCAAATCCCACTTCAACTTTCCTGAGACTCCCAGTCACAGATACAGTGCTTAAGATCCAATATTATGGATATACAGCTATGATACTGAAGGCAAGCACAGGGTGCCTAGGTACTCTTACAGACCAGGAAGTGTACTGTTATTTTCCAAGAGGTAAGACAAACAGAATATTTTTCAGGATGCAGTTTAGGCACAATTTACATTTTTTTTGTATTTCCTATAACATTGCAAATCTTACCTTTTTGGTTTAGGTCCACTTCAACTCTGATGACTATAAACATGCATACATCATATATTCTAGGGGGAGTCCAACCAGTAAACAAGTAAGATCTGACTGTTTAGGTAGATAATAGACTTACTAATAGGATGCAATGCCAAGCTGCAGTTTCTAAAGCAATCAAAAATATTTCATATATGAAAAGAAGTATTGACTCCAGAGCGAGAGAGGGTGAGGCTTATTCTTGCCCTTGTACAAAGCAATTCATTATGCCTCATCTGGAATATACAGTTCAGTTTTGAGCACAACTTAAAAAGGATATTGGTGAACTGTAGAGAGTTTAATAAAGGGCAACCCAATGGATAAGAGGTATGTAGTACCTCAGCTATGAATAAAGATTAGCTGAACTGAATTTATTCTCCATTGAGAAAAGGCGATTAATAGGAATCTGTACACCATATATAAATACATTCTTGCTGTACTGTACTTGTTACAGAGCTATTCATCCTTAAGTCATTACAGAGGATAAGGGGGCATTCTTTGCATCCCTAACCAATTCAGTTTATTCACCGAACAAATAGAGAAAAATCTTAGCCATCGCTCACCATACAAGCCCAGCATGTCAATTGCGTGGCCTGGATGGAATTAGGCTGAGACTGCTATCAATTATTACATGCTGGGCTTGTATGGTGTGCAGTGGCTGAGATTTTTCACTAATTGTTCTCTAATTGTTCTGTGGATTACATGGAGTCAGGGCATACTCCTAGCCTGACATGCATCTTCAGTGAGACACACCAAATGGGGGAGATAATGGAGCGAAGACTCTAAAGTCAGTTTAGGTTCACAGTTCAGTTGCTTGTTATAAAAAAGCTGGATGTTTCCTAAATGCACAGACTATAAATGGCTATTAGTAATACTAATGCCGCGTACACACGGTCGGACTTTTCGTCTACAAAAGTCCAACGGACGCTGACGGACTAAAGCTGGCTGGTAATCCGATCGTGTGTGGGCTTCTCCGGACTTTCAACGGACTTTTTTAGCCTCAAATCCGACGGACTTTAGATTTGAAGCATGCTTCAAATCTTTACGTCGTAACTACGACGGACCCCGAAGTCCGCTCGTCTGTATGCTAGTCCGACGGACAAAAAAACGACGCATGCTCATAAGCAAAAACTAAACGGAAGCACTCGGTCTAGTAAAACTAGTGTTCGTATTGTAGGTAGCACATTCATCACGCTGCAAAATCTGTGATCGTTGAATGCAGCGCATTTTATTTCTTCTTTACGAAGGCTCTAAAGAACGAAGGTGTTTTGCTGTTCATAATCAGAGTTCTCCCAAACTGATTTCTGGATTCTTTTTCTCTTTGATCTCATGAATGATATAGTATGCATTTTAAAAACAATGTTTCCATACTAATAATACTTTTTCCCCTTTTTTTTTTTTTTTTTTTTAGGTTTGTAAAGTTACCACAAAGAACCCATTATTCTGATTTTTTTTTATAGTGATTATTTTTTAGTTTTTAGATAAAGTTAACCCAAAGCACCGTTTTTGTTTATGTTAATTTTTTTATTTTCAAGACTTACCACTTGAACATTATTTAACATTAGTAATGTATTTTTGGTGTGTTTTTTCCAAACTCAATGAGATTGTTGTCCCTTGTTAATTTAACATTGTCTGTAAAATCAATGATTTAAAAGAAAACACATAGTCTTTTGATAAACTCAAAAAAGATCCATTTATTCATGGTCAAAATAAAATAAAGAGGAAGTCAACGCTGGAAAAAGTAGGTGTACCAGAAAATTGGGATCTTGCGGAGTCCATATAAGAGGGAGCACAATCTGGTCCAAGAATCCCAGAGATCAACAGCACCAGCAGATGATCTAGATGTCCCCAGACTGTGGTCCTACAACAGCCTGCGTCTTCTGTCAGACCAGACTGAACCCAGGTCATCACTTTCTTCTCTTCCCTGCAGCCTTTCCTCCACGCTGCCCTGCAGCCTTCCCTGTAGCCTTCTTTTGAGGCTGTGGCTCTGGTGTTTCAGTTGTGGCAGGAGGAGGAGGAGGAGGAGGAGGAGGGGGGGCTGCCTCATGTAGTTGGGTGTTTTGTGTTAGCGTGCCCTGCAGCCCCTTATGGATTGTTTCCCCAAATAGGCGCTCACAAATGAGGCGCTGCTCCCAATCCATCTGAAGAAGCCTGCTGGCTAAGTAGCAGCCATAGGATTCTTCCGCTTCGGGGGGGCTCCTTAAAAAACGGGTGGCCTCTTGCATGAGGCGCAGGGATGCGTCCTGTGTGACCATCCCCTTCCTGGCCCTTTTTTTGGGAAGGTGGAGGGGAGGCACTTGGGATTCGGTCAGGCTCCTACTGGGCCCAGCCACCTCACTGGGAGCAGCCACCTCACTGGGAGCAGCCACCTCACTGGGAGCAGCCACCTCCTGCCTGACACTGGGCCCAGCCTCCTCCAGGATGATGGTGAATCCGGCCTCCTCCAGGCTGTCCATGGGCCCGGTCTCCTCCTGCCTGCCACTTTCCCCACATTCCTCCTGGATGGACTCATCCTGTGTATAAAAAAAGGACAATAGTTTGAGTATATTTTTTTTGGTTCATCAATGACACACAGTTTGCTTCTCATGACTAGCAAATTCAATGTGAATACATCTCTTTAATAAAAGAGTCTAATCAGACACCCTAATTATTTCAAGCAGGTGCCAAACATATTTAGCCACTACTGTCAATTGATATGTATACACAATTTTGAGTGCCAAATTATTTTAGACAATTATAACATCCAGTTAACATCATTAATATTAGTACAGTAATATTTGTTTAAATAATTTACCTGACTCCAGATGGTCATATCTGGTTCATCCAGGATGGAAGACCCAGCTTGCTCCTCATCAGCCTCTGCTGGGGTGGAGGGAAGGGTGGAGGGAAGGGTGGAGGGAAGGGTTGAAAGTGATGGCCTGGCTTCATTCTGGTCATCCAGAAAACGGAGTTGATTGTAGTACCACAGCCTGGGTACATAAACATCATCTGCTTATGCTCCTGATCTCCTTGATTCCTGGATCTTCTTATGCTCCCTCTTATACATGTTCCTCAAGACCCCAATTTTCTTGAGCAATGTCTCCATTGTTGCTTCCGGGATGGTCGCCTGGACAAAGGACAGAAGTCTCTCCAGCGTTGACTTCCTCACATGCTTTGCATAATACTGAGGGTGTTTCACCTCCCACAAATTCCTCATCTCTCGATATTTAGAAATAAAAGCTGTAAGGAACTCTGGATCCTTAAATAGGGGATTCATTATATCTGGAAAAGATGAAGTCACAAGACAAAAAACACTTTTATTATAGGTTTCTGCTAACCCCTCATCATCTTCTCCCTATGTAGGCCTCATCAATCTATCAAGCCATATAGGCCGCTTGCTACAAAGTCATGACCATAAAACCCAAAAAATATATATCTAAAATTACCTTCGTTTTGTAACGTCCTGGTCCACTATCACCTACCACAGAACGTACGTACGACACGTGCGCAAGGGCCCTCTTTATACACTACGCATGTGTGAAACTCCGCCTGCGTCGCCCGCCCCTGACGTTCGAAATTAACTCATGTTCTCCGCCCCCTAATTCGACGCACAGAACGTACGTACGACACGTGCGCAAGGCTCTTTATACACTACGCATGTGTGAAACTCCGCCTGCGTCGCCCGCCCCTGACGTTCGAAATTAACTCATGTTCTCCACCCCCTAATTCGACGCACAGAACGTACGTACGACACGTGCGCAAGGCCCCTCTTTATACACTACGCATGTGTGAAACTCCGCCTGCGTCGCCCGCCCCTGACGTTCGATTTTAACTCATGTTCTCCGCCCATTTTTTGTTACGGCGCGTAGTGGAGTTAAAGAATGGCGGAGACACCTGAAATGTTGACGACCTCAGGTAGTGGAGACAGCCCGGAGGCTGGAACGTCAACGAAATCTATGAGGCCTAGATTTAAGGTCTCTAATATGAGTTTTAAAGAGATGGTGGAGATGGTGGCCATTCTTCACAAAGACGACTATGATGGCAATTATGGGCCGTACGCACGGCCAAATTTGCGCAAGGCCAAAATAATGGGGAAGGTCGTGGAGACTTTGAAGGCATCTTTTGGGGTCCAGCGCTCCAAAGATCAATTGAGAAAAAGATGGTCTGACCTGAAACTCAGGGAGCCGGATCAATACCGACGTATCCGGAAAGTTCTTAAAAAAAGTAAGTACTTGTCGTGTTTTTCTCTTGTGTTTATTACCTTGTATACTGCTCCATGTGCTTTTCCTTCCTATACGATTTTT